>NC_047658.1:29354273-29659994 GCF_011762505.2 Arvicanthis niloticus | reverse complement strand
TCCCCCAAGCTTCCTTCCTTCAATCTATCCCATTATATCAGCTTCCAAAACCAGCATCATTGACTGGCAACACACTAGCTAAGCAGAACACAGAAACAGGTAAGCTAAGTGAAGACCCTCACCACTCCCTTCTCCCTTCTAGATCCCCAAGTCTCATCTCTATCTCTACAATAGAAGACCTGCTGTAGCCTTTCTTCTCCTTGTGTCCACATTCTTGTGAATCACAGAGAAGTCTTGCTAACCTTCCTATCCCCACTTATTGCTTTATACCAGCCTCTAACCCCAGCAGGAACCCTCTACAAATCCACAGAACATGCCTGGTAGAAAACCATATAGGTTATTACGGACCTTCTGCTCTCTCTGACTTCACAGATTCCATTTTTTTGGCCTCCCCAGATCCATAACAGAACAGCCTAGACAGACTTCTCTTCCCCAACCAGTTCCCAAACCATTGATCATCCCCTTTTAACACTCTTCCCCCTCACTTATTTATTTGTTCTAGGCTCCAGACCCCAGAAGTCACCCCCATTTAACCCCAGGGCTGCTTCTCCCAGGGCAACTAGTAGGCTGAAGGTAGACCAACACCTCTCATATTGCTTCTGAAATCCAAGCCTCTAATCTCATACCCAGTTCTAGAGTATGGAACCTGCCTTTGTCTCCCTTTTCTCTCTGATTTTATCCCCAAGAGATCACAAAGACGTTTTTAAAACTTTCCTACCTATAGATCATCTCACCATCCAAGCCTCCAGCACCAGAGTGCACTCCTTGTGAACACCACAGGTGAGCATGCCAGAAAAACCAGCAACACACAACCATCACATTCTCCAAAATAACTCAGAGAGAAAACAGAACCCAAAGGACAAAACACCCACGCAACAAAGACAAATCAAGAAATCAGCACCTAGACCTAAATTCATCCCAAACCCAGATGCCTACATGCCAGCGTAAAAACACAATCAGTAATAGGACCATATGTTTTCAGTAGAGTCTAACTATCCTACCACAGCAGATCCTGAATATCAACATAGTTGAAGAGTAAAAAAAGATCTTAAAATCAACTATATAAAGATGATAAAGTTCTGAAAGTGGAAATGAATAAATCTCTTACAAAATCAAGGACCTTTCCCTCAAAAAATGGAGGAGATAAGTAAATCCCTTAAAGAAATCTAACGCAACACCAACAAACAGTTGAAGGCAGTGAGTGAAACAATTCAAGTCCTAAAAAATAGATATAGAGTAAAAAGAAAATACAAATTGAAGGAACTCTGAAAATGAAAAATTCAGAAATTGGAACAAGAACTACACAGGAACGCTTCATCAACAGAACACAAAACATGGAAGAGAGAATCCCAGATGTTAACGATATGTTAAAAGAAATGGATACATCGGTCAAAAAAAGAAATGTTAAATCTAAAAAAAAAAAATCTCCTGACTTAAAACATCCAGGAAATCTGGGACATTATAAAATCAATAAATCTAGAAATAATGGAAAGAAAGGAAAAAGAATAATGCCAGCTCAAAGGCCCAGAAAATATTTTCAACAAGATAATACAAAAAAATTTTCTAATCGAAAGACAGAGATGCCTATCCAGGTACAAAAAGCATATAGAACACCAGATAGATTGTACCAGAAAAAAAGCCTCTTGTCACATAACAATGCAATCACTCAACATACAGAAAAAAAGAAAAAACATTAAAATCTTTAAGGAAAAAAGACCAAGCAATATATAAAGATAGACACAGTTACACCTGAATTCTCAGTGGAGAATCTAATAGCCAGAAGGACCTGAACAGATGTGTTTCTAAGACATCACAGGTGCCAGAATACTATAGCCTACTAAATATTATCACCACAGATGAAGAAAATAAGGTCTTCCATGTTAGAGTAAAATTTGACCTGTGTCTATCTACAAATCCAGAAAGCTTAGAGAAGGTGCGAGTACACCCATAACAACATGGGAAATAATCTAACATCAGCAAAATAAAAAAGACAGAAAACACATACACACCAACACAAACATCAGGAGCAACAACAACAAAGTAACAAAAATCAACAATCATTGGTCATTAATATTTCTCAATATCAATAGTCTCATTTCCCCAATTAAAAGACACAGACTTCCCCTTTGACAATGAAGAGACACCTTATGGTTGTGTTGCTCTTATATAAGCCAGGGTAGACCAGATTGCAGTTCCTTGTTCATCCTAGCTTGAGACCTTGTTGGCCATAGCTGTTAAATGCCTAGGACACATAAAAATCAAGTCAAGGGGAGAGGGTATGGAGGAGAGACTGTAGGAGGGGGTTACCAGAAGAATGGTATTAAGCAGGATGTAAAATGAGTAAGTTAAATAAATAAATAAATAAATAAAATTTTAAAAACCAAGTCAAGTCAAATTAAGTTAAATCCAGGCAACACAGCAGGGGAGGAGGAAGACAGGGACTGGGATTCTTCCATGCTATGTGGCACATGGCAGGGAAAAAACCCCAAAGACCTGACTTCTCTCCCAAAGGCAGGAGCAGTCCACAGACACACAGAGCCCCACCTACAAGTTCAAAGCACAAATTGGGATGAGGAAGACAGAGACCTGCAGATTGCCAAACCACCCACAGACTCGTCCTTCTGTACAGGGCACAGGCAGGCCATAGACACCCACATGCTGTCATGCCACACATCACAGACAGAGGATGTTGCCCAAGGGCCTATTAGCCACATGACAAGCCTGCAGCAGGAGCCACCACAATGTATGAGTGTGTGACCATTAGATGGTAGAGGAGAAATGGAACATCTTAAGCATTATGAAGAGAAATGGAACTAGATACTCAAGGGTGGAGAAGAGTAACCTCTTCTGAGTGGGGGTCCTAATACATGAGGCCATGGTGAAGTTCCAGCCAGAGCTGTCATTGTGGGCCATGTCTGAGTCTGTGTCTATGCAGTAGTATGGGTCAGTGTCAATGGCCATGCTTCATATTATCAGTAGAGAACTCGGGGACATTCCTGGTTGGACAGCTGCTAGGGACCACATGGATGTCCAAGGGCTATGCAGATCTGGCAACACACCTCACTATTTGTGGCATTCTGGAGAGCTGGCCCCATCTCTCCCATGACAGCACTTGAAAGAGAGGGCCCTGAAGTTCACTCAAGAAATACAGTGGTTCTAGCCCTGGTGGCAAGGTGTGGTAGAGTTAGAGCCAAGGACATGAATGTGGGAGAACTGACCCTTCCACTCATCTGCCATGGGGTGGCATGAGCACAGAGATGATAACCACAATTCCTGTCCCTTACAACTCTGTCAGTGAAGAAAGCTGCCTTCAGGGCTATGTGTTTGGGAGAGCTAGCCCTGCTCCTCACCAGCTGTAACACTCAAGAGAATGGGCCCTGTACCTCACCTTGACAACACAGCAGACCTGACCCTGGTGGCAGGGTAGAGTTGAGTTGGTTCCAAGGAGGCCTACTCTAATACTCATTTGCTATGAGGTAACATGGGTTCAGGGGTGATTCCTTTCCCCATCTCACTCCTTGCCACCTATAGCAGTGGGAAGAGCTGGCTCTGGTGTCATGAGAGCTGGTAGCCTGGGCTTGTACCTCATAGGCTGGAGCCTTCAGAAGAGCAGGCCCTGTACCTTGTCTGGGCAGCACATTAGGATTGGCTCTGGTTGAATATGTGTAGTTGAGACAGGTAGCAGTCAAAAGCACAGGACTACTGGCTTTGCCACTTGTCTGCCTTGAAGTGGTGTGGGTGCAGGGGTCATACCCTCCCTCTCCTGCCCCTTCACCCTGCTCCTGGCAGTCATTAGAGCTGGCTGTGGGTCATAAAGCAGGTGAGCTTGCCCAGTTCCTTGCAGGTTGCAGCACTCAGGAGAGTGGTCCCTGCATCTTACCTGAACAGCACAGTAGAGCTGGCCCTGGTGGAGGGTATACAGGTAAGCCAGACCCTAGAGTGAGAGTGTGGGAGAACTGGCCCCAACACTCTGCTGTGAAGTGGTAGATGAAGGCTACACCTTGAGATGGTGTGGATTCCGGGGTGATGTCTTCCCCAACCTATTCCTCACCAGTTGCAGTAGTTGGAAGAGCTGGCCCCAAGGGCCTAAAAGCGGGAGCACCGGCCATGCCCCTTCACATGCTGTAATACTAGTAAGAGTGGGTCTTGCACCTCCCTCACTTGAGCAACACAAGGGGGGCTGGCCCCTGATGGCAAAGGCACCAGTGTGCCTGCCCAAAGGTCTTGAGATTAGAAGAGCTGGCTCAGCTTCTTGCAGGCTGCAGCACCTGGGACTGGGCAGGACAGTGGAGCTGGCTCTGGAAGCATGGCTACAGATGAGCCAGCTGGAAGTGCATAAGAGCAGGAGAGCTGACCTTGCCAATGCTGACATTGGGTGGCAAAGCTAGAGCTGTGCTGGAGAGCTCCCCATGGTGGTACAGATAAGGGAGAGTCAGTGCTGGCCAGATCAGCTGCCTTCCAAGCCAGGAGCCAATGCTGCGAGTTGGTCCACCCTAAAATCTATATCATCTGCAAATGGTTGGGACATGTGAAAAGATAAGTTGTGTTGATCTAAAACTACAGGATTTCTATGATACAGGGAAGCTATAGGATGACCAGGAGGAATCTCATTGAGGATCCAATATGATGGTGTCACAGAATCGAGAGATTTCAAACCAGGCCAATGATTCATTGCAATAAATATTTGCAAGTGAAAATGTGTGGATAGAGAGATATAATGTGGGACACACTATGACATACTTCAGCTTCCATGATGAGTTGTTTCCTATGCTTTGCTTTTGTTTGTTTGTGTGGTTTTTATTTGGAGGAGGTTGCAAGGGTAAAGGGAAGATATGAGGGAGCTAGAAGATAAGTGGGACTAGGGTACAGGATGTGAAACTCACAAGAAATCAGTAATTCTTTTAAGAGAAAAAAAACCAGACTAACAGAAAGTACATGAATGCAGGTTTCAATCCTTCTAAATTCAAGAAACACACCTCAACATCAAGGATAGACATCACCTCAGGGTAAAAATTTGGAAAATGACATTTCAAGAAAATAGGTCCAAGAAAAAAAAGCTGGTATAGCCATTTTGAAATATAATAAAGTAGACTTCAACCAAAACTAATCAAATGAGATAGGGAAGGGCACTACATACTCATCAAATTAAAATGATCACCAAGACAGCATGCTAGTTTTTAACATCACTGTCTTCAATACAAGGGCAGTCACATTTGTAAAAGAAACAGTACTACAGCTTAAATTGCATATTGATCCTCACACACCATGCTGGTTTGAATAGTAACGGTGAAGTGGAAGTTTTTGGTTGTATCATGTGATGCATCCTCACATGGTATGTTGCTGAGGAAGATCCATGTGTCTTTTTGTTGAGGCAGGAGCCATGGGAGGACACGTGATGTTTAGAGAGAATATAAATAATAATCAACAGACAGTGATAACACACTTCCTTCCATAGCTAGTTTTGCAACACTTGATTGGTCGTGCATGTTAGCTGATTTTCAGTTCATCAAGAGAGGCACAGCAGAAAACTTGTAGCATCCTGGCTGGCTCTGGTTGCTTCTGATGACTCATGCCCATTTGTTGGAGGCCTGGCAGTTCCTGCTAGATGAAGCCACCACTGTTGATGAGTGTTTGGTGTACTGACTCTGTTAAACTAGATTGCTAGTATCCTGACGGAGATTAAAATAACACCAAAAACTACTTCTACACAGGTCTATATTCCCTTTTCCTATTTACCATATTTTCTCCCCTATCTTTAGACACTGGGCTAGAAGGGACGGGGGTATGTTGCGGCCCGAGCTGCCCCACGCTTGAGGGCAAAAATGTTTCGGACCACTCTATCAATATTGGAACCTGCATTGCCAAAAGCCTTGGGGGCTAAGTGTTAGAGCCCGCACTGCCCAAGCTGCTCCAGTCCGTGGGTTGGGGTTCAGCAAGAGAGAGAGTGAGGACAGACTTGGAGGAATGGAGACCAGACAGAGTGTTATTCAATCCCATTTATTCTTCAGTCTCTCTTCTTCTCTCCAAGTCCCTAGTCTTGAGTTCCTAGTCTCTAGTTCCTAGTCCCTAGTGCCTCCAAGTTCCAAGTTTCCAGTTCCAAATTCTAGTGCCTAATATCTAAATCTAAATTCTTCCTCCAAGTGCCAGGTGCCTAATACCTAATAATAATTCTTCTTCTGAGTTCTCTAGTCCAAGTGTCTTCTACCTCAATGCCTAATTCCTACTCCAAGTTGTACTGAACTCTTCTGTCTGCCTCTCTCCTTTTATAAGTCTCACTTCTAAGCCATGTCCTTAAGTCACGCCTTTAAGTCATGCCCTTAGGCCTTGTCTCTAAATCTGATCTCTAAGTCACACCCTTAAGTCACACACCTTTAATCTCACACTCACAAGGGAAAATCCTGGGTATCTAAAACAAGATGTTATCAGAGTGTGCTCAGCTGTTGTAGGCTATTGTAATCAAGTCTCTTATCAGGGTATATGGCTCAAGATGGCTGCAAGGGTGATAGCCGCCTTCTGTCAGCTCCCCAGAGGGGTAGAAGCATTTAGGAACCCTTATTAAAAATAGGTTTAGAGAAATCTCAGCCTACAGAAAATGTCTCATTGTCTCATGTGTTTGAATTCTTGGCCCAAAAGAATGGCACTATTAGGAGGTATGACCTTGGTGGTCTGATGTTGGTGGTGTGATATTGGTGGTATGACCTTGCTGATAGAAGTGTGCCACTAGGGGTGGGTTTTGAGGTATAAGCTCAAGTCTGGCTGGCCAGTATATGACAATTTCTCCTTGATGCCTGTGGATCAAGATGTAGAACTCTCAGCTCCTCTAGCACCATGTTTATCTGTAAGCTGCCATGTTTTCTGCCATGATGATAATGAACTAAACTTCTGAAACTATGAGCCAGCCCCAATGTAATGTTTTCCTTTATTAGAGTTGCCATGGTCATGCTGTCTTTTCAAAGCAATAAAACCCTATGTAAGACAAAAGTTGGTACCACAATTGTTGAGTATTTCTGTGAAAGATATGTCCATGTTTTTAGACCTGTTGTGAAAAGCTGTTGGAACTTTGGGCTAGGAAAGCCATTGAGTATTGAAACTCCAGTGGAGTGTTTCTGTAGGATCTTGAAAAATAAGAATGTTGAGAAAAGTGCAGAAGATTGAGGCCTGACTTTTGAACTTTCAGAGGGAAGATTTCAGGGCTTCTTGCTTGCTACTTTAAGATTCTGTGGTTCTGGTTAGCTGGGACTGAATAAATCATCTGTGATTAGCAAGATACCAGAGCTACTAAAGCAAAATTATTTTTTAAATTTTTATTGGTTATTTTATTTATTTACATTTCAAATGCTATCCCCCCCTTCCCAGTTTCCCCTATGCAAACTCTCTATCCCATCCCCCTCCCTTCTGCTTCTATGAGGGTGCTCCCCACCCACCCACCTCCAATCCTACCAAATCCTGGCCAAAGCATTCCCTTATGCTGGGGCATTGAGCCTTCAAACAGCTAAGGGCTTCCCCTCCCATTGATGCCAGATAAGGCCATCCTCTGCTACATATGCATAAAGCAAAATTTTTACTTTGCTTTTATGATGGTCAGCTGAAGCTGAAATTTCAGTTGTGATTAAGAAGAGACCAACATTGTTCAAGTGAAAACTTTGAAGTGTTTTCTCAGAATCAGCATACAGAAGTTGTGTCTCAGAGGTAGCCAAGGTTATACATTAAGCTGGCAGATGAACTTGTGTAAGAGTCACCCAGATAGTACTGTTTTTGAAGGCATGAAGGGGTCCTAGAGATCAATTGAGCCTTGCCACTTTTAGAAGCAATAAGAGGACATTGATGAAGGTGCAGCCTCAATTGGGGTTGAAGACCAATGACTGAAGGAGACATGAGAAGAATTTGATGCTTGAGAGAGTGTATGGGGGGCTAATAGTGAAAATACAGCCAAGTTGTAGCAAGGGACTCCATCAGTTTGTGTGTCAACTCAACACAAGCTACAGTCATCAGCGAAGAAGAAACCTCATTTGAGGAAATGTCTCCATGAGATCAAGCTGTAAGGCATTTTTCTCAATTAATAATTAATGGAAGGAGGACCCAGTACATTGTGGGTAGTGTCATCCCTGGGCTGATATTCCTAGGTTCTGTAAGAAAGCAGCCTGAACAAACCCTGTGAAAGAAGCCAGTAAGCAGCATTCTCCATGGCCTCTGCATCAGCTCCTGCCAACAGGTTTCTGCCCTATTTTGGTTCCTGTCCTGACTTTATTCAGTGATGAATAGTGCTATGGACGTATAATTGAAAAATAAACCCCTTTCTCCCCAATATGGTGTTTGGTCATGGTGTTTTTGTCACAGCAAAAGAAACCCCAATTAAGACACACACTGATAATGCAAGACTTCAAGATCCCACTCTCACCAGTGGACAGGTCAGCCAGACAAAAACTTAAAAGAGAAATACTGGAGCTAATTAATGTTAAAAACCAAGTTGACCTAACACATATTTACAAAATATTTCAGTCAAACACAAAAGAATACCTTCTTCTCTGCACCTCAAGAACTACTCTAAAATTGGCCATATACTCAGACACAAAAGAACTCTCAATGAATACATGAAAATTGAAATAACTCTCTGCATCTTATCAGACCATCACATATTAAAGCTATATACCAACAACAGAAACAAACAGATACCAAACAGAAAGCTTACAAATTCATGGAAACACAGCACGTCTTTATTGAATAAAACAGGGGTCAAGACAGAAATAAAGAAATTCAAAGAAAATAAATATTCAGCATACAATGAATATTAACTTATATTCATTTACTTTATTTATTATTAACTTTGAATACAAACTTATGAGACAAATTGAAAGCAATACAAGGAGGAAAGTTTGTAGCACTAAGTGCCTACATAAAAAAAATTGATACTTCTCATACTAGCAACTTAACAGCACCTGTGAAAGCTCTATAACAAAAAGAGGTAAATGAACTCAAAAGGAGCAGGACACCTGAAAAAATCAAACTAAGGACTAAAATAAATAATAGTAATAATAACAACAACAACAACAATAATAACAATACTTAAAGAGAAAAATGCAAAGACTTGATGAACAAAAATTGTTTCTTTGAGAAAATCAAGATAGACACATCCTTATTCAATAATAATAACAACAATAATGATTATGATGATGATAATAATGACAATTAAACAAAGAGAAGAATACAAAGAACCCATGAAACAAAAAGCTGGTTCTTTGAGAAAATAAAAAATGGACACACCCCTATTCAAACTAACTAAATGGCATAGAATTTTCAAACTAAAAAAATCACATCAAAAAAAGATATAACAAGAGATACTGAGAAAATCCAGAAAGTCATATGGAAATACTATAACCACCTGTACTCCAACAGATTGGAAAAACCTAAACCAAAGGGATAATATTGGAGATAGCTAACACTTATCAAACCTAGTCAAGACAATATAAACAATTTACATAAGCCTAGTGAAATAGAAGCAGTTAAAAGTTAAAAGTCTCCCAGCCACTAAAGGCCCAGGGTCAGATTGCTTTAGAACAGGATTGTAACAGATTTTCACAGAAGTGTTATGGACAATACACTCAAATATTTCACAAAATAGAAACAGAAAGAAAATTGCCAAACCTATTTTGGAAGCACAGAGTTATCCTGATGCCCAAACCTGATAGAGACTCAACAAAACAAGTTACAGAACAATTTCCTTCATGAAAATAGTTGCAAAAATACTTAATAAACTATTTTTAAGCCAAGTTCAAATACATCAAAAAATTACCACCATGATCAAGTAGGCTTCAACCCAGAGATGCAAGGATGGTTAAACATGGAACAATCAGTAAATGTAATCCACCATATAATAAACTGAAAGAAAAAATATGATCATCTTATTAAATGCTGAAAATGTCATTGACAAAATTCCATACACCTTCTAGATAAAAGTCCTGGAGAGATCAGTGATACAAGAGACATGAATTAAATATTATAAAGGAAATTAACTGCCAGCCTATAGCCAACATCAAATTAAATGGAGAGAAACTCAAAGCAATTCCATAAAAATAAGGAACAAGACAGGTTGTTCACTCTCTATATATATCTATTCAACATAGTACTTGAGGTTTTAGCTAGAGCAATAAGAAAACCAATGAAGATCAAGCAGATACAAATTGGAAAGAAAGAAGTCAGAGTATCTTTATTTGTAGATGGTAGAATAGTATACATAAGTGACTCTAAAAATTCTACTAGAAAACTCCCACAGCTGTTAAACATTTTCAACAAAATAGCTGGATATAATATTAATTTAAAAAATCAGTAGCTTTCATATATATAAATTACAAACAGACAGAAAAGGAAATCAGAGAAAGAATGTGTTTCACAATGTCCTTACATGATACAAGATACCTTGAGATAACTAACCAATCCAGTTAAAGACATGTATGATAAAACTTCAACTCTTTGAAGAAAGAAATTAAAGAAGATATTAGAAGATAAAAAGATCTCTCAAGCTCATGGATCAGTAGAATTAACATAGTAAAAATGGCCATCCTACCAACCATCTACAGATTCAATGCTACCCCCATAAAAATTCCAACAGAATCCTTTACAGATATTTAAAGAACAGTTCTCAACTTCATGTAGAAAAAAAAATCCAGAATAGCTAAAATAATCATGAACAATAGAAGAAACACTGGAGGTCTCACTGTTCCCAATTTCAAGTTGTACTATAGCTATAGTGATGATGATGATGACAGTGATGATGATGATGATGATGATGATGATGATAAAACCCTACATGGTATTAGGATAAAAATAGACACATTAGTCATGGGATCAAATTGAAGACCCAGACAAAAATCCAAATAGCTATGAAAACCTGAATTTTGATAAAGAAGTCAGAAATACTGGTTTCTTTAAAACCAGTAAACATCAAAAAAAAAAATCTTTAATAAATGGTGCTGGTCAAACTGGATATCTGCATGAACAAGAATGCATACAGATGCATACTTACCATGCTGCACACTTCTCAAGTTCAAGTGAACCAAAGACTGGAACATAAAACCAGATACACTGAATCTGATAGACACAAATTGGCAATAGCCTGGGAAACATTGGCACAGGAGATGACTTTCTGAATAGAACACTGATAGTGCAGACACTAAGATCCATAATTGATAACAAGACCTCATGAAACTAAAATGCTTCTATACAGCAAATGACTTAGTCAAGTGGATAAAGCAGAAGCCTACAGAATAGAAAGGGTTTTTTTGTTTTTTGTTTTTTTTGTTTTTACTAACTCCACATTCAATAAAGGACTAATATTCAAAATATATACAGAACTCAAAAAATTAGATATCAAAAAAAAATTCCAAATGATCCATTTAAAATTTGCGTACAGGTATAAACAAAGCATTCTCAATCGAGAAAATGCAAATGAAGAAACACTTGACAAAATGTTCAACATCCTTAGCCATCAGAGAAATACAAATCAAACTACTTTGAGATTCCATCCTACACCTGTCAGAATGGGTAAGATCAATAACACAAAGATGTAGAAAAATGAGAACACTGTTTCAGTGTTGGTGGGTATGCACTATGGAAATCAACATGGTGGTTCTTCAGAAAGTGGGAAAAGATCTAACTCAAGATCTAGCTATATGTTTCTTAGGCATATACAGAAAGGACATTCTATCTTGCTATAAAGACTCTTGCTCAACCATGTTCACTATGGCTTTTTCATGATAGCCAGGAACTGGAAACAACATAAATGTCCCTCAACAAAAGAATAGTTAAAGAAAATGTGGAGTATCAGTCATCTGTTTAAAAATAATGACTTCATGAAGTTTGCAGACAAATGAATAGAACTAGAAAAAAGTCTTTCTGAGGTAACCCAAACCTGGAATGATAAACATGGTATTATTCACTTATAAGTGGGTATTAGCCTTTATATAAATGATAACCAAACTCCAATCCATAGATCCAGAGAGGTTAGGTAAAGAGGAGGGAACTGAGGGTGTGTGTATGTGTGTGTGTAGGGGGAGTGCATGGGTCTTCCTGGGAAGTAAACATAGAATAAGTTTTAAGTATCGACTGTGGGCAGGGAGGATTGGATCAAGGAGTTCACATTGGCAGAGAGATGGCTTGGAGAAAAACCTGGAGTTGGGGAAACTTTGGGCAAGGTCTGAAAATGTAGTACAGTGGGTACTTATGAAGTCTATAACCTTGATCATTGTGGGGACAACTAGTCATGACTAATATGCAGTCACAACAAGCCATTTTTTTTTTTTTTTTTTTTTGTTGCAAGCACAGTGGCTTACAGTGCTGGGACTTAGTTTTATTCAAATGAGTTTTTAGTTAAGGAGGACCCATGGAAATTCCTCTGAATACAACCCAGGTTGTTGCTAAGACAAAGTGTTGCTCTCTGCAAACTGACAATGGAGTCCCACTGCCTAGGGCAAAAAATCCCACAACTCTTTGACCATGAGAAGTCAAGCTTATACCTACATGGAGCCTTCACCTCTGTATTCTAGTCTTCTGGGTGAGAAATGATACTCTGTGGGCTATCAAAAGAGAAACGTGCAAACCAACCCAGCCATAAAACCTTTAACTTACAATCTGTCCTGCCTTGTAAAGTATGCTAGGGTAATGTTGCCATGGAAATAGTGGGAGTAGTAACCAATATGTGCTTTGAATTAAAGCTCATTTCACAAGGAACCCCTGCTCAATACTGCTTGGGTAACAAAACCCCACAGACTAGATAATCGTTCTGGTCAAGAAAGAAAAGTATCGATTCCTAAAGATACTTACTCTGCTATATTCATTGATCAGTACCTTACCCAGTCATCATCAGAAAGGCATCCTCTAACAGAAGTTGGGAAAAGATAAAAACATCCAAAGTTGGACATTACATAGAAAATGAGTCTAAGGTAGAGGACTCTGTTAAATCCATCCTCCTCACACTTCAAGGAATCCCTCAAAAAAAAAAAAAAAAAAAAAAAAAAAAAAGAGGCAGAAATATTGTAAGAGCCAGAGGGGACGGAGGACACCAGAAAAACAAGGACATCTGAATCAAGTAAGCACAGTGGATATGGGCTCACAGAGCTGGCAGGAGCAAGCCCAGGGCCTACATGCAGATCGTCTACATATATTGTAGCTATCAGCTTTGTGTTTTATAGGACTCTTGACTGTGGGGATAAGTGGGTTACTGAGTGTTGTGCCTGCTCTTAGACACTTTTCCTTTTGGGTTGCCATGTACAAATTGAATATAATAGTTTTTGCCTAATCTTATTATATTTTATTTGGCAAGTTTGGATTTTGTCTTTTGTAAGGCTGTCTTTTTTCTGTTGAGAGACATAAAGAGAGTGGATCTGGAGAGAAAGAGAAGAGAGGGAGGAAGAACTAGGAGGAGTCAAGGGAGAAACTATAATCAGGATATATAGTATGAGAAAAGAATCTAATGTCAATAAAAGGGAAAATGTGTGTGTGTGTGTGTGTGTGTGTGTGTGTGTGTGTGTGTGTTTATTTGAGACAGAGGGTTATTTTCGGAGCTTTGATTATTTTTTTTTAAATCTTAACATAATAATCCTTTTTATTGGTCCCAGTTAATAGTTACCTTTTCTATTAGCAGAAGTGATATTTATTTTTGTTTTAAGAATTTGATTTCAAATGGAGATATCTTACAAATGGAGTTCCTTTTGAAGATTTATCTGTGTCCAACTAAAAGCTGGATTTTAAAATTCCAAATTACACTGAATGTGATAATTCTTTTATGAAGGTAGAGATAAACCTGGAAATTTTTAAATATGAATACTTACTTCACATAAGATAAGACATATGGGTAATCAAGTGGTCATAACAAAGACAGGATTAATGAGATTAAATATTGTCATCTTTATTCATAGATTTATTGAAAGTAAGATCAAAATTCTCTTTATCAGTTAAGAAAACACCAATAAATACCAACTATCTCAAAATTTAAATATTTATAGGTAAAAGGATTTCAGAAATATAAAAAATCAAGTTAGTAACATGTTACATGATTAAGCTCAGTTGTTAGCTTAGTAGATGGCAAGTGTCGCCCAGCCTTGCTGAAGTCCACACAGGTCTGTTTTCAGAAAAAGATGGTGCAACTTTGAAATGAAAAAAAGTCATAAATAGGCCAGATCTTGTAAATAGATTTAAGTTTCTGTCCACTGAAATAAGTTTCACAATTACTATGCCACCTCAGCAGAAACATCACACATAGCAATAATGCATTAGTAGAATTTTGTAGTTGAAAATGTGACTATGAGACAAGGAAAGTTTCAACCTATGGGCAGACAAATGACTTGACATGCAGATTAAAACAAAGCCCTGTATTTAAAGTTGGTCTTCAGGAAAGGGATGAAGCTAAAATCTCTACATGCTTGCCAAATCTATTTAACTGTAAGTACTACAGAAAGAAGACATATATGTTCAAAACATCTTGTTTGTGAGTAGAAAATCAAGTTTGAATTTGGGAACTTTAGTATTATTTAATTATATATAAGTTAGTCTCACTATGAAAATTTACATTTTAACTTTTATGTTTTTTAAGGATTTATTTTATTTATGTGAGTACTTTGTAGCTGTCTTCACATATACCAGAAGAGGGTATTGGATCCCATTACAGATGGTTGTGAGCCACCATGTGGTTGTTGGGAATTGAACTCAAGACTTCTGGAAAGACAGTCAGTGCTCTTAACTCCTTAGCCATCTCTCCAGCTCCTAACTTTCATGTTTTCATGCCTTACTTGCCTCAAATACCTGTGTCCATTTTGGAAAATCCTTTTCGTTTAGGTTAAATCTGACTTTGCTAAATACCATTCTTTCACATATAAAAGCATTTTCTTTCTCCATTAACCTTCTTTATAGAAAAACCTATTGAATACCTACAACTTTTATATGTTTCTTTTTTGGTGGATCCTTTTCAGTTTTCTTTATAAAAGTTGGAAAACAATTCATTCATAACTTTACAAACTACTTCAAATGAAAACATGGACCCTGTGTCTTTAATATATAACCATTATAAATGCAGGCAGAACACATTGAAGACATTTCTGTGTTATTATGAAACAAAATTTAAAGCAATTATTGATTTAAACCTTATTGTAACAGTCACATAGAAACTGTTAGTGTTAAAAGTATTGACTTCTTTCACAAGGCAAACAGAAGGTAGAATTGAGGGTTAGTATCTTTCTCTGTCTTGTTTTTAATCTCTTTTAGTTTTGAGTCAGGTGTTTACTTTTGTGGCACAGTCAGATGTGCAATAGTCACTATATATTATTGACATACCTATAAATTAAAACTCATCCTAAAATATTTATGTTTATAGTCACATATCTTAAATCAAAACATTCTTCAAATTCTAATTTTATCACACAGTATGCTAAAAAATGTTAAGTTAAATTTGGCTGCTCAATTATTTTCAAGGATTTTGGAGGCAGACTTGAGTATTATTCTGCACTGTCTTAGACTCAAAGTAACATAAATAATCCTATGAAAGCAATTATTTTAAACACAGTGACCCTAAGGACATGCTCAATATAAGGTAGTTTACATCTCTGTATGTTTGAGATGTAAGAAAATCTCAGTGTAACCAAAACAGTTGAAAGTTGAAGCTTGTTTCAGATTACTATCAGTGATGCTTAATCTCAATAATTTCATTGGTTCTAGAATCACAGAGGCAAATGCTCTTATCAGCAAGGATTTTCAAGGCAGCATGGGGTTCACTTTTCCTTCTAGATTTCTTCCTAAAATCTAGATTTCTTCCTAGATTTCTCATGACAATGTATTTTTTTGCACAGAATTTTGTTTTCTTAGAGGTAAAAAATGAGGAAGAGGTGATCTCAGAGAAGGATGGGTAAGTATAAGAATTGAGAAAAATTACATTCCTCAGGATTTATCAATACTTTAACTGAAACCTTGAGATTGTCCTTAATTTTCTGTTCATTAATAACTCCTCTAATTTTAATAGTTTCTAATGCTCATAATTCTTTACTAATAAATTTTTCATTGTCTAAGATGTTTCAAATTCTAATCAAATTAGGCAGCTCATTCATGATCTGTAATTCCAGTTGCTAGAAATTTAGTTAAGTATTAAAAAACAATTTAGGGATATCACATAGTCTCTGCTTTAGAAACCATTAAACTTAATTATCTTCAGTTAGGTATGTCCATTATCCAAAATACTTACAAATTTAATTAACCCAATTATGAAACAAAAATCCAGCTAGAGCAACTTTCCAAGTAATTTTGTCACTCATTAATCTCCATTTCTCATATTGTACTGAAATCTTCAAACTTCTTTGAATCATCTGGAGATATACACATGCTCTCCATCAGATATATGTGCTGATTTGGAAACAGTTTCTTGGACTCTCAACATAGGTGAGTTCTTCCCAGTATGTCAGGTTATGCCTTGCATATTCATAGAATGTGAGAGAGCTCAACACCACAGTGTGTTTAAATATTTATGTGTCTTCCCAGATGATACAAGGAAGTTACTTACAATCTAGGAGCAGGCTTTATTTTGTCGAGTTTTATTCTCAGACGATTATACATCATGAGGTCTTCTCGCCAACACTGTTGTCCTATTGGGATGGAGGCATCCTCTTATCATTAACATTATGATCAGGTGTTGATAAAAATTCCAAACTAAAGTTTAAAAGGCTGCAATAAACAGAAGACATAGAAAGGCAGAGAATTACACTGGAGGATTAGCAAGAAGAAAAAGCTGAATGGTGAAAACAAAGGGAACTCTATTAAAACAAACAAGAATGAACCAGATACTCAGAAAACAGGGGTAGATAGCCAAAAGAGGAGAATCCAGTCAGCCAGCTAAAAAGACAGCAGTGAACCAAGGACCACACCAAGGGGTATTTGGGCCTCAGAAAGAACTCAGTAATGTTCACCCAATAGAAAGTGTCAGCACATTGAGCACAAGAGACCTGTTCTCATATTGAGGGCCCATCCATGTTGGAGCCATGGAGTTGGCTTGGCCTAGCTACCTTTAGAGGCAGGAACCATAGGTTTTTCATGTTAAAGTTCATGGCTCCTAGGGTACAATGAACCTTTCAGTTCCTGAAAGACTAGTGTTTCCCCCAGGCAGTGAAGTGTTCAGGCAGTTTTATGTTTCCTTGGAAGTCAAGGAATCATGGGAGCGTGACAGGATGATTGGTTTTAGACATTAATCTTGTGTACCCTGTATAACTTGCAAATATCATTGTATCCTGGCAATTACAACTGTGTTGATCAGCAATTGCCATTATATTTTGTTTCTGATAAAGGTATAAAGTCACTCTCAATAAAACTGTCACAGCCTCAGTGTGACTCTTCCACCGAGCCTGATTTAATTCCTCAAGGCTATTTCAGGTGACCTTGGCCAAGTACATCTAAGTGACTCTTCTGGTCAAAGTTAGTTCCTGGGGCCCTGCATTTGGACATCAAAACTGTTACTGCAAAAATACAGTTCTCATGGACTATTTCAGTGAGCATATAGAATACAGAATGAACTCAAACAGAGGGGACCTAGTTCAGAAAATTTCCGGGGGAAGCAAGGATTCTTACAAAGAACTGAAATAAAGATATACAAATCATATTCTGGAAAACAATTTGGCTGAACTTGTGCCCATAGTCTTGAGAATTTCAGCAAGATTGGATCAAAAAGTTTTCACCTTGGTCAAGAAGTTTTAGAACAGGACACGCAGACCATGGCTTGGTAGTCACATACCATTCTTTTTCAGATATACACTGAAAGAAAGCATGGAGTGGAGTGGAAATAGTGACAAATGCATACTTTGGCTAGAAAAAGAATGTGAGTCTGTTTAAAGTTGTAGGCAGCTATGCAGATACAGAGCATCCATGATTGTTGAGGAATTTGCCTCAGGAGAAATGGCTTAGCAGTTAAGAGCATTATTGCTCTTTTAGAGGCCTCATGTCCAGATCACAGCACCCATGTTGTGTGGCTCAAAACTACCTGCAACTCCAATTTCAAGGGATATGACACCATCTTCTGGCCCCTGCTGGCACTAGCACACTTGGAATATTTATCCACATAGGCCAACACACATTCCTATAAAAAAAAAAATAGCTTTAAAACCATTAAGTTCTGGATGGTAAGAGCATTTCCAATGGCCTGTATTGTTTAGGATCTATAGGACCTAACTGTACAATAACTCAAAAAGAAGTAGTTCATTTTGGCACTGAACCTTGTATTTGTTACCTTGTGCTATCCTTGGTATGCTTCTTCCCTTTGGGGTATCCAGGCCTATGTGAACCTGGCTTGGTTGGAGGGAGGGAAGCTCAGCAGTGGCAGGTAGGTGGAACACAGGATCCTAGTCTGTGGGAGTGTGTGAGCAAAAAAGACACATATAGGAATAGCTTCGGAGATCTGGTTCAGTTTGCTGGGGTGGTGGTGGTGGTATTTATTCCCCTGAGGAGGTTCCCAGGGTCTCTGTGGCAAACTTTGTATAAGTGTGTACAATTGGGCAGGACATGGTTGTTGGAAAATACTTCATCTGAATACTCAGGGGCTGTGAGGTTCTGAGTGGAAAAATCTTAAAAGGTCAAACGAGGAGTGAAGCCTGATAAATCTCAGGGTAATAAATTCTCCCAAACAAGGGTTGATAGTGGGAGAGCCAATATTATGATGCCATGGGGACAGGGGTAACTCCTACCATCCTCATCTGCAGTATTGGAGGTTGAAGCTTCATCTTGTAATCTAGAGTCATTACAGTCTACATATTAGGGGTAGGGTTGCCAGGTTACAGGGTACCTATGTTTATGCTTTTTTTATATGTGTGCATGTGTGGGGGTCTCTGCAAGCATCACAGCTGGCAGCAAAATAATCCACAGAGAGGCAAGAATGGATCTTGGTTCAGAATGACTTAGCCTACTGGTTCAAACTTCTGAGTCTAATACAGAACAACTTTTTATAAACATATTTAAATACAGTAAAATTTAGGGAAAAAAGTTCCCTTTGACAATTATCACAGTAAAGCTTAAAGCATTGACTACATTAACATTGCCTTGCAAAGTACATGTCATTTGCAAAGCACAAAATTGGTTTCAATTGACTGCAAAACAGTACTCAGGATAAGTGTTTAGAGAAGAAGGGTTAGTAATAAGTATAATAGCAAACTCATTTGCAAAGTACATGAGACCTGATGTCTTTCATAAGAATAGGTTTTATTGACTGAGAAACAATACTAAGGATAAGGGGGATTCAGGAGAAGGCTGGCTCCACATAACTGCAAAAGATCACCAGATTATTAAACATCATCCTCTCCAGGCTTCTGAGTAAACAGGTGTCAATTTCTTCCCCTGAAGAAAACAGACTTTGTGTTTAACACTTCTGGTTTATGTACTGCTCTCTGTAATTACATAGCACGTGGGTCTTCCTCCATGTGTGTAGGTATTTTCAGAGGTTTCTACAGTGTAGGCTTCCATATGAATTTCTTGAAATGTCTTTAGTATTGTCATCAGTCATTGTATTTCTTCTTCTCTTATTCTCTTCTCCCATTCCTAAATCCATTTAATTCTTGCTGTTCCATTCTTCCCTTTTAAACTTTTATACCCTTGCATTCTATCTCTCCTCCCTTGAAAGTTCTATCTACATAGACTCTTATGAATTTCGTGATCTCCACGTGAATTCCAAATTGAATGTACTTATCAAAAGATTCAAGGTTACCATCCACAAATGAGACAAGATATATGTCCTTCTGCATCTGGGCTATCTCACTCAGAGTGATTCTTTTCATTTATCTGTGAATATCATTTTTATTAACAGCTGAAGAATGCATCCATTGATTTATACACATTTAGTCCTTTAATCTAAGTGTAGGTATTCTTGAAGAAGTACAAGATTCCATGAGTAAAAATTTAACAGTCATTTCAACGGGGAAACCTACAAGACTGTCATGGTGAACTGGTTCATACATGTTTATGATATACAGTACTGTCCTAGGGTTTGTAGTGCTGTAATAAAACACCATGGCAAATACAAGTTGGGGAGCAGAGAGTTTATTTGTATTACAGTTTCATATAACTGCTCATCATCAGAGAAAATGAGAACAGGAACTCAAGAAGGGTTGGAGCCTAGAGGTAGGAGCTGATGCAAAGGCTATGGAGAAGTGCTGTTTACTAACTTGTTCATCATAGCGTTCCCAGCCTGCTTTCCTATAGAACCCAAAACCACCAGCCTAGACATGGCCCCACACACAATGGGCTGGCCTCTCTTTCATTAATCATAAGAAGGTGTCTTACAGGCTTGCCTTCAGTCCAGTGTTAGGGATCTTTAAAATTGAAGTTCTCTCCTCTCATATGACTTTAGCTTGTGTCAATTTGACACAAAAACTATTCAGCACAAATACTCTTCTAATATAGTACTGTATCTACAAAGGCAGATATCTTGAGTTAGTAGAGTTTAAGCCTGAATTCTTTTGTTAGGGAGTAATATGAGAACATATAATTGGATATATCTCAAGGTACACCATACATTTTAATCTCTGTGAAATCTATCCTATGAGGCAGTTCGGGGGGAAGGTGTCTGTGCTAGTGATATATATATATATATATATATATATATATATATATGTGTGTGTGTGTGTGTGTGTGTGTGTGTGTGCGCGTGCGTGCGTGTGTGTGTGTGTGATTATTAGAATGAATAACAGGCTGCAATACTGCTAACTCAACAATTGTTGTTTATGAACAAAAAGCCCAAGAATCCAGTAGTTTCTCATTCCATGAGGTTAGATTTCTCAGCTGGTCTTAAGTATATGCTGTTTAGTTCCAAAGAAATGGGCTCTAATATCAGTGAAGGAATGGACTTGCTAGCAAGGTGGGAGCAAGCAGACAAAAAGCAAAAGTTTTCTTTTGTTGTCTTTCTCTAGACTTCCACTGGAAAGTGTGGCTCAGAAGAAAGTATGTCTTCCTGCCTAAAGATCCAGATTAAAGAGATGTTTCTTTCCAGCTCAGAAGATCTTAATTAAACCAGAGGCTTCCTACCTCAATGATCTAAATTTGAAGTGGATCTTCCCACTTCAAACTAACCAAAAATCCCTCACAAGTGTACACTCAGTTTTTGGATTTTAGCTAATTCTAGATGTAGTCAAGTCAACAACCAAGAATAGCCATCACAGTGTCTGTTCACCTCAAATTGTCAATTCATGTTAAGAATTGTTGCTTTCATCTCTATGTTCTTGCTCTAAATACATTTGTAGTTCTTGTAACTGGAGGAGGAATGTTTCTACCATAGACCCCATTCTTCTGGCATCCAAGTTGAGACTGTGTCTATGAAGCCATGAATGGTACTACAAACACATTAAGTTAAGGAACTAACTCCAGATACATATGTAGCAGAGGATGGCCTTATATGAAATCAATGGGAGATGGGGGAGGTTTCATACTCCAGGGTAGGGGGATGTTAGAGGAGAGAGGCAGGAGTGGGTGAGTGGATAGAGGAGTACCCTCATAGAGGCAAAGAGGAGGAGTGAGACAGGGGATGGGATTGGGGGTTTGTGGAGGGGTAACCAGAAAGGTGTATATCATTTGAAATGTAAACTAATAAAATGATCAATAAAAAAAAACTTAAAGTTTCAGTGAGTGTGAATTCACATCTTCATATGAGGTGCATAGAGGGAATAGGACTTGGGATTTCTCTGTGTCTCAGTGTTTTCCACATAGACAGAGAAATATTGGATGCTGGAAAAATGGTAGGTCACATTTGCCTATTTTTGCCCTCCTGATTCATTCTCCATGTGCGTTGTTGAATACTGGGCAGCCTTGTGTATAGAGTTTTTGGAGGTCTGATGTGTTTATAAAAATTTAATGAGCAGCTTTCACATTGAGTCCATATCAGGCTTCCATGAAAGCAGTAGATACTTGTCTTTTCAGGGATTACTCTTCCCGAATCCCAGTGGAGAATCCATGCCTCTCTCTGCATGTACCCTTTTAGGTCTCAGTTGGTTTCAGCCTCCTCTACTAGGTGGCCTTGCGATGCCTTACTGTTCTTTGCTGTTTTCCATTACCTTATCCAAGTTATCACGAATAGTTGTTCCATTAAAACCTTCCTTAATGTGCCAACTGCTTCCTGTGAGAAGACAGATTGAAAACATTACAGCATCATAAATGCCAGAAAAGCAAGGGACCACAAAAACAGGAAGGAAAACCCGCTTCCCACAGCCGGAGCTTTTTTTCTCAGCTTTTTTACTGGAAGCTTTTGTTAAGGTAGACTGAAATAACTTGAAGCTATAAATAGAGTGCAGAACTGAACAAATCTACCAAGTTGGGTGTTTACCCCTAAGGGCTCTGTGGGGAAGTTAAGACATCAGGTAATCACTGAGCCAAATGAGCCTGACCATCCTTCCAACCCTACTATAGAGTATTTATAGTTACCATATGACTCAAAGAATCTGTTTTATGTTTTATTTATCAGATTCCATGCTAGAATTCCTCGTGAGAATCCAGTTATGCTAGCAAAGGCCTCCATTGCTTTTCTAGAGCAGATAATAGATGGTGATCATTCAGTTCCCAAAAAGAATTTGCTCCAGGACTCTCAAGAATACGGAGGTATGCAGCTTCTCAAGTGATTTATGTAAAATGACATCTTGGCATAGAAACTCTGTGAATCTTTATGTTATAATTTACTTATAGTAGACAATGCAGTGGGGATTACATAGTTGGTACAGACACTGTTTTAGAAATTGTTAGAAAAGTCCATCCAAAATAATCTATCTGAAGTTGGTAATAGACAGGCAACTGCAGTATCAGGTAAGGTGTGATCTGCAGCAGAGGGAAAAGAGGACAGAGATCTGGGACTAAGTGTTGTTTCAACTCTCCATGAAAAACCAATTCATGGGGCTGGAAAGGTGACTCAGCAATTAGGACTACTTGCTGGTCACCCAGTGGCTAACAACCACCTGTAAGTCCAGCTCCAGGGGTCTCAATGCCCTCTTTTGGCCTGTGCAAGCATACACAAATGCCATACACTTACACAGAAAGACACAATTTAAACAAAATGAACTCTAAAAGACAATTCAGAAAAATTGGTTAAAAATTACTAGTGCTGGGACTGAAAGATGGCTTTTCAGTAGAGCTGCCACCCCAGCTCTAAAGGATGCAACATCTCTTCTGGCCTGGGATGCATGAGGGGCACGGATATAGATATATACATGTAGACATATGCATATATAATAAAGTACATACTTTGAAATATTATTTTAAACAAATAAAAAACAAACAAATTAGAAAGTATTATTGAGAGCAAGCATTGTAAACAACAAAGGAAGGTTTAGAATAACGTGTAATGCTTCTTTCACGCTGGAAGTGCTAGATGATGCTCAAAAGAAAGATGAAGCATTGTCAGGGTGAGAGGCTGCAAGGCCACTGCATTTGCATATCACCGTTTTCTAGTCTTGGATTTTTCTACATGGCAACTTTTAATTCAGAATAGTGTCTGACACATACTAAGTCCTCAATGAATATTTGCCACATAGAAGAGTGATATTTCAATCCAAATTTGGGTATTTGAGCTTAATAACTCTGGAAAGATCAGCAGGGCTTATGAGCTTGTGCTGTAGCTTAGTCTTCTATACATTTCCTGGGATACAAACCTGAAAACCCTTGTAATAGTGAATTGTTATATATTTTGTGTGTCATTTCACTAAATGATGGCTGACAGTCTCTAGAAAGCCTGAGAATTTAGGCTAGAAAGATCATGGCAGAACAGATTTAGACTATTAGCACCAAACCAGACTTCAATGACTTCATCAATCTCACCTGTGTAATGAATCCTTTCTGAAACCACAAATTGCCAGAGATGCAAGATTATGAAAAGCAAGTTTACAGAGAGAAGCAAGCCTCACAGATCTCCCCTGCACCTGGCCCTTCAAATTTCTTCATCTTTTCCCCACATAATACCCTTGATAGTGCACCAATAATTGAGCTTCCTTGTGTTCTGTGAGCAGGTCTAGCAAATTAATCAAATGGGAGACTGGATATGGGAATCCCTGTTTACAGCTTGAAGACAGGAGGCACACCTGGGGTTTATGATTGGCATCTGAAGGGTTGGGGTGTTATTTTTAGCAACCAATCTCTCAACTTGTGAGAACTAACTAACCCTATCTCCAATTGTTGGAATTGAATTAAATTTAGGGATTCCCAGCAGGTGTTAACTACAGAATCACTTCCTTGCTTACTGTATTGGGAACCTGCCCCCAAATAATCTAGCTCAAAACGCTGTTGCAAATGGATAGTGAGTTTGAACATGACATTTTCTGATTTACTTTCAGACAAGATTCTTTTAAAATCCCAGGGATGTGCATTGTCTTTATTGAAGTAGAGAAGGCTAGGAAGATCTCCACCCTCTCACATGTAGACAGAGGAATCCTGAGACAGTATCTCCAGGTCTTATACCCATATAGTGGTCTAGTTTGGTGGTTTTACTGCACACTTACTTGCTTACATGAATGACGCAGAGGCTTCAGTTCTCTCAGTGAGACAAAAGACCAGACTTAATTTCATTTCTCAGCCTTCTTTGGCTTGTGCATGGCCCTGTTACCCCTTACATAAATTTGGTTTATTTGGAGCTAGAGACTGGTTATGCTCCTACAAGGTAATGGAACATCCTCCCTTTTATACTGCATTTGTGCATGACTCACTCTTCCCCCAAAGCTGTACACAGCTTCACTGGATCTGCATAAATCCATCTCCAGCTCTCCCCTTTGTCCAGAGTGTCCAGAGTACATAAAGTAAGAGCCTACCTGCTGTTAGTGAAGTCTCTGAAAGTTGAGCCACATCTTTTTGGCTGCCTTCCTTTTGGTCGATCTTGCTCATGCCATAAAGTTTGAGGACAATAACAGTAGTCAAGTGAACTACTTCACTTCTAGGTATAAGATAAAGTTTGCAGTGCAATCTGAAAGGGCCCAATTTATTTGCCAATTTCTCTGAAGTGACTCTCACAACTCAAGCTATTTTTTTAGTAGCTGAGAAGGTGTCCTTCTCTATGGATGTCAGAAATTGCAGAATAAGTTGTGTTCTCAGGCCCAGAGTGAAAGCATTATCCTGGATCTGAGGCAAGCTTATTTAAAATGAAATCACCTGCCACTGATAAAGCAGGAGACTGACACCCACATGCTCAGTGTTGGTAACTATGGCAGTTTGTTATTATAGGATGTTACCTCTGTGATAATTCATGAGATTCTTTAAATATAACACAATGCATAAGGTATGATTTTTATAATAACTCTTATAAGGGATGCCACTGTGACTACTTAAAATTTATTAATAAATGCTCAGATTCAAAAGCACGATAAGCATTTGGAATGTTGACATTCAACAGCTGTGTCTCCTCCGTTCACAGCGTTCAAAGATTTAGACTGTAAGAATGACAGGATTTTCTGGGGAGTCTTTGTTTATGGGTGGTGCTGGGATTCCAGAGTCTTAGGCATGATAGGCAAATGCTATATAAAATGCTGAAGGCTGGTACCTGCTGTGTCAGTATACCTGAGTGGTTCCTGGTGTACTTCCTCAAAGCTCCTGTGATGACTCAACATCTAGCTTCCAGGCAACAAAATGAATTCAAAGCTTAAGCTTTAACATCCCAAATCTCTTAGCCTTGTCTCATGAGAGGCCACATTTCCAATCCCTTTTAGAAAGTACCAGGTGACAACTGAATGGACTTTCTCTGACAAGTAATTACCTTCCATGGGGAAGATAAGGTTGTCAGTGGTTGGAAGGAGATGCAGGGAGGAAGGGCATCCTGCCATGCCAAGGAAGCCCTTGTGTCTGGCTTCATCTCAGTTAGTTTGCAGTAAGCATCCTGTCTTTCTGAAAATAGCACCATCAAATGAGCTACCTTGAACAAAAACAGAGGTAGAACTGCCTCCTCAGCACAACTCTCTTCCTGAGCATTATTGGTCTCTAATATCAACTGAAATCACGTTTGATTTAGAACTGCATTCTGCTTGAATCAGGACTTTTCAGTTATTTTATCAGAATTCTTGTATAAAATTTTATGCTTTAAAAACTATTAAGGGTCCAGAAAATGTATCTCTGGAAAATTACAGAAGTTATTCTTACATCTTTTATTTATATGTTTATGTATATACAGAAAACATGTTTTCTCCAATTTAAAAGTCTGTAGAGTTGACTGAAATTTTAGCCTGAAATTTTAACCACTGAAGAAACAGTTATTTGACTTGACCAAACTGTCAATGAAAACCTGGCTAGTAAACCAAAAAACACTTCCAAATGAATAATTTTTAACATCTTCCATACTGGAAACTTCTGCACATAGCACTTTAAACACAGAATTTAATACTTTAAATAATAGCAGCCTTAACAAGAGAAAGTCTAAGAAAGCAGGTCCAATCCACCTAGAGGAACAAATTGTTGCCAGAATCAAATGAAGGGATTGAGCTATTGAGCTCAACGGCTTTGGCTAAACAGGAATCAGGCCCAGCAAATGGACCAGCCCCTGAGACAGAATTACTTGCCCTTTAAATGAGAAACTAGGTTATACCTAATACCCATTAAATGGCTCAGATTCTCACTTGATTCATCCTACTCTTCATTTCCCTCTCCCCTTCTTCCTCTTCCTTCTCTTTATCTTGTTCCATCTTCATTTTCTTCCCCCTTTTCTTCTTCTTAATAGGATCTCCCTAGAAGGCTCAGTCTTGTCTGGAGTGCAGATCTAGAAACTCCTGCCTCACTCTGTTGAGTGCTTGACTCACAGGTATGTGCATGGCCTACTATCATTTTTCTTCATTGGTTATTTTCAAAATATGAACAGGGCTTTGCTTCTATATCCAGGCGTAGATTGTGCTGTGTAGCAGAACAGAGAATAACTACAATCATAAAATTTACAGACAAAATATATTCATCATAGAGAGTTTAGCCATTAAGCATAAAAATGCCAAAAAATCCTAACAGCTATTTCTATAGGAAAAGTACTTGGCAATTGTGTAAGTTATAGAGTGTGGGTGGCAATATTTAACTTAAAAATAAGGAAAGAAAAAAGTTAAGTATTGTGTATTGATGGGAAACATAGTATAGTAACATCAGTAGATTATACCAAGTGAAGACCGAGTTACTATAAACAGACATCCAGTGAGAAGCCAAGTGTGGCCAGTTTTATATTCTCAAATTACTAAGACTGTTCATGTTATAAAAATAATAAAGATCATGATGAAGATAATCACTGATATTGTATGCAGGACTGATAGACTTAAGTCATGGTTTGAATGAGAAATGTCTCTCATTGACTAAGGTATTCAAACACTTGGTTCCAAGTTGGTGGCATAGTTTGGATGTGTTATAAAATATCTAGGACATAAAACATTGCTTGATGGAACACATCACTGGAGCAGGTTTTGAAAATTTGTAGTTTCACCAAATATAGTCGTTTGAATGAGAATGGCTCATATATTTTATTGCTTAGTCCTCATGGAGTGGCACTACTTGAGAAGGATTAGGAGATTTGGCCTTGGAGTAGACGTTGGAGGAAGTAAGTCACTTGGGGTAGGCTTTAAGGTTGTGAAAGCCCAAGCCAGGTCCATTGATACTTTCTTCCTGCTGTGTGCAAATCCAGATGTAGAACTCTCAGGTACTTCTCCAGCACCATGCCTGCCTATGTGCTGTCATGGACTAAACCTATAAAACTGCAAACAAGCTCCAATAAAATGCTATCTTTTATAAGAGTTGCCTCCATCATGCTAGCTCTTCACACTCCCTGGGTGTTCTTCTTTCTTGTTGGAGGGGAAAGAGCATCAGCAGGGGCACGACTTGGTCTTGGGAGATGTTGAGAGTTGCTGTTTAATAATAAACCCTGTATTTTATTTACTTTACTTACCTTAAGTCTAAGTCACTTTGGTCCTGTAGCTGACCTGCCTGAGTTCCTTTGAGGCCAGAAACTTCAGTCTTTGGCCTCATGATAAAATAACAGGGGACTAAGTAAGGGATTAATTGATAGAATCTTTTCCCTCTTGTCCAGATGCTTTTCTCATGTCAGGTTAGGAAAAGGTTTGGAGCAAAAAACTTCTATTGAACCAGAAGAAGTGAGTAACACTCACAGAAGGAAAACCTTTACAAAAGCAAATACGGATTGAACTCACATAAATTCACATACATGTTCATACTTACACATTTGTATATCACCATTTAACTCCTATACAGAAAGCCACTCACCACTACTCTTTTTCTGCTTTAAAACATTAACTATATCACTCTTGTGCTACTGCAAGCTCATAGACTACCACAAGTCTGTGCCCTACTAAAGGGTCAAGTACTACTACTGGCCTACAGAATACTGTAGCCTCAAGGACTACTATAAACTCATGGACTATCACAGAATCATGGATTAGGGTAGGATCATGGACAACCACATGCTCATAAACTATTGTAAGTTCTTAGACTACTATAGCCTGACCTACTACAACAGGCTCATGGACAATTATAGACTCATGGACTTCTATGGGTTCATGGACTACCATAGGCTCATAGAATACTATAGCCTTATGGCCTACCACTGGCTTGTAAACTTTTGAGTGTCTTCCAAAACTGACTAGTTTCTGTCATATTGCATTCTTCATCAAAGTGTAACTTATTTAATGTAATTTTTCCCATTTTTCAGTTATAAAAACTCATCTTATTTGTCCATAGTTCTTACAAGTAGAAGCTGAAACTGTTGCTCTGATGGGTGACAGAGTTTATTCTTTAATTACCAATACTTTCAAGACTTTAGTCTTTTAAATTTTATCTCTATGCAGGTGTGTCTGTATGTGTGTGTTTTTTTGTGTGTGTGCATGTCCATGCATGTGCGTTTACTGACTTGCTGATTATTGTTTTAGATTTGGCTTTTGGGAAGAGACTTGGGTGAGTATACCTACTATTGTGCCGTTCTGTTGAAGAGCCCCAAAAGACCACCAAGGAGCCTAAGCCAATGTAATCTCAATAGGGTCTTTATTCAAGCTCAATCTTGGACTACTCTGTCATCTCTTGTGCAATGGAGAAGAGAATGAAGCCTCAATCTCTCAGTGGGACAAGGTTTTGTAGGTAATGGTGAGCAAGCAAGGTGATTTCCAGGCTGGCAAGCATCTAACTGAATAAGTATTATAAGCTGACAGGTGGGTTCTCTAAAGCAAAACAATCACAAACTGTCTGAAAGTACATTTGAAACAAACAGCCTAATCTTGATTGGCTGTTGCTAGAAAGAAGCTAGGGTGTATGGGCCAAGGACAAGCCATGAGGTCCCTCTAGGTACTTGTGTGCAGCTTCGTTTCAGCTGCAGATCAAGTTCTCAGGCTCTTTCTTTTAAGATGGAGGCTGGTCCAAGATAGAGTAGGTTTGGCCTTTCACTACTATGTTGTCATCTACTAATTTTAAATTTTGTTTTCCTCCTTTATATACAGAAAACATTTTTGATTAGAAAGCTAGGGGAATAAAATTAAACTGAATATAAGAACACATTATCAAAAAATCAAATAACATATCCATTCAGAATTTTCATATTTCAAAGGTTCCTGCCCCTCCTCAGTAGAGATAAGATAAATACATTAAGGTTTATATTTTAAGATTTTATATATAGAGATACCATTTTCTAAACAAATTATTCTCATAAAACATATACTTAAATAATACCAGTAAGTGGTTACAGTATAGAAAGAAAGTGGACATGGACTTTTAGTTGGCTATTTTAGTTTAGCTTAATTTTTCTCAACACTTGCAAAGGAAAACTAGAGCTCCTCCAAGAGTTGCTGTGTTCTCATTATCTATTGTCTTAATTTTCTATAAAAATGATGATTCAGTCAACATTTCATCTAGAAATTGCTAATTGGCTATTAACAACTTCTCTTCCATGAGCTGAGTAAGACAAAAGAATACGTAGGTCATTAATTATTACTGTGTGGGACAATGAAAAACATTTCCCAACCACTTGCTCTCTAGTCTATTTTATTGTCTTCAGCACTTGCTCAGAAGACAAATGGAAAAAAATAAAAGGATTTTTTTTAGATTCCTCAAATTCCAAAGTCAGTGGTTTTAATAAAACTCAGGTAACCTTGAGTTTTTACTCATGAGAGGATCTGTTACTCTGAGTAATTATATATTTTGGATAACAGTGGTCTTCCAGATGGCTTTTCTTTAAGAGTTTCTATTTTGTAATAAGCTTTTGACTCCATTTTAAGTGTGGACAACAACTAATCACCTAAGTAGACATGTAAACTATACCATCTGTCCAGATCCATCCATAAGCACAAACTAATAAATGAGTTATTCCTTTCACAAAAATATGCCAAAGTATAAATTTATCAGGGGTATCTGGGTCTCTAGGAGCAGGCTGGCTTATAAAAATCATATCAACAAAAATAGGCATAGTAACTTATTGGAGAGACCAGGGTAAAGAAAGGATGAAAATCCTTCATCTGGATCCCATAAAGAGTATACCTAACACTGAAATAGCAATAAACCTGCAGATCACAAGGTATGTAAATCTAGGGACACACAGGAAGAGAACTCTATATTACCTTAGGGGGTACAACTCGGCTTACTCCCAATTACTGACACAATCTGCTCAAATTGCTTTCTGGTTTTGAGTACACCTACTTGAAAAAATTAAACCAGGAAAAAATAGAAAATGTATGACACTATGAAGAATAATTCTAATAATTAAAGAAACAATTAAACAACCAAAGAAATAATAACTAATAATTAAGGGAACAGATAAAGGAAAACAAATCCCAGCGCAATAACTTAGACCAGATCTTCAACAATACCATAGAAGAAAACTTCCCCAAAGTAAGGAAATTCATACACATTAAGATACAAGAAGTACACAGAACACCAATAGTGAAAACCAGAAAAGAAACTCCTTACAATGTATCATACTTAAGGTTGAGAACCCTGGTCTAGAGCAATGCGTTCCAAGACCTACAGTACAGTACATTGCATCCTAAACTAAAGTACCCAGCAAAACTATCTCCTAGATTGAAATAAATTGTTTCCATGATACAAAGAACCTGAAGCAAATTATATGCAGCAGACCAAGCCTAAACAAAATCCAGGAAGCAATACTTCTGACTGAAGGATAATAAGCATAATGAAGAGATTATAAAAACAAAACAAAGGAAGCTATAATTACTAAAGCACAAAGCACCACTGAGAGCATAACAACAAAATACAGCACAATGACTGAAATTAACACAATTTTTAATATCAATGGCTTCAGTTCTCCAGTAGAAACACAAGCTCTTGCTGAATGAATAAAACACAAAATTGTCTTAAAAATCAATTTTCTACAAAAATTTCATCACAGCTTTAAAGATTCAGTCAAATGAGAAGTAAGCAGGCATTGCTAGCCTAATGTGTGACAAATATACTTCAGACTAAAACTAATCAAGAGAGTAAAGAGGAATACTTCATTGTAAATAAGGAAGCAATTAACCAAAAAGATTTTATGGACCAAACCCTTGTGCACCCAATTTCATAAAAAGTGTACTTCTAAAATTAAGGATACAAATTAAGATCGATCCATTAATTGATTAATGGTGATTTCCATACCTAACTTTCTCCAATAAACAGGTCTACAAAAATTAAGCCGAGAAAGTTAAAAATTAAACAATATCATATACTGAATAGACTTAACAGATATTTATAGAACATTTCAACAAAATAGCAAAAAATATATATTCTACTCAGCAGCCTATAGAAACAGCTCTAAAACAGGTCACATCTCAATACACACACACACACACACACACACACACACATGTGCGCATGCGCACATTTGCAAATTTAGTAATACTAAAATAACTTTGGGTACCCTGTCTGATCACAGTGTGGGAAAAATGAAAATTGACAACCAAGTACAAAAACTCATGGAAATTTTATAACAATCTGACAATGGCCATGACTTTTATCTAGAATTACATCAAGTTCCTGCGAATCTCTTCACATTACCAGAAAGTTAAACATTCCCCAAAGGCCCCAAACACTCGATAAGGTGAAACGGAAATTAATGAAACACACACAAACTAAGTGCAGTAATTTTCTTTCACTGTTTTCATGAGAATCTGATTACTGCCCCAGGTTTCAGGTGACCTAAATCCTTTAGAAGTGATGCATGGAATGTCCTTTGTATTAAGTATTTTGACTTGTCCTCCACAGTTCCTCTTCCATACCTGGGGCTTCATAAGACACATAGTTACTATGCTTCTATCACAGCTCTCTTCTGATTTACCATTTCTCCCAGTCCACCCAGAAGACTGGGTGGAATTCAAAACTCTAAGCCTTAAATCCCTCCAACCTCTGTTTTCTGAACTTCTCCTGATGCTCCACACTACCTCCACTGCCATTAAGCTATCAGTGCTCAACTCTTGGATTCATTTGTCCAGATTGAAGGTGGTTCCCAGATCCTAAAGACAACACTTGTAGGAAGTAAACTGACACATACTCAAACAGATACAGTAGCACACTTGATCTTAGCTTGGAGGTGTAATTCTCAGAGAATGACCCACTGGCTAAGTCTATGTACTACTGTGATCTTCTGGAGAATGTAAAAGTTTTATTGAAAAATAACTGGGTAAGAAAATTTTCTTCCAAACCGTCCCTGTTTCTAGTATCTTTGTATGGACAGGTTTAGGACTTCCCTCAGTCCCTCCATCTTTGAAGTTCAGACAAGGAGGATATTCAAGTATTCAAATTTCTGAATTACAAGATTTCATAACAGACAGTTAGCTACTGGGGCTTCTCAGAGATCTCACCCTGTTCTGAATCAAGTCCCTCACTTTAGTCCTTCTCATTCTAGTTTACTTTGATTTATAACATCCTTCTTTTTCTGCTTTATTCCTTCTCGTTACTTCATATCACTTGTTTGCATCTAGTAAAGAGGTTCCCAGTTTTAAACATCCTTAAGCATACTCTTAATCAAACCCATCATTTACGCAGTAATTCCAACACAATTCCAATCACAAGGCCTATCCCTTTCCCCCTCTGAACACACAACCATCCTTGTTCATTTGTTGGCTTGGATAAATTCACAGGCATCACTATGAACCTAAAAGGAAAACAGATGAACTTTTTTTGGAGCTGGACACATACCACAATTCTAATAGACCTCTAAATTATGTGACACATGTGCAAAAATAGTTTGAAACTTTGTTCAGTTATAGCCAACAACATCTATCTCATGACACTTCTTTTGTGGCTCAGACTCACCTCTGTTTTACAATGCACTCTATCCTCTGATAGGCCATTTCGGTAAAATACTACAGCATATTTTATTTCAATACATACAAGAAAGCCTTGACTACATTGCTCAGTGTCTAAGAAGAGTCAAGCATCTGGTGTGTTTCTTGGTAGCAATTACACTATACATCGAGAGAGGGCTAGGTCTCCTGATGGCAGAAAAATGAAAACTTTGCCTCTCCTTGGGAGAAGAATATTGCTTTTATATAAGTCAACCTGGTTTTATCAAAGACACAGAAAAATATTAGTTGATCATGCTTCAAAACTCCCACAATGGTGGCCAGAATCAATGAATCAAGGACGTGCTTTCACAACTCAGCTTGGACCTCCTGACATACATTTGTATTCTCTTGTAACCATTTAGATTCTTTCATCCACATGCTTTTCCCTCATCTCAGTGCTTGCCTGATTTACCCAGGCTATCATCCAACATGCCACACAGACAATATGTGGACATAGTAACATTAGAATACAGATACGAGCCTTTTACCCAAAGATTATAACTTTATTATTATTTTATATCTCTACTTGAACTTTATATTTATTCTCAATTCACTTTTATTAATTTATGTTTGTCTAGCAATTAACAAATTCCACTTAAGTTATCTAATATGTTGGCATAACATCATATGTAATTTTTTTCCAATTTCTTGCTTCTTTGTAATGTCCAACATGGTAATTCTTAATTCTTGATCTTATAATGTCATGAGTGTTCACCTACTATTTGCTGCTATGTTGGATTTTTTGTTACATCAAAAGAAACAACATTTCTTTTTGTTCCCAATAGTCTATTGTTGTGTGTTTTAATTTCTTATAGTGAAGCCTCTGGAATTGCTCATCACAGGGTCAAGCCTTGGATAGGCGCAATGCTCCCGCTCACCAGGACTGGGTAATTTTGGTGTAGTCCTTTCATACTTTCACCGTACTCTCATTGAACATCTGCTGATCTGCATCTATTCTTATCACACCCAACTATTACCTTCCAGTAATTGCTGGCTAAATCATGTATTATTTTAAACAATGACTTCCAGCATACATTGTTCTGGCATCTTATTCAGTTGAACCCAGGCTCCCTGGCAACAATAGTGAATTAAGCTTTCTCTGTACTTGTGGTACATAAACTGGCATGCAGAGGATGATGGTTTACTCCCTGCTAGTTACCTCCTGTGGATGCTTTCTGTGTGTCACCATTGCATGAGGTAGAGGGACTGGTGCCAAGCTGCCTATGTCACCAGCTCTGAATCTTCCACAGCTGGTCACAGAATATGGTATGGGTCATGTTCACTGTAGCCATTTCTACCTGGTACAAATCAACATCAGAAAGCAAGGAACAATGAGAGAGCTGCCTCTCAGAAACAAAGCTCACTGGGAAAGGCCCCTTCCACAGAGAAATATCAGGGAGAAGACAATGTTCCCGTCCCAGTTGCCCTTCCCTGAGCCTCCCACATAGCATATGGGAAAAACTGCTGGGTATACTCACAGTGCTGGGCTCTTAGAGAAGACATATAAGCCTTGCTGTTCATGGACCTGTAGAAACTACATCTTCTAGTGTCTCAGAACTACACTGCTGCAGAGAGGAACTCTTCACATTGGGGAGCTGAGGGTTTTAGAATCATAACTTAGCTACAGAGACCATAGAAAAAGTCATTTTACAAGAAAAACTGAAGGGTCTGTGTATTTGTCCTGCCCACGTGGAACATACTCCCTGTGTTCTTCCAGAGTTGGCATCACTTTCAAAGAATAGTTGGCTTTCAACTCATTATAAACGATTTTCAATTAGTTGCAAAATCTTTGCTTAAACCCAAAAGATGTTGGATGACTGCCTTAACTGTTTAACTGTAGTAATATACATCTACCCATGAGAGAGGGCTCCTTGGAAGCCTTACACTATTATAGACTATATTTTGTCTTTATTTTTTAATTTTTCTCATGTCATCTTTTAAGAGAAGAAGATTAATAAAGGCCAGAAACACTTACAATAATATTTTAATGTTCCCATATAAAACCTGTGACTCATTCATCTGGACATTACTTTTGGCTATTTTTTTCTAAATTGTTAAGATTAAGAAAAAAACCTCATGATTTTTCTTTTACCACACACACTTGATATGCGTAGGCTTCTGTATATATTCCCAGTGTATTTTGAGTCTCTTCCAGCTCCAGATGCGGTCTGCTCCACGTGGGCTGCAATTACTAGCACAAATGACCACGCCCCACCATCAGCTGTTGTAGAGTGACTTTGTGGGCAAAACAAACCTATTTTATACTATTGCTATTAGGCTTAAGTTGAGATTCTTCTTGGTCCACACTCATCCACAGCAGGATTGTCCTCTCTCTACCCTCATGACCATTGTAAAAAAGATAACAGCCATCATTCTGTTAGTATCTTTGAGTGTGAAATCTTCACTTCCTTCAAGGAAACATACCAAGCAACCTAAACAACTAGGGATCTTCTGTATGCTGAACACACACTAACTGAAGAGCTGAATCTTTTACCCTTCATCTATGCAGGAAAATCAGAGACAGTGTGACGGCCAGTATGTACCATGGACTACTCTTCAACTATGGCTTTTAAAAACCTATGGAAGGATTCAGATCCATCTAGCCTCATAAGTGTGTACATTCTTAAGAGCTTGTATAATGGTGCTGTTTAGGGCATATATAGCTTCTAGCATATATCTCACCAAAAAGGATAGTCTACCACAGTGTACCCCTTAAACTAATAATTTGAAACCTTTGGAAGTCACTTGACTTTCAAAGAGGCCAGTATTATAATTTTTCTGCTAGATAAGTACAAGTTTTTCTTGTCCTTTTCTCTTTTCCAATTTTTTCCTTTATTTTTGTCTTATTTTGGGGGACATTAATAGTTATTTCCATGGCAGCCAACAATTACTGAAAAACTTTTTTCTTAACTGTTATTTTTAGCTGTATATATCATGATCCTCCAGAATGTCATTTTCCATAGGTCGAAAAATTATTCTAACTTATTCAAATACAAAAGATTCTTAAATGTTTAATTTTTTTTCAGTTGTTACTCTTATTCTTTTAGTTATGCTGTGTCATAAGTACTACCAATTGGCAAGCTGGTTTTGCAGTATTATAATCTATAACTTCAATGGTAAGTTGTCATGAGGGGAAGAGGTTTTTGTTTGTTTGTTTTTATTTATTTGTTTTTGGTTTAGTTTGTTTTTCTGCAGGCTTGGGTAGAGTCATCCAGTTCTTTGTTTTTCCCCAACTTACAGTCATTTGCTCACAAACTTTGGCATCACTTGGCTTATAAAAAGAATCAAGCTGCCTTTATTTTTATGTAGTATTCTCCCTGTGTGGAGGTTGCATTCAAATGCTTGCCCTTTGAATGAGCACTGGTCATATCACATTAGGGGCCCAGCATACTCTATTATCAGTAATTGTCTTCATAATTAGGTCTGTAATGACTTTGTCTCAAAATGTTTACATTGTGATTAGTATTTCAGCATTTGAATTTGGAGTGGGATAAAGTTCAACTCAAAGCCCTCAAGTGATTTTGTTTATATAGTTAGACTAAGTTGTTAACTATGAGGAAATGGAAGAATTGTAAAAGATGCACTGTTATCTTAGATATTCTTGCTTATCAACTTGACTACATCAGAATGAACTACAATCCAGAATTGCAGAGTACACCTGTAAGAGTTTTGCTTGGTTGGAAGTGGGTGGATCTACTTCTAGTCTAGATCTTTGACAAAGGAAGATCCATGGCCCCCACAGATCAAGATATTTGAATGCTTGATCATTAAGGAGTGATACTATTAGGTGTGTCCTTATTGGGGAGGAGCTGTGGCCTTTTTTGTAGAACATGTGTCAACTGTTGATGGGTTTGGGCTTCAAATGCTCAAGTAAAGCCAAATCTCTCTCTCTCTCTTTCTCTCTCTTTCTCTCTCTTGCTCTCTCTTGCTCTCTCTGTCTCTGTCTCCCTCTCCCCCCCCCCTCTCTCTGTCTGTCTCTCTTCCTGCAGCCTGCTGATCCAGACATAGAACTCTCAGTTACTTTCTTTTTTTTTTTTTTTTTTTTTTTTTTGAGACAGGGTTTCTCTGTATAGCCCGAGCTGTCCTGGAACTCACTCTGTAGACCAGGCTGGTCTCAAACTCAGAAATACACCTGCTTCTGCCTCCCAAGTGCTGGGATTAAAGGTGTGCACCACCACTTCCCAGCTCTCACCTACTTTCTTTTCTTTTTTAATTTTTTTATTGGATATTTTATTTACACTTCAGATGCCATCCCCTTTCCCCATTCCCCCCCCCTTAGAAAACCCCTATCCCATGCCCCCTTTTCCTTTTTGCACTTATACATTTTTCTAAAAATGTTAATCAAAGGCTTTATAAGTTTGGTATTGCTCAATCAGAGGTGTAACCCACTACCCAACCTAGATATATCAACTATCTTTGACTGGTGGAGATACCTGAACATCTGCCTCCATGTCCCCCACCCCCTTCTCTCTCTCATCACCTAGCTTCTCCTCTCCTTCTTCTCCTCCTCTTCTTACTCCTTCTCTTCCTCTCAGTACTCCTCCCACCTTAGCTCCTCCTACATATCACCCTTCCTGTTAAAATGAAACTTTTCTCTCAAAATACAATTAGAGCATAATTATGCCAATTTGTACCAGTGAGGTACAAGATAGTCCTAATACCCAGGCCATCATTTTGTTGACTAACCAGAACCTCTGTCATCTATCCTAACTAAAACACTTAGTTCTGAACCTGGCTTTTTCCTTGGCTTTAAGATGAATGTCAGCTGACGACCATCTGCTCAAATCTTTTCTCTCAAGGAAAATAGCCAGGATTGGCTATGAGGCTATGAGTTTTCAACCCCGTCAGAAATCCAGAATGACTGAGTTAACTATAATTGTGGGAAGCACAAAGCATAGCTTCTAAAACTTAGCCAATTTATAGAGACCTCTGAACACCTGGACACTTGCTCTACTTCAAAACGTTGGAGCATCTGTTCTTCTGCCTTCTGGCCCAGGATCATCTGACAGACCTTAGTGCTGCAGAATTATTAAGGGCTGATTACTCTGTCTAGGCATATATAATCAGTCGACTATTCTGCAAGTGTGTCCTTTTCTGGACAATAATTTGTCTGTGGATGGAAAGAGGCAATTCTTGTCTAGTGACTGTCTCACCACAACTGGAGTAACTCCAAAGATGCTCAGTTTCTTCTTAGAATTCAATATAGGAAGCTGTCAGGAGCAGACAGGTCTCTAATCAAAATGAACATTAATACAAAAATGTTTGTCACATCAATTCTGTGGATTTCTGATGTTTTGAAAACCAACTATCCATGTAAGGTAATCTGGACTGTTGTCTGTTAACTCCACTCAGCTATTTCTAAATAAAACATAGAAAACATCCTAACAATAAACTTCAAGCCTTGAATTTGCTATAGTCCCTTAACTCACAGGCTGTCCATCTCAAATCAGTTAAAAAAGTTAAAGAAGGACTGGGTCTAAGCCTTGTATTCCTAAATGTGTTATACTGGTACAATGCCTATGAGAGTAACAATATTCATCTAACTTTTATATCAATAAGAAGCTCGTACCAATAAAAACCTTAAAATTTGTAATCAAAGTAAATTGGTGCCATTTAAGAATTTATATCTTCATCTTGATAAAAATTGTACAGATTTCTACTAATAGGTTATGGCTATGCAATAAATCCTAGATAATCCTCTCTATTCCCACAAAACCACTACTTTTCCCTAGAAAGACAGCCCAACATTTACCACCTTAGTCCCCAAGCCCAGGGAATAGGGGTGCTGACTCTTCATTAGCTTCTTCAAGCTGACTATGGGTGTTGAGATATTAGAAGAGGAGTGGGGGGAAGAGCAAATTGACAAGCCTCTGATGCTGTGTCTTCACTGCCTCCAGATAGAATTCCCGGACCTCAGAGGTTTGAGCAGGTCTGCCCAACTTGCTTGTTGAGTGGATACACCAAGGCTGATCATTCTGCAATATACAATTCTCAAAACAAATTTTAGTATCAAGATAGGTTTTTTTTTTTTTTTTTAAGAGGGCTGACATTTTATTAAGGATGTTGGTTCTAACCGCTTTTCTTTTTTTCCCCCTCTTTTATTGGATATAATATTTACATTTCAAATTTTATCCCCTTACCACATTCCCCCCACCACCCAAGAACCCCTTATCCCATCCCCCCTCCTCCTGCTTCTATGAGGGTGTTTACCCACCTACCCCCCAATCCCCCTCCCCACCCTCAGATTCCTCCCCACACTCAGTGTTCAGCCTTCATGGTACCAAATATCTCGTCTCCCACCTATGCCCAACAAGGCCATCCTCCCCTACATATAAAGCTGGAGTCATGTGTCCCTCCATATGTGCTCCTAGGCTGGTGGTTTAGACCCTGGGGAGTTCTGGCTGGTTGGTATTGTTGCTCTCCTCATGGGGTCACCAACCCTTTTGGCTCCTTCAGTTTACTCTCTAACTTCTCCATTGGGGACCTTTGAACAGATTAATGGTTAGCTGTGAGTATCTGCCTCTGGGTGTGTCAGACTCTGGGGGAACTCTAAGGAGACAGCCTTATCAGGCTGCTGTCAGCTTTCCCTTCCTGTCATCCATATCAGCGTCTATTTTTGGTGACTGCACATGGAATGAATACCCAGGTGGAATTGTCTCCATACAACCTCCCCTTCAGTTTCTGATCCACACTTTGTCTCCATATTTGCTCCCTTGGGTATTTAGTTACTCCTTCTAAGAAAGACCTAGGCATCCTCACTTGTTCTTTCTTCTTCATGAGCTTCATGTGGTCTGGTAGTTGAATCTTTGTTGTTTCAAACTTTTGGGCTAATCTCTGCTTATCAGTGAGTAAATACCATGTGTGTTCTTTTGTGATTGGGTTACCTCACTCAGGATGATATTTTCTAGTTTCATCTATTTACCTAAGAATTTCTCGAATTCATTATTTTTAATAGCTGTGTAATATTCCATTGTGTAAATGTACCACATTTTTTGTATCCATTCCTCTGTTGAAGGGCATCTGGGATCTTTCCAGCTTTTGGCTATTATAAATAAGGCTGCTATGAACATAGTGGAGCATATGTCTTTGTTATTTGTTGGGACATTTTCTGAGTATATGCCCAGGAGTGGTATAGCTGGGTCCTCAGGTAGTGCTATGTCCAATTTTCTGAGGAACTGCCAGACTGGCTTCCAGAGTGGTTGTACCAGCTTGCAACCCCACCAACCATGAAGGAGTGTTCCTCTTTCTTCACATCCTCGCCTCTCAGCTACTTTCTAAGCTCATGTCTTACCACATACTACTATTCTTCCTTTCTGCTGTGATGACAATAGAGTAAACTTTTGATCTGTATGCCTTCTTTAAGTCAAAGATTTTCTTTATAGGAGTTGCTGAGGTCATGATGTCTTTTTAGAGCAAAAGAAACTCTAACTAAGGCAATGATCACATTGAATTTTCCCTGTAGAAACATTGCTCTAGAATATGTTCAGTTCACTACAAATCCCAGTCATACCCTGTGAGGAGCCGCATTTGCCATTATAAGATGGCACAGGCTTCTGCTTCCTGGTTCTTCACGGAAGCTTTACTTGAGAATGCGCCTGCGCATGGCGCGAAAACCGAGTATGACAATTGGATGAAAGATTTGAGCCAATGAGGGATCTGCACGTCTCCCAAAGCTCTATTTAAGCAGTGGGCTTTCTGAGCTCGGCATCCTTCCCCTTTTCTCCATCTTGAAGAGCTGTTCAATAAATGCTGTCAGAAGAATCCTGAGTGTGGCGTTCTCCTTATCGGCGAGGCTGTGCGCTACAATACCCATATGATATAAGTTGATGTGCCTCTAGTAAAAATTTCAATTTCTAAGAGAAGCCATTCACGTTACCACAAAATAAACAAGAAGAAAGCTCACAAATTCCAAGATTGGAAACCTAAGTGACCAACCACAAAATTGCCAAATCCCTATTTCTCCTTGTTGAAGATGCTAAGAAAATCCATCTAAGTTTTAAATTATCATGTGGATTTACCCTGAAAATGTATCCAATGAGAGTGAAAGCATCTCTTTTAGGGTTTTGTCTTTGCTTTTGTAAAATATAGCATTACAATATTTTTCCCAGGCTCTGGAGATAAGAAAGACACAATTCCTTTCTTCTTACCGACTCAGAAGTAAACTTGGAGAGAATGCAAGGACAACTACTAAAAAAAATCTCTGAACCAGAGACTAGAATGGAATATGTAGAAGACAGCATGAATTGGAAATTCCGTGGCTCACAGTGAGCCTGACCATCACGTCTTATGCCCGTGTTGCTAGCCTAAACATGATAGAGCCCCAGAGGTGGAAGTTTTCACATTAGTGAGTAAACACAGGAAGATAAAAGAGATATTTCATTTCGGACAGAGTGAAAAGGACAGGGATGTCTAAGGAACCGCAGTGGTTCTTTTCTTGTTCTCCATTCTGTCAGCAATTCAGTATAGACAGTAGTTTCTACACTTGTCAGAAGTGTGTACTAGGACTGCACCAGTGTGGGCCCCTTAAAGCCAGATATGTTCACAATTAATCCGGTCCTTAACAGAAACTGGAACTAAAATCTGGTATCAGAGATCTGCTCTCAATATCCCTGGCAAATGCCAAGGTAATGACAAGTTGTCTTATGTCAAGTTAAGACAATCCCTGCAAGTAAGGCTTGTCAAGGTCTCTGGACAGGCAGATGATGACAGTATTGGAAGAGCTGTTTCTGGTTTGCTTCAAATTCTATCATTTAGGTTGCTGTCTCCTCAGGTTGCGAGACTGCTGGCTGTTAATGCTTCTGTGGCACTAGACATAAGATATAGTATGTGGAAATAAAATTTAAAAACTTATTTTGGATTTATACGTGATATTTCACCATACAAATTTAGCTTTTAAGAATATTTAACTAGGACCTAGAGAGATGGCTGAGTTGTTAAGAGCATATATTTTGCACAGAATACAGAATTGTTTCCACATGTCAGTTCACAACCATCTGTACCTTATGTCCAGACAGGACATCTGAGACCCTCTTCTGGGCTCCACAGGAACACACGTGGTACAATCACATACATGCAGACAAGACTCTTGTATACATAAAATAAAAATTTTAAATTAAAAATGAATGTTTAGAGTAAAACAAAAGCATTATTTCCCCCTCTCTTTAAACACTTAAAAAAAAAAAAACTTAAAAGCTTTTCAAAATAATACCAGTGAAATAATACCAGTGCCTATCACTGATGTCTTGAGGATAGTTAGTATTTTTTGTTATTAATTCAACATATCAACTATTATCTTTGTTGTTGCATTCTGACAGGGCTACATGGGGGGGCACATGTATTTTTTCTCAGGTTTTCTTCATCATCTTTTTTGTGTATCTATTATTAATGACTATTATTCTGGAGTCATTATCTCAGTCTTCATCAACTTCTTCAGACATTTTATTACGGAACATGCCTTGAGGAAAACTTGTAGTTTATAAATTTTTTGTAAATTCTCCTTCAACTGATCATGAATCTTCACCTTAAAATATGGGTAATTTATCTCAATTTCTAAATTAACAGATTTATACTACTAATGCTTTACATCAATGATATAAACAGGTAGATCTATGAAATAATCAGATACTAATGCTTCACATCTATGACTTAGTGCAAAGATTATGAGCTAGTTGTATAGTTTTGCAGATCTATGATCTAAACAGATGAACCTATGACACAGTCACATAGTAATGTTTCAGATTTATGATACAAACTGGTGGATTTGTAAACTAGTCATATATCTCATCGTGTTTTTTTTGTTTTCAAATGCAATTTTACAATGTTTAGTTAGAAAAGAAAATCAGCAAATTTTTAGAGCTGGATGAAAATATAGCTACAAAAACTACAGCTGTAAGCAGAAAGCATGGAAAGTGAATGTGACATATACCAGAGAGAAAGGTGGCCTTGGGACAATGAGGCAAGGAAAGCTGTCTTTCCAACAGAAGCATCCATTTTGTACTGTTGATGTCAGTGAGAGATAAGCTTACTTAGCATTTACACCATTATAAATTCGATATTCACTACTATAACCAAGCACCATTTAATTCCTCTGCCTTTCGAACATTAATGTGAAGATATCTGGGCTGTGGTATATGGAACATTTTCTTACAAGCCATTTCCTGAAGTTTTATATTTTGTAGATGTTCTCATGATATTTTGCCTTGTAAATATTTTTATCAACTGAACAAAAATAAGGAGGGATATGACAGACTATTTTCTCAGCATACACATGGCTCTGAGTTTGGTGCTTAGCACTGTGTAAACACAGTTCAAACCTGTAATTCTAGCTCTTGAGAAATAGAGGCAAGAGAATCAGAAGTAGAAGCTACACAGTGAGTTTGAGGCCAGCCTAGGATACCTGAGCTCCTGTCTCATAAAATAAAGATGACAAATTAACAAAGTCATTATACAGAATTAAATTTTGTCATAGAGGTCTCATAACTTGTGCTAAATTTTCTTTTAAGTTAACTAATCAATTATTATTGTACATATGCCAGCCTGTGTGGATATGTGTGTACTTTATATATATGTATGTGAGTGTGTGAGTCAGGTGGCCACTTTCAGATATTGTTTCTTCCCCTCTACTTCACAGTATTGAAATCCAGTATTGAAATCAGGTCCATAGTTTTTCTTGGGAAATAATTTTACTCATTGAACTATCTTGCTCTCTTTGTACTAAAATCTTAGTCTTCTTTGTGTGATGCAGTAAGAAGTCTATAAATATGAATGTTTTTCTTGAGACTACAGGATTTCGCTTTTATCCTAGAGCCTATCGTTTGTGTTATCATAAGCTCTCCTGTTTTGCGAGTCTTGCATTTCTGTTCTATTGATAGGGATGATCAATGTTCTCAATAGGCCTATTAAAGCTCTAAATCTCTAAATGGCTATAACACAGAGGGAGGGGGAGAGGGGGAGAGGGGGAGAGGGGGAGAGGGGGAGAGGGAAGAGGGGGAGAGGTGAGAAGGGAGAGGGGAGAGGGGAGAGGGGAGAGGGGAGAGGGGAGAGGGGAGAGGGGAGAGGGGAGAGGGGAGAGGGGAGAGGGGAGAGGGGAGAGGGGAGAGGGGAGAGGGGAGAGGGGAGAGGGGAGAGGGGAGAGGGGAGAGGGGAGAGGGGAGAGGGGAGAGGGGAGAGGGGAGAGGGGAGAGGGGAGAGGGGAGAGATACATACACGGACACATTTTTTTTTTTCTTTTTGGACACTTGGTGGATACAGAAAAAGATTAAATAATTTCTGAGAACCCAATTTTTCTATTCTCATTAGACAATTAACATTGGCAGTATGTCTTTTACAGTAACAATAGCTTCTTTATTTCCTTTCTGTTTATATGCTGTATTATTAATTGCTTATTGATCCATTCAAGAAAAGCCTTGTTGCTAGTTATTTGGTAGTTAGAGGATGGGTTTCCTCATGGATCCATAATTTGGTTTGACATTCAGCTTTGAATTTGAGAACCAAACTTTCCACTTTCCCTGTTTGGATTTTTTTTTTTTTTTTTTTTTTTTTTTGTCTTGTTAAAGTCCAGCCTTAAACTATGGTCATCTGTTAAGATGCAAGAGCTATTTCAGTCTTCTTCTATATACTGAGGCTTGCTTTTGCTTTGTGCCCAGTTATACTGTTGGTTTTTTTTTTTTTTTTTTTTTTTTTTTTTAGAAGGTTCTTTGTGATGCTGAGAAGGAATATATTTTTGTTTTGGGTAGAAGGTTCTATAGATATCTGTTATATTAGTTGGTTCATAACTTCTGTTAGTTTCACTCTGTCTCTGTTGAGTTTCTGTTTCAGTGACATTTCCCTTGGGGAGAGTGGGGTGTTAAAGTCCCCCACTATTATTGTGTGGAATTCAATGTGTGTTGTGAGCTTTAGTAATGTTTCTTTCCATATTACACTTTATTTCCACCCTCTGATTTACTCATTTTCCCCATTCAAATTTATGATCTTTCTTCCTTCTTCCACATAAATATATATACATGGTATAAGCATTTTTTGAGCAGTGGCTGGGCATCCAATGTCACTTATTTTATGCATTTTTGACTAGTGGATTTCTATGATGAGCTCCTTCCTCATCCGAATAGCTTTTTTCTGTAGGAGATAGAAGATATGACAAACATCCTGAAAGGCTTCTTGCTGGAAAGGTCCTAGAACACAGAGAAGATCCTACTAGGACTCCTTTCTAAACCAGTGAAGTTTCCAATTGTGTTCAAAATATCTATTGTTATATCTACAGAATGTATAGCCCAAACTCTACATCAAAGAAGTTTCTTTTTACAACAAACAAGGGGCTCATCCCCGGTAGTTCTGATGATGCTGTTCATTGTTTGCTGATGGAACCTCCTTGCTTCACTTTGCAATGAAATAGTAAAATCGCCACAGAACTCAAAATGTGACTATGTCAAATCATAGGCACAGCCTAAGAAATTTTATGCTACCTCACATATGGCTGCCTTAGAGGACAGATGCAACAGTGAACCCCAGCCTTGAGTGCAGTTGAAACACTGAGAGAAAAATCATTTTTATTATAACTCAGGTCTCATATGTGCCTCTTCTCTGCTCAGACAAATTCTCTTAAATTACTCCCTGTTCCAAAAATAATGATCTGTAGCTCTTTAAATGGCAGAGTTCTTTAGTAGGTGCCTTCTGGACTTTACTTGTGAAAGAGTACTTTTCAGATGCTGTTATTTTTTCCTCTGGCTTATACACTAACTGACGGTGATTGTCTGTGTTCTATCACAGTGACAAAAATGAAAGAGCACATCAACTTAAGTCAGAAAGTTTTTGTTAGACTCAGTTTCAGAGACTGTGACATCTGTGGACACTTGAGAATATAATACTGGATGATGGTAAAGCAGAATATCAAGGTAGGGCACACACAGTGGGGCAGAGCTACTTGTCTGGAGCTGACTGGAAACAAGAGAATGAAAGAGGAAATAGGAAGGGGCGAAGGTAAGAAGGGGCTTAGGCAATAGATAGTTCACAAGTACAGAGCCACAAAGACTCATTCTCTCCATCCAGTTCCCACCCTTCTGTTTTTAACCTTTATCCATTAGCCAATAAACCCATGAATATATTAATGACAGAATCCACTGAAGAAGCCAGAGCCCTCATTTCCACAAAAGACTCTGCCTGTGAACATATATATCTTGAAGTAAAATATAGTTTACATATCTGGATACATTTCCACTCTAGGATCACAGAGCAACTGATCTCAAGACACTGGTTTTTCTCTTCAAACTTATGTTCATTTGCTTTGGGAAAAAGCTGATAACTTCCTGCCAGAATATTTCTATCCATGTCATGATTGCCACTGGGCAAAGTGACAGGTTGCCATCCTGATCATAGATTTGCAATGGACATAATGATGAAAACATCCCATCAAGACAGTTTTCTTGAGGCCCTTACAAGTCCCACCTCAAGATCTGCTGTGTTGTCTTCCCAGAACACTTGGCTTGTGCTAAATTCAATGTAAATCTGTGTTTTATTTGTTTGTATCCATGTCTCTTGCTGGGGTTAGGATTTTATTTTGTAACAGTTCACTTAATCATTAAGTGAAAACCAATGGACACTTAAACTACACAGTAAATAAATGAATTAAGCAGTAAATAAGTCTATTTAAAAATTAGTCAGTTAGTCACCAGACAACAAATATATACAAAGGCATGATTGGTTAAATGATTTGTGCTTCTAACAGAGCTTGGAGTGACCTCCAGTTTTCACTTCTCATCTTTCTCACTAACTAGAACTGGTAAGTTATAACTCTTCTTGCCACTGCACCAGTTAGAGAAGTTGACAACTTTAGGACATGATGGATATTTTCCTGAAAATGTGTATCACAACTGTAGGACATGATGGATATTTTCCTGAAAATGTGTATCACTCAGCTCGACTTCACTATAAGGCATGCCTGATGCAGGCTATTTATGAAGCGTAAGTTCACTGAGCTCAGTTTCAGCAACTAAAGTATCACAAGGTTTATCTCAGGTTCCTGAAAGACAAGAGTAATACCTGTATCAATCATGGTATAGATGAGGAGCAATGGTGCCGACAGGTGCAGGAGCAAATCTGTGCTACACCTCACTCCAGAATAGCAAAGATGGATAGACACCAACCTATTCCTTTTACAACAACCCTTTTCTGAGAAAGAGTTAAACATGAACTACCTGCAAAGATGCACATGATGCCTCTGAATATTTTCCACTTGTCCTTAAGGTTTCCTACCCCCTCCCCAATAGTGGTACCCTATGGAGAAAGCACTTAACACATGACCTTAAAGGACATCGTTAAGTCATATCCAAAACATATCAATATGTCTTATAACATGTTATAAATTTAAATAAACAGCAAAAAGGTTTTCAGTTGAGTTTTTTCAAGCTTTTGTGGTTCAGTGTACAAGAGACTTGGATAGAGGAATTCGAAGTTCAAGGACAGCCTGGACCATTTGTAAACATCGTCTAAAGTAAAAGTAGAGATGGATGTAGTTCAGAGGACTGGCACTTGCTGTAGTATCAATCCTCAGTGCCACAAACAAATAAGGAGAATAAGATTTCACTTGTTTCTAGAATGGATGCAAGCCTATGCCCTCACAGACATACCATGTACATCTCTGGAGAATGTGTCCTTCTTACATATTACTCACTGTCAATTTCTCTTTGCCTATGTGTGTTTGCTATATGGGAGGTTGTGTAACCTTCTGTTGCAAAAGAGATTCTTTGAAAGATCCTAATGTATGGTCTGGTAGACTTATACTATGTGCAGATAAAGTGACTGAGAATAAAAAGAAAGGATGAATGGCACAAAGAGAAGCATGCTTTCTCAGCAACAACCCAACTTCCTCTTCACACTACATCTTACAAAGAAGCAGCAAGTCCATTTGGAAATCAAGATGAGAAATGAAAATTTTCACTAGATATCTTTGCTGCTGGAGCTTTTTAGAGGGGATTTCCTGGCTCATGTACAATATTACAAAACTGAATATAACTAACACACATGTGTGCATGTGTGTGTATATGCATGTGTATTTGTGTGTGTGTATGTGTGTATGTGTATCCACCATGTGGGATATGGGGATTGACAGGTTATTATGGTTGGAAGTAGGCACCCTTACCCACTAGGCCCTCCCTCCAGAATTAAGGATGACTTTTATTAAGCTTTTTGTTCTACATGTTATTCATGGAGCACACATTGTTGCATTTATACAAATTCTTACTATTTTTTCTGCACACTTTGTCTATCTCTTATGTTCCTACAACAGTTAATCCTGTGATATAAGAACTGCCCATGGCCCAAAAGAGTCTTGTAATCTACCAATGATGATTGCCATGTTTAGTCACCAGGATGACTCTTAAAACAGGCACAACATTTTATTTGCTTTGTAGGCACCCTGAATATATTTATTTTTCTTTATATAAATATGATATCATTAGCATTTTTATTATTATGTATTCACTGCAAAGCATCATTGTTTAGTCTTGCATAGATGTGTGCATTAGAGTGCCATACTTGGTTAACTAAACATGAACATCATAAGAAAGTTCTCTTAAAAGACTCCTGATTGTATTTCTCTTGACTTACTTGGACTGAATGTCGGCCACTGAAGTAGCGACCTAAATTTTATCTCCCTTGTGTATTTTTTTCAATAAAAATACATTTTCTCTTATTTGTTAAGGTTAATTTTGGATTTTAAAACTCAAGCATAGTTATTTGGGCATATTATTAAGACAAATAGAAATAATAATTAACATTATATTTAAAATTAACTGCAATGAAAATGTACTATTCCCAAGGAGTATTATGTTAGGAATACTTTATAAATAATTTCTTCCTTTTCTCAATTAACATCTTTTGCAATTTACATGTCAGTCAAATCATTGATGGTAAGGTAAAACATACCAATAGTTTTAGTTGGCTCCCTAAGCACAAATGTATGAAGGTATTGAACTTGGATTCTCTGTGTATGATTTGCCTTACCCATTTGCCATCTTCAGGTTCTTTAAGGTTTTAAGTTTGGAGATCTACGTTTTTACTTTTAGATACATATTCTAATTAAAAACAAAGAAGAAATATTATCAATTCAGTAATACTTCAATGTGCACATCCTTACTCGATAGACAAACAACTGCAGTTATGGAGAGCTGAGGTTGGGTGATTGGGAGTAAACTTTAAACCTGTAAAAATACAATGTTAGGAGGATTGTGAACTGAGAGCACTGCTAAAATGTTATACTAAACATTCTCCCTGATGTCATCGGCCCATCAACTAGATCACACAGTCAAATGGCTTAAAGTATTTTTCCCAAAGTAGTCAAGATATCATCTAGATACAGCTTACATATAAATCTCATGTTTGCTTTTGGCTGAAATAACAAAGAACATAAGATATATTCTGCTATGATGAATGAAATAAATTACCCTATGAAAGGAGTTTGTGTAATTATAACATACAATTTTTGCCTAAAGTGTCTTCTATGCAAGGGAATGTTCATATGTCACCTTGACTGTATGGCCATCTGTGTTGGAGTATGCATCAAGACATCTGCTTGGACCAGAAAACAAGCCCACACCATGGCCTTTTAACTTCTTGGTGACTTTGGGGGGTGAGAGGATACTAAGAAGTCTTCAAAAACAAATGTGTCTTTCTGGCCTCCTGCCCCTGGACTTTTCTCTTACAATATAGAAACTATAATTCCATTATTCAGAATCATCTGTAGCTACTGGGATCACCGCACAGATACCAATAGATTCTAGAGCTGTTACTCTCACTCACACCACATACTTCTGTGAACAGGACATACATAAAGAAATTCTATAAATTGCTTTGTCTGATATAAACATAGATTGTATTCCACAGAGCCCTGCTTTATTCTGGAGGAAGGAGCCAAGAAAAACACACAGGCCCAGTTGAGATGCTTCCATCTTTGTCTCATATCATTGGGTTATACTTGCTTTATTTAACCACAGATCTACTTAGATCTGACTATTCTTCATAACATCTAAGTATAGAAATGGACAAGGCCACTGCCTCCACTGTTTTTCACCAGTGTACTTGGAATAATAGCTGGAGGAATAATGTAAGAGAAGGAAATTTTAAAAATACAAATACAAATACAAATAGGGAAAGAAGTTAAACCATCTCGATTTGTAGATGATATAATACTGTACAATATAGGTTCCCAAATTCTACCAGAAAGCTTCTAGAAAAAAATTAAAAGAATCAGCAGTGTAGCAAAATACGGAATCAACTAACAAAAATCAAAGTCTTTACTATACATCAACAAAAAACATACAAAGAAGTAGATAATTGGCATACTCCCCCCCCCCTTAACAATCCTAAAAACAAATATGTAGAAATAAACATAACCAAGGAACTGAAGGAGTTCTACAATAAAAAAAAACATTAAACCTTTGAAAGAGATACACTAAAAAGTGAAAAACTTATTTCATGCTCATGAATTGGTAGAACTAATGATGTAAATATGATCATTTTACCTAAACAGATTCAAAGATTGAATACTAAATCAATCCAAAATACCTGTGGGACTGGTTTTGCTTTTGCCCTCAGGGTGTCCAGGCACCCTTGTACACCAGGCATGCTGTGTCCAAGGGAACTGTGAGGTGGGAAGTGAGAGAATTTTCAGTACTACAGCTCTCTTCATTTGAAGGTACTAAGGGCCATAAAAACATTGCAGAGTATGTAGGGGGTTTTCAGACTGAATGTACATTACAGTTGATGTGCTAGGAATGCTTCATTCACATGAAGAAAAATTTCTAGTGCTTGTTGGACACATCTTTAGAGGGAGAGAGGAAGTTAAATCTGTAACTTGGACACAAAGCTATGTGACTACCCCAAGTGCAGTGGAGATGGGAGTCTCAAGAATAATGCACTAGAGCATGTAGGCCCAGAAGAGGGAGGCAGCAATCCTTATGCTTGCCAGTCGTAAAATGAGATTTTGGGAGTTTGGACACATTTCAACCTCACTCTTGCTCCTTGCCTGTTGCCCCCTACCCCTTACCCCTATTCACACTTGTCCCATAAATACTCATCTTAGTCTTTCCAGAGCTAGAAAAAAATATCCAAAAATCCATGTGGAATAAAACCCCCAGATAACCAAAACATCCTAAGCAAAATGACCAATACTAGAGAGATTATAATTCCAGGTCTTTACATATATTACAAAGCCATAGTAAGAAAAACATGTTAATGGCACAAAAAACCCCCACAGACCTGTAGATCAATAGAAAAAAATCAAAGACTCAAACATGAGCAAATGTAGCTTCAGCAGCTTAATAGTTGACAAAGACACTACAAGCATACACAAGATAAAAGAGAGCATCTTCAAATTGTGTAAGGGAAACAAGATGTCCACATGCAAAGGAATGAAACTAGACCCATATCTTGCACAAAAACTTATTTCAAATAGATCAAAGCCCTAAAGTAAAACCTGAAATGTTGAAAATGCTAGAAGAAAACATAAGCAGTACTGTATATTACATCGTTGAAGAAAATAACGTTGTGAATGTGAACAGGAGTTCATTTGCTCAAGAATTAATGCCAAGTATTGATAAGTGGGACCTTGTAAAAATAAAAATCTTTTCATGCTCAAGGAAACAATCACCTGAAGATGAAGATGAAGGTCATAAAATGAAAGAGGGTTTTTGTCAGCAATACATCTGACAAATAATCCATATCTAGAATGCACAAAATCACTCAAAAGACAAATGACCCATTTGAAAAATTGAATAGTGATTTCTCATAAGAAAAAAAAAAGAATGGTTACAAAATAGCTCAAAAAATGTTCATAGCTATTCTATTTAGATTTGTTGAAGATTTGGAGATAGAAGCTTCCAATAAGAGAGAATGTTCTACATTTGTCCTTCAGAGCCTGGGTTACTTCAGACAATATGATTTTTTTTTTTCTGGTTCCATCCATTATCTTCAAAGTTTATGATTTCAGCTTTTCTCATAGCTGAATAGTATTCCATAGTGTATGAGTACCACATAATTATTATCCGTTGTCTTAGGTACTTTTCTGTTGCTGTGGAGAAGCATCACGAACAAACTGTTCATGTAAAAATCTTACAAAACACATAATTCTATTTATAAATATGCATATATTGTTTTAATGAATTTTACCTCTCTGGGCTGATGGTGCTTCATCCAAGGGTTAAAGACCACTTAACGAAAACCCTAATACCAGACACTGAGAGGTCCTCTTTTGAGTTCTTGGCCAGGGATGTCCATGAGACTCCCAAAGTATACAGCCTATTGCTGTTGCTCTTGGTTGCCCCTGAGACATGGAAGGTAAGCTCCTATTTCTAAAGACACCATGTACTTCAGAAACGGGTCCCAGAGATCCCTGCACCAGACTTTCCCTGAGAATTATGTTTCATGCTACCAGAAGGCACTATAAAAGGTTAAAAGGAGGAATGTTTTCTACAGTCCTATCTAGCTATGAGGCCCATGAACCATATCATTGACCAGGATGGCACAATAACACTACCAGTTTAGTAGTGGCATATATACCTTAATTGTAAAACACAAAAATAAAAACAAAACAAACAAACAAAATCCTGTACTTGGACTTAAAACCTACTCAAAAGGAGAAATACCGTGGCAGGTACTAGAAACCTAGTTAAATCCTCAGTTTACATGAAGTCATGGATTTTGGAGGGAAATGTACCACCTCTAATTTATTAAACCACCAAAGTACATATACCTTCTCTTTGAAACAGATGACAACTACTAGAGAAAACCACAATCAATCAAATGTAGTGTCATGGAGCCTAATCCCAGTGTCTAATTCTACAGAAACACTCTGAACCTAAAGTGCAGGGAGGAAAAGAAGGGGCCAAATGATTTTAAGAGCCAGGGATAAGAGACAGCTCTGAGATTGTGCCATCTAGTAACATTAAAAACAAACTATAAAATCTCACCAACTGGACTGCTCAAATGTGAGCAAAACTAGTATTGGGTCTGTGGCTTGTAGCATGGTTATCTGTACTTTATGACTAATATCCACTTATAAGCGAGTACATACCATGAATGTCTGTCTGAGTCTGAGTTACCTCACTCAGGTTATTTTCTAGTTCCATCCATTTGACTATCAATTTCATGATGTCATTGTTTCTAGTAGCTTATGTAAATACTTAACATTTTCTTAATCTATTCTTCTGTTGAATGACAACTAGGTTGTTTTTGTTTCTGGCTATTGCAAATAAAGTTGCTATGAACATAGGTGAGCAAGTGTCCTTGTGATATGGAGGACCTTCCTTTGGGTATGTAGCCAGAAGTAGTATAGCTGGGTCTTGAGGTAGACTATTCTTAATTTTCTGAGAAATAACCAAATTGATTTCCAAAGTGTTTGTACATGTTTTCACTCCTACCAGCAATGAAGGAGTGTTCGTTCCCCTTCCTCCACATCTTTATCAGCATGAGCTGCCTATTGAGTTTTGGATCTTAGCCATTCTGACAGGAGTAATATGGAATTTCAGACGTGTTTTGATTTGCATTTCCCTGATAATTAAAGATATTGAATATTTCTTTAAGTGCTTCTTGGCCATTAGAGATTCCACTGTCAGAATTCTCTATTCAGATCTGTACCTGATTTTTAAAATTCAGTTATTTTGTTCGCAGATGTTTGGATACTTGAGTTCCTTATATATTTTGGATGTCAGCCCTCTGACAAATGTGGAATTCGTGAAAATCTTTTTCTATTCAGTAGGCTGCCATTTTGTTCTATAGATGGTGTCTTTTGCCTTATGAAGCTTTTCAGTTTCATCAATTGCCATGTATTAATTGTTGATCTTAGTGCCTGAGGTATTAGTGTTCATCACATTAGGGCCCTGGGAGCCTCTTGCTTCCCTGGGATGTGGGACATTCTGGTGGCTACTCTCAGTTCTCAATTCCCCATTTCTACACACCTCTGTTCAATTTTCTGACACTCTTCCCCATTTCCTCCCATACCTGATCCTGCCCCCTTTCCCTCTCCCTTCATTCTCCCTTACAAATTCCTCTCTCTCTCTACCTTCCATGATTATTTTCTTCAATTTTCTGAGGAGGACTGGAGTATTCACACTTCTGCCTTCCCTCTTCTTGGATTTCATATGGTCTGTGAGTTATATCATGGGTATTCCAAGCTTTTTTCCTAATATTCATTTATCAGTGAATACATACCATGTGGGTTCTTTTCTCACTGGGTTACCTCACTCAGGATGATATTTTCTAGTTCCAACCATTTGCCTGAAAATTTTATGAAGTTGTTGTTTTTAAAAGCTAAGTAATACTCCATTGCATAAATGTACGACATTTTCTGTATCCATTCCTCTGTTGAAGGATATCTGAGTTCTTTCCAGCTTCTGGCTATTATAAATAAGGCTGCTATGAACATAGAGGAGCATGTGTCCTTGTTATAATTTAGGACATCTTTTTAGTATATGCCCCAAAGTGGTATAACTCTATTCTCAGTTAGTACTATGTTCAATTCTCTGAGGAACTGCCAGACTGAGTTCCAAAAGGGTTGTACCAGCTTACAATCCCACCAAAAATGGAGGAGTGTTCCTCTTTCTCCACATCCTCACCAGCATCAGCTGTCACCTGAGCTTTTGATCTTAGCCAGTTTGACTGGTGTGAGCTGGAATCGCAGGATATCCCTCAGTTGAGAATTCTTTGTTTAGCTCTGTACTACATTTTTAATAGGGTTATTTGGTTCTCTGGAGTCTAACTTCTTGAGTACTTTGTATATATTAGATATTAGCCCTCTATTGGATGTAGAACTGGTAAAGAACTTTTCCCAATCTGTTGGTTGCCATTTTGTCCTATTGACAGTATCCTTTGCCTTACAGAAGATTTTCAATTTTATGAGGTCCCATTTGTCAATTCTTAATCTTAGAGCACAAGCCATTGGTGTTCTGTTTAGGAAAATCTCCCCTGTACCCATGTTTTCTAGGCTCTTCCCCACTTTCTGTTCAATTAGTTTTAGTGTATCTGGTTTTATGTGGAGGTCCTTGATCCACTTGGACTTGAACTTTGTATAAGGAGATTAGGAAGGATCAGTTTGCATTCTTCTACATGCCGACCTCCAGTTGAACCAGCATCATTTGTTGAAAATGCTGTCTGTTTTTCACTGTGTTGTTGTAGTTCCTTTGTCAAAGATCGAGTGACTGTAGGTGTTTTAGGAATGGTAATTCCCCCAGAGGTTCTTTTATCATTGAGAAGTTTTTGCTATCCTGGGTTTTGGGTTATTCCAAATGAATTTGTGAATTGATTTTTCTAACTCTATGAAGAATCGAGTTGGAATTTTGTTGGGGATTGCATTGAATCTGTAGACTGCTTTCAGAAAGACAGCCATTTTTACTATTACTAATCTTCCCAATCCATGAGCATAGGAGATCTTTCCATCTTCTGAGATCTTCGATTTCTTTCTTCAGAGACTTGAAGATCTTGTCATACAGAACTTTCACTTGCTTGGTTAGAGTCACACCAAGGTAATTTATATTAATTGTGACTATTGTGAAGGGTGTTGTTTCCCTAATTTTTTTCTCAGCCTGTTTATCCTTTGATTAGAGAAAAGCTACTGATTTGTTTGAGCTAATTTTATATCCAGTCACTTTATTGATTTTCCTTATCAGGTTTAGGAGTTCTCTGGTGGGAGTTTTGGTACCACTTAAGTATACTATCATATCATCTGCAAATAGTGATACTTTGACTTTTTCCTTTCTAATATGTATCCCTTTGACATTTTTTTTTTTTTTTTTTTCTAATTGCTCTGGCTAGGAATTCAAGTACTATATTGAATAGATTGGGAAAGAGTGGGTAGACTTGCTAAATACCTAATTTGACTGGGATTGCTTCAAATTTCTCTCCATTTAGTTTGATGTTGGCTACTGGTTAGGTAAGTATTGCATTTACTATGTTGAAATATGGACCTTGAATTCCTGATTATTCCAAGACTTTTAAAATCAAGGGGTGTTGTCAAATGACTTTTCAGCATCTAGTGAGATGATCATGTGGTTTTTTTTTCTTTGAGTTTGTTTATATAATATATTACATTGTTGAAAATCATTATACTGAACCACCCCGGCATCCCCAGGATGAAGCCTACTTGATCATAGTGAATTATCATTTTGATGTGTTCTTGGATTCAGTTTGTGGAAATTTTGTTGAGTATTTTTACATCAATATTTATAAAAAAAAATTAGTATGAGGTTCTTTTTTTTTGTTAGGTCTTTGTGTGGTTTAGGTATAAGCATAATTGTGGCTTCATAGAATGACTTGGGTGGTGTTCCTTCTGATTCTATTTTGTGGAATAATTTGAAGAATATTTGTATTAGGTCTTCTTTGAAGGTCAGATGGAATTCTGCACTAAAACCATCTGGCCCTGGGCTTTTTTGGGGGGAGGGTGGGAGATTTTAATGACTGCTTCTATTTCTTTTGGGGTTATGGGACTGTTTAGATGGTTAATCTGACCCTGCTTTAACTTTGGTACCGGTATCTATAAAATGGTCCGTTTCATCCAGATTTTTCAGTTTTGTTGAGTATAGATTTTTGTAGTAGGATCTGAAGATTTTTTTAATTTCCTCAGTTTCTGTTGTTATGTCTCCCTTTTCATTTCCAATTTTGTTAATTTAGATACTGTCTCTGTGTTCTCTGATTATTCTAGCTAAAAGTTTATCTTGTTGATTTTCTCAAGAACTAGCCCCTTGTTTCATTGATTCTTTGTATAGTCCTCTTTGTTTCTACTTGGTTGATTTCAGTCCTAAGCTTGATTATTTACTCCTCTTGGGTGTATTTGCTTCTTTTTGTTCTAGAGCTTTCAGGTGTGCTGTCAGGCTGCAAGTGTATGCTCTCTCCAGTTTTTTTTTTAATTTTTGTTTTTGTTTGATTTTATTTTTTTTTTGAGCCACCCAGAGCTATGAGTTTTCCTTTTAGCACTGCTTTCATTGTGTCCCATAGGTTTGAGTATGTTGTGACTTCATCATCATTAAATTCTAAAAAGTCTTTCTTTATTTCTTCCCTGATCATGTTATCATTGAGTAGAGAGTTGTTCAGCTTCCATGTGTATGTTTTTGTTATTTTTGTTGTGATTGAAGACCAGGCTTAGTCTGTGGTGATCTGATAGGATGCATGGGATTCTTTCAATCTTCTTGGATCTGTTTTGTGACCGATTATATGGTCAGTTCTGGAAAAGTTACCATGAGGTGCTGAAAAGAAGGTATCATGTTTTGTTTTATGATTAAATGTTCTATAGATATCTGTTAAATCCATTTGGTCCATAATTTCTGTTACTTTTACTGTATCTCTGTTTAGTTTCTGATTCCATGATTGGTCCATTGATGAGAGTGGAGTGTTGACTTCTCCCACTATTATTATGTGAGGAGCAATTGTGTGCTTTGACCTTTAGTAAAGTTTCCTTTATGAATATCGATGTCTTTGCATTTGTAGCATAGATGTTCAGAATTGAGAGTTCATCTTGGTAAATTGTTCCTTTGACAGATATGAAGTGTCCTTCCTTATCTTTTTTGATAACTTTTGGTTGAAAATTGATTTTTTTTCGATATTAGAATGTCTACTCCAGCTTGTTTCTTGGGACCATTTGCTTAAAAAATTGTTTTCCAGCTTTTACTCTGAGGTAGTATCTGTCATTGTCACTTAGGTGCATTTCCTATATGCAGTAAAATTCTGGGTCCTTTTTAAGTATCCAGTTTGTTAGTCTATGGCTTTTTATTGGGGGAATTGAGTCCATTGATGTTAAGATATATTAAGGAAAAATGATTATTGCTTCCTGTTATTTTTGTTATTAGAGGTGGAGTTATGTTTGTGTAGCTATCTTCTTTTGGGATTGTTGGAAGATTACTTTCTTGCTTTTTCTAGGTTATAGGTTCCCTTTTTGTGTTGGAGTTTTCCATCTATTATCCTTTGTAGGGCTGAATTTGTGGAATGATATTGTACGAATTTGGTTTTGTCATGGAATATCTTGGTTTCTCCATATATAGTGATTGAGAGTTTTGCTGGGTATAGTAGTCTGGGCTGGCATTTGTGTTCTCTTAGTGTCTGTATATCAGTCCAGGGTCTTCTGGCTTTTATACTCTCTGGTGAAAAGTCTGGTGTCATTCTAATAGGTCTGCCTTTATATGTTACTTGACCTTTTCCCTTACTGTGTTTAATATTTCTTTCTTTCTTTTGTGCATATGATGTTTTGACTATTAAGTGACAGAAAAAATTTCTTTTCTGGTTTAGACTATTTGGAGTTCTGTAGGATTCTTATATATTTATGGGCATCTCTTTCATTAGGTTAGGGGAGTTTTCTTCTGTAATTTTGTTGAAGATATTTACTGGTCCTTTAAGTTGGGAATCTTCACTCTCATCTATACCTATTATCTTTAGGTTTGGTCTTCTCATTGTATCCTGGATTTCTTGGATGTTTTGGGTTAGGAGCATTTTGCATTTTGCATTTTCTTTGACAGATGTGTCGATGTTTTCCATGGTATCTTCTCCACATGAGATTCTCTCATCTATTTCTTGTATTCTGTTCGTGATGTTTGCATCTATGACTCCTGATCTCTTTCTTAGGTTTTCTATCTCAAAGGTCATCTCGCTTTTAGATTTCTTTATTGTTTCTACTTCCATTTTTAGATCTTGGATAATTTTGTTTAATTCCTTCACCTCTTTGGTTGTGTTTTCTTGCAATTCTTTAAGGGATTTTTGTGTTTTCTCTTTAAACCTGTTTGCCTGTGTTCACCTATATTTCTTTAAGGAAGTTGTTTATGTCCTTCTTAAAGTCCTCTATCATCATCATGAGAAGTGATTTTAAATCTGAATCCTGCTTTTCCAGTGTGATGGGCTGTCCAGGACTTGCTATGGTGGGAGAACTGGGTTCTGATGATACCAGGTAACCTTAGTTTCTGTTGCTTATGGTTTTGTGCTTGCCTTTCATCATCTGGTTATTTTTAGTGCTACCTGCACTCACTGTCTCTGACTGGAACCTGTCTCTCCTGTTATCTTGGTTGTGTCAGAACTCCTCAGAGTCCAGCTGTTTCTGTGATCCTGTGATTCTGACCTTCTGGGTAGAAGAACTGCTGGGACTTAAGCTGCCTCTGGGATCTTGAAATCCTATAATCCTGGGCATGTTTGTACTCCTGAGAGTCCAGCTTCCTCAACTGCTCTGAGTGCAACAGATTCAGCACTGCTCTGAGTACAGTGGTTCCTCTCTAATGGGTCAGGATATAATGTCTTCACAGGAGCACACCAGCTAGGAGTTGGCCTGAGCAACAAGGACCAAGCAGAAGGGGCAGAAGGGGAGTGGTATTTGGGAGGGTGGAATTTTGGTGGGTGATGGGTCCTGAGTACCTCAGGCTCCCAGCTGCAGTTCTGGAGCATAGGGGTTGTGGGGGGGGATCTTACCAGTTGCTCTGAGTGCAGTGGTTCCTCTAGGATGGGACAGAATATGGTGTCTTCAGGAGAGCAGACCAGCTAGGAGTCTGCCCCAGCAAAAAAAAAAAAAAGGCCTCTTCTTCCTCCCCTTCTTCTCCTCCTCTTCTTTCTTCTCCTCCTCTTCCATCATCATCATCATTAATAATAATAATAATAATTATTATTATTATTGTTGTTGTTGTTGTGCTGTTCTTATTATTCTTGGGTTTGGTCTTTTCCTGGTGTCAAAATATTTCTGCATGTTTTATGTCAGAAATATTTTTATGTTTAACATTTTCTTTTAGTGGTGTATCATTTTCTTCTATTGTACCTTCTACACTTGAGATTTTCTCTTCCTTCTCTTATATTTTGTTGGAGATGCATCAGTTATTCCTGTTCTCTTTCCTAAGTTTTCTGTCTCCAGGATTCCCTTGATATTTCTTTAAGGGATTTATTCATTTCCTCTTTAAAGAACTGATAAGATTTAATTTAAGGCCATTTACTTGTGCTTCAACTGTGTTAATATACCAAGAGCTTGCTGTAATAGGATAACTGAACTTTAGTGGTGCCATATTAGCCTGGCTCTTGTTGATTTTGTTCTTATGTTGGCCTTTAACCATCTGGTTGTCTCTGTTGCAATCAGGCCTCTGATAATGCAGGCAAAGTTTTGAGCTGGAAAGTGGAACAGAGGAGACTGGTGCAGTTTACAGCTGTCAAGTATGCTTTAGGAAGACTTGGCAGAGGGGGGATTGGGAGTGTGCCATGTCCCGCATGGCCATCCAAAAGGGATGATGTGGCATAATTCCTGTTCATAGAAACAAAGCTAACAAGGCATGTGCCTCCATAAGAGTTGAAGATTGTTAGGAGCAAGACTAGTTTGTATATTTCACTTCATTTTCCTCCTTCAGGGGAATGTATTCTCTGCCTAGGTTAATGACTCAATGATAATCAGAGAGGGCATGAGTCCAGAAGATGAAGGTATGTCAAATATTCTTAACAAAATGGTAAATGCTGTGACCCTTAGGATAGTCTTTAATGCTGTAGGAAAGAATTCTAAAAACACAAGTTCAAAAATACATAAACAGGATTTCTCAACTATGCAAAAATAAAAGGATTCAATAAGAATTGTATGTGAGGCTTCAAGGACCTAAAAGAAAGGAGAAAGCTATGCTATGACGCAACTTATCAGAAAGATATTAAAGAAATAGAGAGATCTGGGGAGTGGTGATTAAAGGGAAATATCCCACCCAGCTAAGTTTATTGTTTGTGCTTATAAAGGCAGGCAGAATTCTGAGTTTAAAGTCAGCCTGGGACAGAATGAATTTAGGTCCAGCTATGACAGAAGTGGGTGATCTCAGAGCCAGATCCCATCCAGCTAGCTTATTGTCTGTGTTTACGAAGATAGACAGATTTTTGGGTTCAAGGTTATCCTGGGACAGAGGCAGTGTATTCCTGAGTTCATTTGTGATGCTAAGAAAACCAAATGTACTTGCTGTCTTTTTCTCAGAATTAGGGGGCTAAAGTCATATAAAGTATTCCTACCTGTACAGTTAGTGTGCATTACTGACTCAAGTATAAGTCATATTAATTCCATTGTTGGTAGGATTGCAAGCCGGTTCAACCACTCTGGAAATCAATCTGGTGGTTGTTCAGAAAATTGGACATAGTACTACCTGAGTATCCAGCTATACCACTCCTGGAAATATACCCAAAAGATGCCCCAACATATAACAAGGACACATGCTCCACTATGTTCATAGCAGCCTTATTTATAATAGCCAGAAGCTGGAAAGAACCCAAATGTTCTTCAACAGAGGAATGGATACAGAAAATGTGGTACATTTACACAATGAAATACTATTCAGCTATAAAAAACAATGACTTCATGAAATTCTTAGGCAAATGGATGGAACTAGAAAATATCATACCTGAGTGAGGTAACCCAATCACAAAAGAACACACATGGTATACATTCACTGATAAGTGAATATCAACCCAGAAGCTCAGAATATACAAGATACAATTCACAGACCACATGAAGCTCAAGAAGAAGGAAGACCAAAGTGTGGATGCTTCAGTCCTTCTTAGAAGGGAGAACAAAATACTCACTGGAGGAAATCCAGAGACTGCCCCACCTGGGGATCTATCCCATATACAGTCACCAAACCCAGACACTATTGTGGATATCAAGAAGTGCATGCTTACAGGAGCCTGATATAGCTGTCTCCTGAGAGGCTCTGCCAGAGCCTGACAAATATGGAGGCAGATGCTCACAGGCAATCATTGGACTTAGCACAGGGTTCTCAATGGAGGAATTAGGGGAAAAACTGAAGGAGCTGAAGGGGTTTGCAACCCTATAGGAAGAACAACAAATATCAACCAACCAGACCCCCCCCCAGAGCTCCCAGAGTCTAAACCACCAACCAAAGGGTACACATGGAGGGACTCTTGGCTTAAGCAGCATATGTAGCAGAGGATGGCCTTGTCAGGCATCAATGGGAGGAGAGGCCCTTGGTCCTGTGAAGACTTGATGCCCCAGTGTAGGAGAATGCCAGGGCAGTGAGGTGGGAAGAGGTGGTTGGGTGAAGGAACACCCTCATAGAAGCAGGGGGAGAGGGGATAGGATAGGGGGATTCTGGGGGGCAAACTAGGAAACGGGATATTAAATTGAATTAATTAATTAATTAATTGAAATGTAAATAAAGAAAATATCTAAGAAAAAAAGAACAAGTAAGTATAGGACTGTTAGAGAAATTGAAAATATCAAATCTGCTGTTGGTCTACACAGACTCTAAACAGTGTCTCCTGGTAATTATTGGCAAGTAGTATTTTCGGAACACCTGTCATGAGTTGTCACTGTGCACAGGTGAGGTTGTTTTAGTAATGAGATGGCTGATTAATTCTCTTCCAGTTAATCTCTAATGAAAAAATAGAGCAAGGGTCTGGGACTAAGGGATTTTCTGGGTTTGTTGAATCCGCTAAAGGGAATATAGACATGAGAATCTCATTCTGCAAAAATGATTTTGGTTTAGTGGTTATCTTTCCCTTTGCTTACAAACAGATTTTTTTTCAGATTCATAATTACACTAAGATTCAGAGTATTTTACTACATCAACTCTGTAATATAACTTAAAACTATGGTGGTGATAACTCTGGAAGTGTTTCTATTGCTCAGGATTGCTTAGCCCTTTGCATTTCTGCGTGGGAAAAATTACATTGGCATTTGGTAGCGATTGCATCTGAATCTGTGAATTGTTTCTGATTGAATAACAAATGTCAAGGTATTAGCAATACCAGTCGATGAGCATGGGAGATCTTTTTATCTTTTCCCTTAATCTTCAATGACTTTTTTTTTCAGTGTCCTAAAGTTTTCACTGTATAAGTCTTTTATTTCTTTAGTTATATTTATTCAAGAATTTAATTTTTCAAACTGTTGTAAACAGTTTTGTTTCCCTGATTTTCCTCTATACGTTTGTCTACCACATAATCCAGCTCTACCACTTGTAGACATTGTCTCAATTACTTTTTTAATGCTGTAAAGATACCATGACCTTCTCCAATAATACCAGGCTCCTAACCCTTCCTGAATAGTTCCATCAATTTAGGACAAAGTATGCAAACATATGAACCTCTGGGGTCTATTCTCATTCAAAACACCACAGGCACATACTCATAGGACTCCACACGTTACTACAAAGATATCTGCTCACCCATGTTCATTGATGCTCTATTCACAATAGCCAAGAAGCAAAAACACTCATTGTGTCCATCAACTGATAAATGGATAATGAAAATGTACTCCATTTAAACAACAGAAAATCATTTAGCTGTTAAGAAAAACAAAATTATGAAATAGATGCAGCTAGAAACAATCATTCTTAGTGAAGTAGCCCAGATGCGGAAAGGTAAGTGTCACATGTTTTCCCTCATTTGTAGATAATAGCTTTGAGATTTTCAGGCATGAATATTAAATTAGATTACCCATAGACAACAGGAAATTACTTAAGGACCATGGTTGGGTAGGGTGAGGGGGCTTTCATGGGATAGAATATAAAAAGCAATAGTGTAAAGAGGGAGTATTAGAACAGAAAAGGTTAAATAAGATGGAAGAGGGGAGGGCATTATTGAGTGAGTGAGATATAAGGAAAGACTAATACTAAAGACCTCTAAAATATTCATATGGAAAGGTATAGTGAAAAAAGCTAAAGTGTGGAACCAGTAGGCGGGATGCAGGGAAGTCCTCCACAACACCGCAAGACGACAGGCCCCAATAGACACAAGAAAGTCCGGGATTACAAAACGGCTTTATTGGCATGAGGGATGATAGTTGAATCTGGATGTGCACCCCACTTAAGCCAGGGAGGAGCTGAACTAAATAGGGAGGGAAAGGGGGAGGAGGCTCACTCAATTAGCTAAGCCTTCTGGCCTTTAGGTAACTCATTAATATGGAAATCTCTCTAGGCCAGTAGCCTCTACCTGTGCTGGTGATACCTCTTTGGGAGGGGCTATATAGCCTGCATGACTGAATGGCGCAGATCAAATGGAGGTCTTAGACAGAGTGTCAGGAGCCTGGATTCTGGGAGTACAGTGGAATAGATGCCTGTCCCTCACAAGCAATGGACACCTGTTGGGTCTCCAGGCGATTTCCAGCCAGCTCTTCTACCAGAACCCAAAGCAATCCTATCACGATCCCACACTATAGTGCAGAAGCTTTCTAAAATATAACCACTCATTAACATAAAAAGAATATAAAAAGAGTATAAATGAAATAACCTTATATAACAAGGTGACCATATCTCACTACACACCACCTACTAACTGCGACCCTCGCAATCGTCTCGCCACCAAGAACGCACACGGACACACCAGGATCCTTCTGCAACAAGCTTTATTGTGATAGAGAGAGGAAGACCCCGAGCCCTGAACAGGCGCTGCTTATATGCACCCTAGAGCGGTGTGTTCACTTCTAATTGGCTGCTTGCTCATAACCTCGTATTACGCCCCGGGTTGGGCAGTGATTTGGTGCGCTTTCACCACTTGCACAATGCGCAGTCCACTTATTACTTGCGGGGAGCACCGGATGCCAGCGCCATCTTGTAATGGCAAACGTTGTCACCGCTCACCGAGGCTCTCTACAACTAACAACAACAACAACAACAACAACAACAACAACAACAACAACAACAACAACAAAGCTAACTGCAGGAATGGGGTAACTTTTTGAAGTTGCTAGTCAGTACAGTCTCATGGATCATTAAACATTATAGCCAGTGCTCTTGGAAGTGCTCCAGAACTTGATGGAAGATCTTGTTGGGGCTGCACTGGATCTAGCCCAGGGCCAGGGGGAGAAGGGAGGAGCCCCAGCTGGTCCCACGGTGATAGTCCTTGGCTTGACTGCAGGCAGACTTGAACTTGGCCTTGGTGGCTGGGAGCAAAGAGACCTTCTACAGGAGACTAGACAGTGATTCTATAGGTTCTATAGGCCTTCTCCATGGCTCCACACAGCCTCCATTTTTCTCCATTCTCCATTTCCCCACTTCTTCCATTTTCCTTCAAAAAAGAGCAGGGCCCCTAGGGATATCAAACAACATGGCATAAGAAGTTAACAATAAGATTTGGCACATATCCTGATATCAAGACTGAAGAAGGCAACCCAATTGGAGGAAAAAATAAGACAAAAGACTCAGATAAAGCCCCTATTCCCACCGTTAGGAGTCCCACAACGACACCTAACTATGCAAATATATTTGCAGAGGACCTAGGTCAGAACTATACAGGCTCCCTGATTGTTGATTCAGCCTTTGTGAGTACCTATGAGACCTGATTAGCTGATTGTATGGGCCATCTTATTCTTATGCTGGCATTGACCCCTCTGGTGCCAATCCTTCCTTCCCCTCCTCTGAAGTATCCACTGAGCTCTGCCTAATGTTTGGCTATAGGTCTATGCATTTATTCCCTTCAATAGGTGAATAAAGCCTCTGACAATTATGCTAGGCTCTGGTCTATGAGTGTAGCAGAGTATCATTAGGAATCATTTCATTGACTTTTTTATTTTTTTGTCAGTTGTGATTGGTTCTATCTTAGGATTCTGGTTCTATCCAGCCTCTAGTTCCTGCCACAGCCTCTCGGCAGTATCAAGGTCAACCATTCATCAATCGGCCCCTCTTATCATTTCTGTGCCACCTTTACTTCGGCACATCTTACAGTCAGGACAAATTGTAGGTTGAAGTTTTTGTGGTTAGGTTGGTGTCACATTTGCTCCACTGGAAGCCTTCCCTAGTTACAGAAGTAGATGTCTTCTTAAGTATCTTTGTTGGAAATCAATTCAGCACAAAAGCACAGATTTTCCTGGCATGCTTTCTATTTATTTCTATACATGCTTCAATTTTTACACTATCTTATTTCTTCTGTGAAATTTTCATATACATATACAATATAACTTGGTCAAGCTTAGCTGAGATCCCTTTCCAATAGATATCATCATTATATTTTACTGAGTCCAGTTTGAATCTCTGGGGGATGTTGACGGACTTTGTTGAATTGATCATACACAGGGAACCTGAGAATCCTCAAGCGTCATGGAGGGATATTGAGGAAAAAAAATCTTTCCAGGAAATGTTATAGAATCACATGTGAATTTCACATTCTGCAAGTCCTACCCTCACAGTCTCTGGGCACAACTACTTACATAGTCCATCACTTGAAGTAGTCACACTATGCCAGCTCCAACTAATAGTACTTATATCAATGAGTTAGAAGTCATTTTTAAATACACCACTAAACCAGTCTTGGACAAAAGAGTGAAGAACTCAGACAAGTAAGCTAACAGCTAAATAAATGATGGTCTGATATCAAATAAGAAGGAAAAATGGCTACTAGGATCATGGAGAAGATTTTATGCCACAGCCATCCAGCCCATCTTACCACCGCACTGAGTGGTAACATCCTCCAGACATTTCTGCTTATGTGGCTAACCAAGCTTCAAGGAGATCTCTCCCTTCTTAAAGTAACCACTTAAATGGATTAAAGGTCAGATACTATTTTCTAATGCAATTAGCAAATTTTTTTTAAAAAGTCATTGCTACTCTATAATGATCAGAGCAGGTAAGGACAGAGCACAATAGTCAAGCTCAAGTTCAAAACACTCTAAATTCCTATTTCCATGTTTGTTAATTTTTCAGATACCCCTCAAGTGATCTCAGAGTCCACACTAAGTTGAAAATCCAGTAAACCTGAAATACATCTGTAATATTGCATACACTAGAATGATGGCTGTTTCCTATCCTGTTTCTGTAGCTCACTGTGCCTGTGATGTGTTACCACTGCCCAGCTCCCCACGACAGCACTGTCATCAACAGCAGCATCAACAAAAGGTTTGAAATTCAAAGTATGGCTTCCTGAGTGATATGCCTTCCATATCACTGTAACAGAAAACTCATAACTTTGTTATTATTTGTTGGAAATGGGGTCTTCCTATGTAGTTCAACACAGTTGAATGCATTTTTAAATTGATAGATTTTTCATTTAATTTATCACTTGTATTCCTGCAGTATGCATTGATTTAATATTGTCTTTTTTATTATTTCTCCCACTGAATGGAAGTGACTTTATGGGCAGGTTTTGCATTTGTCACAGCTCTGAGTTTCTTTTAATCTAGCACAGGTAGGCAGACTTTCCTTATCTTTTGGGACGCTGACAGAAAAATTCAATTCTCACTCATTTCTACAATCTCCAGTTGTCTTATGTTTTCTCCTGATTATACTTACTGGGTTATGTATTCTTGGGTAGAACATCACTTGTATGTCTTCCTGAATTATAGTGTTATATTGACAGCCACATAATGATCAGTTGTCCCTTATTGACAAGTGTTTGTTTGGTTAATTTGCTTGATTTTGGTTTTGTTTTTATTACTTTTTGACAATTTCATTCTGCTGAATCCACTTAGTATTGCTTATGTATGTATATGTATTTAGGTTTGACCACTTAGGATTGGATAATTTTATTGGAGCTTGCTCCTAGAGAATACTAATTCTTTCTCTCTTAGCAACCATTAATTGCCCATAGCTCTTCATCTAGTGGGGGAGCTTTGTGAGATTTTGCTCTCTTGAATTGCCATGTCAACTGGCAATGTTATTTTGCAAATCTTGTTTAGGTGACCCTATTGTTTAGATTTCACAGGAGCAGCTCCCCTGTCTTATAGAAAGAATGCATCTCAGCAGATATCCTGGACATCTGAATCTTACAGTTTTTTTCATGATGTTCATCAAACCTTAATGTGTAAGAGATGCATCATAGATATATCAGTTGGGGCCGGACACACCAATGGATTGCTCTGCTCTGCATTTTGAACAGTTGTGAATTTCTGTAATGATTTCTGTTCGCTGAAGAAAAATTCTTCTTTTATGTGCTACAGTTATCTGTAGATATAAGGATATGTATATAGAATGGCAATATAAATGATCCTCTGGTTTAGGAAAGTGGAAATGCTAGGCTCTGTGACCTCATGAGCCACAAGTAGTTGGTTAGGTTTACTGTGTTGTGTATAAATTCCCTCTTACTAAGTGGACTTTAAGTCCTACTAGATCGCTTTTTGTTACAACCAAGATAAAAGTACTGTAATTGCACCTCTGGGTGTGTCTTGTCCTGATTGTCATTTTTTTTCTTTTTTCTTTTTTTTTTTTTTTATGTTTGCAGGCATTACAGTTGGATAGAACTACTAATTGTTTCCCCCCCTTGGCATTTTTACATTGTACCTTATAATACTATGAAGCCTATGCCTCAAGGAGAAGAAATGCAGTTTAGCTCTAATTTGATTCCTCCAAGTGTGTGATGCCATCAGTAATAGGGGCTCAGCTTGATGTTCTGGAAGGCATCCAGGAGTAATGCTGATGGCCTATATTGGTTTAGAAAGCTGTTGGACTTCTTCAAGAAACTACTGAAAGGAAGGCTTCCTATGCTTAGCATTAAGAAAATTGTTAGATATTCTGTGACTCTTTGATTCGTTTTAATTGATTTTTTCAAGGTAAGAGATACAGATCTATTTTCATTCTTCTACATTAAAAAAATATCTAGTTGTCTCAGTACCAATTTTTTTAGTTAATTAATTATGTTTTTACGTTTTCACTTTACATTTCACTCACTGCCCTCCTCCCAGTTACCCTCTCCCACAATAATTTCCACACCCACCTCTGCTTCTTCTCTGGGTAGATGGGGGCCCACCAGGAGTCTCCCCTCCCTGGCCTCAGTATAAATTTTTAAAGAGTCTGTCTCCTCATTAGAGTGTGTATTTTTTGCAGTCTTTATCAAAGATCAGGTGACTGTAAATGTCTGTGCTTAATTCTGTGTCCTGCACTTGATGTCATTTATTTGATCGACTCTGCTTATACATTTCAATGATGGTTTTGTTACTATAAATGTTTTATATAATTTGAAATCATATATTTTAATATCTAGCATTGTTTGTCTTTCTGAGAAATACAGTATTTGAGTTATTTTATACATTCTATTGAATTTTATGGTTGTTTATCTATTTTGGAGGAGAATATCATAGGACGTTTGATGGAGATTGGATTGAATCTATAAACTTATAAACCTATAAATCTATATTGCTTTTGATAATGTACCATTTTGTACAATATTAATTCTACCAATTCCTGAGCTTAGAGAGTCTTTTCATATCTAATAAGTTCTTTAGTTTTTTTTTTTCTTCTGTGTTCTAAAATATTCATTGCAGCAAACTTCCACCTCCTCACAGAAAATAAATGTCAGGTACGGTCTTAATCTCTTATCAACAAGATTGTTTTTCTGGTCTCCTCAACGTGTTTATTAATGGTTTACAGAAATGTTATTGACTTTTCTACATTGATTTTATATCCTCCTTTGATGAAAGTGTTTATCAGCTCCAAGTGTTTTCTTAAATTGTTCTTACAATCTCTTATTTACAGGAGCACATTGACTACTATTAAGGAAATTTTCTCATCTTCCTTTCCTATATTTATGCATTTTATTTAGTTTTTGCTTTCTAGCTTAGACTTTATATAAGAATTGAGAAAGAGGCCACATTTGCCTCATTCCTGGTTTTACTACAAAAGCTTTGGACTTTTCTTCATTTAGTATGATGTGGGCTGTAGGTTCCTTGTATGCAGCCATTATTGTAGTAAAGTATGCTCCTTTTACTCCTTGTTTTCATTGTGTTGGGGATATTTTTAATGAAAGAACATTTGACTTTGTCATAAGCCTTTTATGTATCTACTGAAATGGCTGTGTAGTTTCTGACCTTGTGTTTGTGTATCTTGAGTTATCCTTTCACTGATGGAATAAAGCCCACTTGGTTATAGTGAGTGATCTTTTTGATGTTTGGTTGAACTTTATCTGCAAATATTTTACCAAGTATTTTTGCATTCAAGTTTATTAGGGAAATTAACCTATAATTTTGGTGTCTTTATCTGGCTTTAATATCAGAATAATGCTAGGTTAATAAAAAGAACTTGAGATCATTCATTCCAGTTCTGTTTTATGAAATGTTTTAGAAGCTTTGATCTTACTTCAAAGGCCTCCTGAAATTCAGCAGTGAGTCTATCTGGGCTTTGGGTTGTTTTCAGATGGGACAATTTATTATTGTTTCAGTTGCATCCCTTGTTACATATATATTTAATTTATTTATATAATTTTTCTTTAATTTTAGTAGATAGATCATACGTTTCTAGAAATGTATCTCTTTAACTACATAATTTACTGGAATATAGTTTTTCAAAATATGGCCAAGTTCCTTCTGAATTTCATTGTTTTCTATTGTACTGATTTCTTTGTGAGTTCTAGTTTTACTAACTATTCTGTCTCTTCTCGCTGTCTCTATCTCTGCCTCTGTCTCTCTGTCTGTCTGTCTCTGTTTCTCTCTCTCTCTCTCTCTCTCTCTCTCTCTCTCTCTCTCTCTCTGTCTGTCTGTCTCTCTCTCTGTTAGTTTGGCTAAGCATTTGTCAACCCATTTGTTCTTTCAAAGAACCAATGTTCTGTTTCTTTGACTCTAAGCATTTTTCTTTTATTTTTTTCATTTCTATTTCATAACTTCACCCTTATCTATTACTTTTTAATCTACAGATTCAAAGATTGCCACATTCTTGCTTTTCTAAGACCTTGAGATAAAGTGACCCATTATATTTTTTCTTTGATATTTATGATTTTTCAATGTAGATATTTATTTATAGATATAAACGTCTCTTCAATCTACTTTCTAAGTTCTAGTGTATTGTAATTTCAGTTTCGTTGCATTCTAGGGAACTTTCTTCCCCCACTTTTTTTCTCAATTACCCCACTGACAATTTAGTAGTTTGTTGTTCCATCTTCGTAAGTTTGTATAGTTTCTGTAGACTCCTTTGCTGTCGGTTTCTAATTTCATTCCATTTTGATAAGATAGATTAGAAAGATTTATTTCAATTGTCTGGTATTTGGTATTTGGTAAGATTTGTGCTTATCTCTTAAAATGTGTTCTCGTTTATAAAATTGGTTGTGCTGACATTCAGTGCATGCACATTTGAATTGAAGCACCATCCTGATGAATTGTACCTGCAGCCAATATGAGGTGAGCTCTTCATTTCTTCTGCAAGATTTTGGTTTGAACTTTGATTTTTGTCAGAGTGTAGCATTGCTGTATCTGCTTTCTTTCTAGTTTCACTTGCTTAGAAGGCATTTGCTTTTATATTTCATCCTTTGACCCAAAAATTATGATTCTCTTTGCCAGAGCAGTAGTTTTGTTTCCCCAAATCAGTGAGTGTTATCTTAACCTTTTCTTCTGGCATTTGTCTTTTAACTAGAGAGCTGAATGAAGCCAATAGTGTTCAGAATTATTAGTGAAAGTTATGTATTAACTCTTGTAGCTTCAATGTTTCACTGATTTTTGGTACTTTTTAAATCTGTATTCAGTGTTTAATATGGTTTATTCTTTCTTGTGGCCTCATGGATTTGAAAACCCTTTCTCATAAGTGTTTAGAGTTCCTTGAAATACTGTCTATTGTTTGGCCTACCATAAGTTTCTCTAGTTTATGTTTATTAAGGGAAATTTTCCTTTCTACAGTTATGAAGAATATGCTAACATAGTTTGACAATTATTTTTCCTTTAGACTTTGGAATAAAATTATACTTCAGACTTTTAGAGTTTATGTTGAGAAATATTTTCTTCTGAAATATTTGCCTTTGTGTGTTACTTGGCACCCTTCTCTTAAAGCTTTCAATGTGTTTGGCTCTGTAATGTATACATAATGTTTTCACTATAAAATGAACTGGAGAACTTGTTTTTTTTTTTTTGTCTGATTAGCCTTTGAAATAGCTCCTATAACTTGGTAGCCACCATTTTTTTCTCTAGATTGGAGGAATTTTCTGTGATCATTTTTCTAAATACAAATTTTATTTTTAGTTTGAATTTCTGTTCTATGTTTGTAATTTATGTATTTGGTTATTAATAATGTTACACATTTCTTCTGTATTTTGTATATACATTTTTACTACTTCATGTTTGTCATTTCTTGGATATTCTAATTTTTCTTCCCTGCTTTTTACCCTGACACTGTATCTTTTATTTGATCCATTTTATTGGTAAAAAAAAAAAAAAACCTTCCATTAAATATTGATTCAACTTACTTTGGTTTTCATTTTCAAAATTTTGATTACTTTTTTCAGTCCTTCTGAAGTTTGTGTCATTTTTTATTTCTTTGACCATTCTTATCATCCTTTTGAATTCTTTGGCATGTCATGTAAATTTCTCCCAGTAGAGTCCATTATTGAAAACTTAGTAATTTTTTTAGACTCCATTTTAGCTTGATCTGTTGTGTTCCTTATGTTTCTGCACTGGTTTTTGCACAACTGCAGTTAAACAGTTGTTTGGATTTCTATTGTTTTCTTTTTAACTTACTTCTTGTACATGAGTGTTTAGTGTGTATGCTTTTCTGTACCCACATACATCTGTGATGCCTGTGGAGTCCAGAAAAGAACATCAGATTTCCTGGGACTAGAGTTACAGATAGTTGTGAGCCTTCATGTGTGTTTAGGAAATCAAAACCTAGCAGTCAATTTTCATAAGCACTAAGCATCTCTCCATCCTTTTATATTTTTTAAAGGTCACCAATATTCCTTCAGTGGAACTATTTTCAGTGCTTTCTATCCAGCTGTATGCTGAGAATAGAATATTAGCTAGAGAAGTGACCATAATAAATGGGTAGAACAGTTATAAATGTATGGTAATAGTCAATTATAAACCAAACTTTCCTTCAACTCAAATAATTTGGGTTGGGGGAGCAAAGTAATAAGTATCATGGAATGTCTTAAGATATTTGTTAGTAAGGCTAGGAGTTCAAAGGAACTAAGTGTTAGCACTACAAATAACACTTAACACCAGATCACTAAGCAACAGATGAGAAAAGAACATAGAATGGGGTGGGGGAGGGTCAATAAACATAAAGGAAGAAGTTAAGACAGCTCTAATTTGAGGTAAAATGAAGAAAAACCAGTACCATTCCAGTACCCAGGGAGTTGATGCAGAGAAACTCCAACACCAATGCAAAGTATGTTCTTTGGGAAAGTCAGGAAAAATTTAAAAGAAATAGAAGGACTGAATAAGCCTGTTCCATTAAATTGAAATTAGATATTAATTAAAAAGTATAAAAGCAAAGGAGCAGAAACTAGGTCATGATTCACAGGCTGTTTGCAGTCCCCTGACTGGGCACAGGTGCTGAACATGTTCATGCAGCCACAGCTATGTTTACAGGTGCTCTTGCTCACGTGTGTTGAGTCTCTATTCTCATGTGGCAATTTGTGCCAGGTTTGCCTCTATGTGGTCCAGTCCAGTCTATACCTCAGAGAAGATTTTTATCCTTGGGAAATCTCAGCAGGTCTAACTCAAAGCTTCCTTTGCTAACATTTAGGGAGATTCTGCAAGCTGTCCCTGAGTATAGTCCTGTGAAACTTTATCTCTTTCCAAGAGTAAGCATTTCAGAGGTTGACCCTTGCCTCCAGTGCTGCTTAGCTGACTTAGCTCAAATTTTGTTTTAAGTTGTAAATAGCTCTACTACTCTCTGTCTAGTTTTGTTGTTGTTTTTAGAAGAAATGCTTTCTTCTAATCAATCATATTATACAAAATTTAGTAGCAATATGAGGTAAAACTGTGGGTATTAAAATATGATTCATGAGTCATATTAAAATATATGTTAGCTTTGTTGCCAAATGTTGTGAGGTTACTGGTAACCAAAAGCTGAAAAAAGCCTTAGTAAGGCATAAAATAGTAGAGAGATACTTATTGCCTGCATTAGGTCTAGACAGCACAGTGGTTATTTCCCAAGCTTTTCTCTAACGAAGGAACTATGAGAGTTTTCTTCAGATAACCTATAGAGTGGTGACCATAGTCCATATTATGTGCAGATACACAGCACAATTCTGAGTATGCTCAGTTTAAGACCATACTTTAGTAAAAAATGGCTAGAGACATATTTTGGAGACATACTTAGCTCAAGGTCATAGAACATATGAATTGTGTTTTGGGGTTTTGGGGTTTTTTTCAGTTTGTTTTTTCTTTCTTTTTTTTTTTTTTTTAATACTTATTTACTTTACATCCTGCCTACTGCCTTCCTCCTGGTCATCATTTCCCACAATCCTTCCTCATCTGCCCCCTAAACTTCACTTCTGAGAGGGTGGAGGCCCCTTAGAGTATCCCCCAACCCTAGCATATCAAGCCTAAGAGGCTAGGCACATCCTCTTCCACTGCGGCCAAACAAGGCAGCCCAACTAGAAGAACATATCCCACATACAGGGCAACAACTTTTAGGATAGCCCTGCTCCAGTTGTTTGGGACCCACATGAAGACAAGCTGCACATCTGCTACATATGTGCAAGGAGGCCTAGGTCCAGCCCATGTATGTTCTTTAGTTTGTGGTTCAGACTCTGAGAGCCCTAAGGGTCCAGGTTAGTTGAATCTGTTGGTTGGTCTTCCTTTTTAGTTCCTATCCATTTCAGGACCACAATCCTTACTCCTACTCTTCCATAAAAAGGATTTATGTTTTAAATGTTAAAATAACAGACATAGTTGCTTCTGGTTATCGTATTTGCATCTCAATGTTTTAGCTACAAAGTAAAAAAGACATTTAAGATGCATAGATAAAGGAGTTTGCTCCTTAAGGCAACTGTCTTCCTAAAAAGACACCAGGTTCTACTATTAAATGATTAACATTTTTGTAAGAGATTTAACAGTCTAATTTGAAAATCCTAAAGCTACTCTTCTAGAAGGACAGACGCTGCTTCTTCATCATGTTTTCAACAATGTTTATATAATGACCTTTTGACCAAGTGTCTAAGCAACACATGTTTTATTTTCATGTCTTGGGACTACTAAAATAATTGTATTATGTGCCATCAAACAAACTAATTTATTCTGGTTTTTTGCCTCTAACATCATAACATATTTTTAGAAGTTCAGAGATTGCCACCATTCTAGATGGAGGGTATCTGGATGGTGCATCTACAACTTGTCAGGGTCACTCACAAGGAGGAACAGAATGTATGTCGGTTAGTGTGTGCATTACGTGACTTATTAAACCTCTCTTGGAAGAATTTGCTTTTCCATCTGATATAAAGAAACTGTTATACATAAATTCAGGGTGTCTCATTATAAGAACATGGAAGGCAACTTAACAAGAGGCTGTAGGGAGGGTACACAGTAAGTCATGTCCAGGGACATTTTCTCATATACAGGCAGACAGCAAAGGTGTTGGGGCTCAGAAACAATTCCCTAAATTGAAAGCTTTGGAAAAACCTTAAGAACTTCTTTTTGCTCCCTTACTTCCTATTTCTCTCCTCTCATCCTCCTCTGAGGCAAACCATAGAAACTAGAACTTGTCTTCCTCATGAGGAACTATATAAATAAAAACCTTTTACTCCAAATCCAACATATTACTCTAGCTTCCCACGAATTTCTATGTAGGATTTGTTAATAAAATATTCTCTGGCATAACTTGTTTAAATTCACTATAAGACCCTTATTCCAGATAGGCCCTACATCATATCCTAGGCAAGAAGGAGGCTGAGAAGTCTATGAACACAGAATTCACTGGTTCCCATTTTCTCTATCTGCATTAGTTCATGCTTCTTCCCAGTCATGCTTCTTTAGACTTGTCCCCATTCCATCTATCCTAGACATAAAAAAAGATGATTCACCCCAGGCCATTTCACTGATTCTTCTTTATGATGCTTATGTGTCATCTAAAACTATTATTGAGAGCTAGAGAGATGGCTTGGCTGTTAATAACACTGAATGCTCTTTCCAGAGGACCTGTGTTCAATTCCTAGCACCCAAATGGCAGATAATCACAACCATCCATAACTCCATCTCCAAGGGGTCTGATTCCCTCATCTAGATTCAACAGATTCCAGGGATATGTGACATGTAGACACACATGCAGGCAAAACACCTCTACATCAAAGAAAATAATAAAAAAGTAATAAAAAAATTAGGCCATCCATAACTCCAGCTCCAAGGAGTTTGATTCCTCTTCTAGCTTCAACAGACACCACAGACACATGACAGGTAGACCCACATGCAAGCAAAACACCCATATATAAAAATAATAATCAATAAAATAGGCAACTTAATGCACATACCCATGTAAGAAAAATTCTACATCGTTTTCTTCTGTTTAGGTTCAAATTTAATATTTAGAAAAAATGTGATTGACTAAATTTTTGTGACTTTTCTCCACTACTAATCTATCTACAGTTTACTTTATCAGACTTAAAATCTAGAGTCCTCAGAGAGAAAGCTTAAGTTCTCTACAAGAGCAAGACTGATCCACTTGGAAACATCCTGTTGGGTGGCTAGATTGGCTGAGTTGAGTGCTTCCAGAAAATTATGGCTGATACTACTCGATAACAATGGTATGTATCTTCATTCAGGGGCTCAAGAAGAAACCAGGGAAAAGAAAGGAGTAGAGACTCAGGAAGAGTCTGCCTTTGAGTCAAGATGTGCAGCTTCCCATTCCAACAGCCTGGCAAGAACAGCTGTATCTTAACCAAAATGACCAAGGATCAGCATGAGGCATAGACTCATGCAATGTATCTTGTGCATGGTGAAAGTAAAACGTCCATAAGGCAAGAACCCAGGGAATGTCAGGCTATGATCCTTCTAAACATGGTATAGTTAATGCCTTCTGGTATCATCCATCTCCACTCACTGAAACATAGGTGTATCTTCCCTGAAACACTACCCCAATGATCCTTTGAGTCCTCCTGAAAATTTTCCTACACTAAGATATATTGTATGTTTTATATTTGCAGTTTGGACATTCATGAACCCCATAACTCCACACAGATCATACCTAACTCTGGAACAATGCTGACCTCCAGTAAGCAGTAGATTTTAGTAGCTATGTATGATATAAGACGTTGCTATGTACCTTACAAAGTACATGCTCACAAGAGAATAGATTTAAACAACTCTGTGTTAACCTGCATGTGCCTAACACTAAGGCTATAACCATGGACTCTACTAGGGTGAAAATTTCCTTTCTCCTATCATACCTCTAGATGTCCTAACTAAATAGGGGTATGCAGTTAAATGACACTTGGTATTCACTATCTTATTCTAGATCAGAAATGAGCAGGCATGGGATTGTTGGTTTCCCTGCTTAAAGTCTCAGTTTCCCAGTTTATTTGGTAAAACCTTTTTAAAACCAGGTTTATGGTTATATGATATAATTAGAAGTGTTATTAAGTCCTACAGGTATTTTGGCAAAGCTTAGAGCTGTATGACACCTCCAAGAAAATGTTTACTGGAGTTCTAAGCAAGTGCTTCAGCCCAAGAGTCAAAATAGAATAACAGACATGTCTTGTCTACTGATATCAGTATGCCAGCCAAAGAGACAAAAAGATAGCTAACAGTCAAAAAAAGTCAGATGAAGGGATCATTCAGTGACTCTAAGACCATCTTTGGGTCTTTAGGGGTACTAACAAGAGCTTCAGATACAAATATAGGAAATTGAGTCTAGAACCTGGTTCATCATAATTATTTCATTGTGGTTCTGAAATATGTTTAAAGAAAATCTTTGCTTCCCAAGAAAATGGAAAATTCCCATGGGATAATTGCTACCAAAGGACTTAGTTATTCCTGGAGTTCACATTATATTTCTTACTTTTCTCCTTTCTGTGACCAAATCCCAGACATGAAGAACTTTAATAAGAAATAGTTTGATGGAGAGACATCTAGTCATGGAGAGAAAGGCATGATTACAGGTGGTCTCATGGTGGTCGATATGGAATGAGACTCCTCAGCAAGGTCACATGTTTGGAGAATAGAAGCAGAGAGTGGATATGAAGGAGAACTGGACCATAAATCTTTAAGACTCGTTCCTATTAACCTGCTTCTTTTGGTGAACAAGTGCTCCCACAAATGAACTTGTGGGCACAATTCACAGTCAAGCCATAGCACCAAAGTAGAACAATATCAAAACATCTGTCACCCTTTGGAAAGTGTCTGGACATTTTGAAAGCTGATGGTGAGATACCCAAGTTATTCTCATCTCTGTGCTGTCAGCCTTGAAGAAGAATCAAAGAGTCAGGCATCATTGATTTTTTTAGATACTCTGTACATGATTGTGTGGGAGTAAGAAGAAGCCTGACCCAACAAAAAGAGATACTTAGAAAATGAACAGAGATGTCTTAGTGGCTCACAGAACAGTTAGTGCTTTTTAGAAGTTTCTAAGTGCCTGTTAGAGATGCTCTTTCACATTTTCTCCTCTATCTTACTGCTCAAAAAAAGAAGTATGCCATTTGTAGCCATAGCAGCCACTTTGGAATTTGAGTGAGAACCACAGCTAGGGCAAAATGAGTTGGTAGAACCAGGGTGACCTATGTCCCTTGTGCTTCTTTAAACAACAGAGGCAATGCACCACTCTATTATTACCCTTTATCTGATGCTTCCTTTTCTACAATTTCAGGTACTGGTGACCAGACGAGGTTGGAAAATATTAAGTAAAATGTTTTCAATATAAACAAGTCATAAGTTTTAAGCTGGATGCTGTTCTGAGTACTTTAAAGCACACTGTCTGAGAAAGACAGACAGACAGAGATGCAAGGGCAAACTAAATGACTTTTCTCACAGTGCATTGTTAAAATCGGCCTGTATTGCCATTATTTTTGTTCGTCTCTCACCACGTGAAATTTATAAATTCAATTCAATTATATAGTTAAGAAAACAATCATCAGAGCCAAGATTGAATACTACTCATGATTTTAGAGAACCACCCAATGTCATAACCGTTGAGCTGCAGACAACACAGAGCTATGGTAAAATTTCTTATCTTCTCAGCTAGATAGTCTGGTTTTCTTGTTCATCCACTCTTAAATGTAAAGCCAACAAAAGAATTGTATAAAATCTATGCCCTTATTTGAATTTATATGTAATTATAGTGCAATATAAGGCAGATTTCAAGGTTTTGTCCCAGCAGTCATCTAATCATGGAATTATACATGTATGAAAGGATGTGCAGGAAGTGAAATGGGTCCCAGTGGAGATATGCTCAGTCAGCCACAGCAGGTTAGAGTGGAAGTCATTTTTTAAAAAAATACAAATACAAATATTTTTCCCATTGTGGATACTGTCTCAGTCTAAAGTTGTAATACTGATTTTTCAAGTTATTTTGGAGATTTAAGTCAGCTGGGGACTGAGGGGCAGAGAAGGTGAAAAGTTTCTTATGGAACATCTATTTGTAATCAGTACTGGAGCATTTACTGGCTAATTTTATTATTTTATTTTAAAATTTTTATGCAAGATATTTTGACCATGTTCTTTCTTCTCCCTCACAGACTCCCTTCCCAGCAACTTCATGTTATTTAACTTGCTATAACCTAGGGCTACATGGAAGGAGAGGCTCATATAGTGTCTGCCTAGATCCTATAGACATGATGGATATGTCTGTTGGGTATTTATTGCCTTGATTTGTAATTGCAACCAAGCCAGTTGTAGTTGGAATGTTTTCTAGTTTGCAGCCAGAGACTGTGTAGCAATAGAGAAGGCTAGCTGAGTACTAAGTGGCCAGCCAGGTCACTAGGATATGTTTATTCTCTTTTTGCTTTTGAATTTGGATGTCATGTGATTAGCTGCTTGAAGTTTCTGCCTTGATTTGCCACTAATTGTCTCTAACATAACCTAAACTCACATGCTAAATAAACCTGTGTTTGCTTTTGATCTGAGCATTTGCCACAGCAACAGAAATGTTACTGAGTGTCAACCAACACGTATGCTGCAGTCGGAATATCCTAAAGCTTCTTTAAGAACTTTCAGGTTAGATACCAGAGAGGCTGTGATTTATAGCCCTGGACTTGAAAGGGAAGAAAGCTATGTCCACACTGTGCCTTGTGACTCCAGGTGTCTGTCATCAACCTGAGATACTGCAATGCCACCACTCTCCTTTTGTTTTGTTAAACCCTTGAAGATTCTACCTCATATGAAGACTCTGGAAGCTGTTTTCATTACTCCAGGTGTGTGTAGGCTGGAATTCCACATCACAGTCTTGTTGTTTACTCATATTCTGTCTTAGGGATTCTTACACAGATTAATTGTCTATGTGTGAAATAGCAGATCTTAAATCTTATAGCCCTTCTCATACTTAAAAGAGATCCTGTGAATATTCATTACACAATAAATGTTTCTTGGCAGACTAATTTTTACCTGAGTGTACTTTAAAAAAAAATTCAATTCAATGATACTTGTTAAAGCACAAGAATAAAGATTTTACTTAACCCCATGATTCCAAGAATAAGGACTACTGTTAGAGATTTCTAACAAGCAAGAGAGAGAGTCCATATTCAACTCTGAAATACGGCATAGACTTATGGGGTATTTGAATTGAGTAGGTTGATAGAGGAATGTAAATTACTACATGTATGTAGTAATACATGGTAAATTACTACGAAGAACAAGGGGTATCATGAATAGGCTGGCCTAAATATTAGTTCGGGATGATCATTTATTAGCTAGGGTATTAGATAACAAGCCTGATATTATAGGGAAGGTACTAACCTGATATGACTGAATATTTACTCAAACTAGATCTTTTTATTGGATATTTTATTTACATCTCAAATGTTATTCTTTTTCCAGGTCTCCCCTCTGGAAACCCCCTATCCCACCCCTCTCCCCTGCCTCTATGAGGGTGCTCCCCCACTTACCCACCCACTCCTACCTTCCCGCCCTGGCATTCCCCTACACTGGGGCATCGAACGCAAACAGGACCAAGGGCCACTCTTCCCACTGGTGTCCAACAAGGCCATCCTTTGCCACATATGCGGCCGGATCCATGGGTTCCTCCTCCATGTGTACTCTATGGTTCGTAGTCCAGAACCGGGAGCTCGGGGGGGGGGGGCACGGGGCTGGCCAGTTGACACTGTTGCTTCCCCCACGGGGCTGCCAACCCAGTCACCTCCTTTAGTCCGTTCTTCAACTCCTCCATCGGGGACCCCAAGCTCAGTCCAGTGATAGGCTGTGAGTGCCTTTGTATTTGACATGTGGAAGCATCTTCTGGTAGAGCCTTTCAGGAGACAGCCATATCAGGCTCCTGTCAGCAAGCACTTCCCGGCATCCACAATAGTGTCTGGGTTTTAGCGACTGTATATGGGATGGATCACCAGATAGGGCAGTCACTAGATGGCATTTTCTTCAGTGTCTGCTACACACTTTGTCTCCATATTTCTACCTGTGAGCATTTTGTTTCCCCTTCTAAGAAACACTGAAGCATCAAACACTTTGGTCTTCCTCCTTCTTGAGCTTTATATGGTCTGTGAATTGTATCTTGGTTACTCCAAACTTTTGGGCGAATACCCACTTATCAGTGAGTGCATAGCATGTGTGTTGTTTTGTGACTGGGTTACCTGGCTCAAGATGGTATTTTCAAGTTCCATCCATTGCCTGCGAATTCCATGAAGGGATTGGTTTTAATAGCTGAGTTGTATGCCATTGTATACATGTACATTATCTGTATCCATTCCTCTGTTGAGGGACATATGGGTTGTTTCCAGCTTCTGGCTGTTATAAATATGGCTGCTATGAACATAATGGAGCATGTGTCTTTATTACATGTGGGAGCATCTTCTGTGTATATGCACTGGAATGATACAGCTGGGTCCTCAGGTCGTACTATGTTCAATTTTCTGAGGAATCATCAGACTGAGTCCCAGAGTGGTTATACCAGTTTGCAATCCTACCAGCAATGGAGGAATATGTTCCTCTTTTCTCCACATTCCCACTAGCATCTGCTGTCACCTGAGTTTTTGAACTTAGCCATGCTGACTGGTCTAACATGGAATCTCGGGGTCGTTTTGATTTGTTGACTACGGATGCTGAACATTTCTTTAGGTGTTTCTCAACCATTCACATTTCCTCAGTTGAAATTTTTTTGTTAAGCTCTGTACCCCACTTTCTAATAAGGTTATTTGGTTGTCTGGATTCTAATTTCTTGAGTTCTTTGTATATTTTGGATATTAGCCCTCTATTAGATGTAAGATTGGTAAAGATCTTTTTTCAATCTGTTGGTTGCCATTTTGTCCTATTAACAGTGTCCTTTGCCTTACAAAAGCTTTGTGATTTTATGAGGTCCCATTTGTCAATTCTTGATCTTAGAGCATAAGCTATTGGTGTTCTCTTCAAGAAATTTTCCCCTGTGCCAATGCTTTTCCCCACTTTCTCTTCTGTTAGTTTCAGTGTATCTGGTTTTATGTGGAAGTCCTTGATCCACTTGGACTTGAGCTTTCTACAGGGAGATAAGAATGGATCGATTTGCATTCTTCTACATGCTGATGGACAGTTGAATCAGCATCATTTGTTGAAAATGGTGTCTTTTTTCCACTGGATGGTTTTAGCTCCTTTGTCAAAGTTCAAGTGACCATAGGTATTTGGGTTCATCTATGGGTCTTCAATTCTATTCCATTGATCTACCTGCCTGTCATTGTACCAATACCATGCAGTTTTTATCACTATTGCTCTGTAGTAGAGTTTGAGGTCAGGGATGGTGATTCCCCACAGAGAGCAAAGGAGTGGCAGGACAGGCTCTCATATGCTCTCACCCTCTGTGTCAGTTTATGTCCTCCCCAACCACAAGAATAAGCTCTGCTGTCATGTCCAGATGAGATCCAGGGCCAGCTCTTCCAAATGCTGTCACTGGTGAGAGGTAGGGCCAGATCTCCAGAGTGCTGCAGCCAGTGAGGAGCAGAGACAGTTCTACACAACCCCTGGATATCCATGTGGTTCCTGGCAACTTCCTGAAACAGGGATATACCCAAGTTCTCTTGTCTATGAGCATTGACACAGGGCTCTCATTTCCCAGCTCAGGATGGGTTTTTACCATGGACCCAGGATGGGGGGCTAGCCACTCACCTGTTGGGGTCCACACTAGTCCCTGTTTGGGCGCCAAAAACGTTGCAGCCCAGGCAAAATGTTGAGGCCCGGGCCAACCCACGTTTGGGTGGCCACTGTATCCTGGCCCAAGCTGCCGCTCCGGTCTGCGTGTCGGGGTTCAGCAAGAGCGAGGGTGAGGGCAGACTCTACCTAATGTCTGATGTGTCTGATTCGTCTGATCTCAGTAGTCTGATTCTGTTCTGTTCTGTCTCTGCCTTTTATATGTCTCACTTCTAAGCCACGCCTCTAAGTTACACCTTTAATCATGCCCTTAGGTCTTGTCTCTAACTCTGATCTCTATACTTCTAAGTCATACTCTTAAGTCACACACCTTTAATCTCACACACCTTTAATCTCACACACCTTTAATCTCACGCACCTTTAATCTCAAGGTATCTAAACCAAGATTATTAGAGTGTGCTCAGCTGTTGTAGGCTATTGTAATCCAAGTCTCATGTCAGGGTATATGGCTCAAGATGGCTGCAAAGCTGATAGCCACTTTCTGCTAAAAGTCGGCCCCCAACACTCACCCTTCACAATAGTCTACTCCTTTCCACTGTTAAGTCTCCAGTTCTCTCTCTTCATAATGCTGAAGCAGTCCAACTTCTCTCTCCACCTCTTATGAAGAAATTTTCTTAATCAGTATTTACTATTTTTGATGACTCTACCCTATGTCAAACTGCCCAAAATAAAGCATTTAGACTAGGGTATTGTATGTCATCCCATACATCTCTTTTTGGCGCTGATGTGCTGATCTCAACTGCACCAAGGTGGGCTCTCTTATAGAAAAGGTACAATCTACCAGGGATTGTAAATGACAGAGTGCCAACTATTATGATTGGCTCCTCCTAAGGCAGTTACATAAGGATTTGATGTATGTACTGAACAAGTATACATCATGCATCATGAGGTTCCATCATCTTGTTAGATTTTAAAACATGATCTCTCATGAACTAAACTTGAGACCTTAAAAATTCCTACTGCATCCCAGGGTTGTATAGTGAAGAGACACTTTACAGTACCAGTAGAAGACCCACAAGGCCAAAGGTCATCTCGGAAGATGTGCTTCTCTTCTGGAGCTATCAGAGAGGAGCAAAAGGCTCTCACAGAGTCCTCGGGGTGCATGAGACTGAACATTCCATTGTAAGGGGGGGGGGGGGCATGCCTGCATTAATTTACCCAGCTGTCCTTTCAGGTTTTAGATCTTTGAAATTTCTTTTTTATTGTTATTTATTGTCATCATTATTATTATGTACAATTCTACATCATTTTTTCTTGGACTACTCTCCAAATAGTGCTGGAATTTTATTCTTTAAACCTAAATGGGCTTACTCAGTGTCTACAGTAAGCAGAAGCAGAAAGGCAGTCCCGTAAGCATGAAAGTATCCACAAAAGGGCCATGATACTACCTACCGAGTCACCTACCAAGTCATCTGGAGTGCACTTACCACTTTCTCAAGTTTGTTTAGTGTACTTTTTCAATAGATTTTATTTTTAGAGCAACTTTCCACAGAAAAATGTGGCAAAAACTATCAAGATTTCCCCTATGGCTCTGCTTCTGTTGTTGTCAACACTTGCAATAGAGAGGGTCTTTGTTATAGTAAATGAAGCAACCTGGACTATCTCTGACATCCAGAGACCATGATCTATATAAAAACTCACTTCTGGGCATGTACCTTCTACAATTAGACAAATGCCCAATGGTATATATCTAGCATCACAGTAGCATGTGGATTTTACTGCCCCCAAAGCCCTGTTTCCTGCCCATTTTTTGTTTTCCCTACTAGTCTGTTTATTAGCTGACATTCGGTGACTAGAATGAAAACCAGTGGGTCGGGATTTATTGATTGATTGATTGATTGATTGATTGATTGATGGTTTCTCGCACACAGGGAACACTCAGTAAATCACTTGGGAAAGAAAGAAAAAGTGAATAGTAAGTAGATTGGCCAAGATGATTAGAAGTGGGACCAGCATGCACCATAGACTGGAACATAGAAGGAACACCACCACTACTGAGTCTTTGCATGGCTTGAGCCTTGGAATACTGTTTGAGAGTGACAAGAGAATAAAGAAATGACAGGCACATAGATATACAAAAGCTGAAATAGGGTGGTCTGGACTCTGATGGAGAAACTCCGGTACCCTGGAAGCTCAAGGTGTAGATTATATACAGTTGAACAGGGAGGTGAGATTATTGTGCATAGCTGAGAAAGAAGGCTTAGTTATTATGTCCAGATGAACAAGGAAGAAAGGTTATTATGCAGCTGATCAAGGAGGCAAGCTTAGTTAATCTCAGTAGGAGATCTCTATGGGGAACAGTCTCAGGCTATATGCCTTCCACAGGCAACCAAGCTGTGGTTGATAGTTTTATTGATAGTTTATTCACTGTCGGTATTTAAACTTGGACAATAGAAAAGCTTTATCATTCCCCTGAGCCTCACCTAAAAACAGAGATTTGCTAGCATCCTTTTCTCCTCCCAATATGAGGATCCTAAAAGAAACTCTCATTTCTTTGAAGACCATTGTTTTAACAATCTGAAAGGCAAGTCGAGAGACATAATTGCCTCTTTATAATACCTTTGCTTCTTCCAGGTTGGTTACAACACCACTTCCTTATTAAGCACCACCACGATCTTGTTAAGCTTGTAATCGATGCCTTTTTCTGGGTTTGGGAAATTAGTGGTTGGTTACCAAACCTTAGCAGTAGTGTCCTGGGTAGAAGCTGTTTATTTTAAGGATGTGAATATTTTTGTACTACCTTTGGTTTTATGATGGCTTGATGGCTTTATGTCTGTTGATGTCATCATCTTCCATTTAATAGTCACACAAAAAATTTTTTCCTGTGCTTGACAAAGTATCAATGATATGCTACAGAGATTCATCATATCCAAGCCTCATTACCATAATAAAGACCCGATATTCAGATTTTTGAAGCTTTATTTTTTAAAAAGAACTTTACATACAACATATTCTGGTCATATTTTTCCCCTTCTGCAATCCAGATTCTTCATACCTACCCAACTTCATGTTTTTTTCTCCCTCAATAAAAAATAAAACAAAGGCCAAAACAAACATAAAATCAATAAGACAAAAATTACCAAATCAGTGACCCTAGACCCCTTGACTCTCCTAAGACTTGCAGGGATGCAGCTGCAGCCTGAGGTTTCAGGTGGGTGGCAGAAAAATTATTGTTTATCCCAAGTCCAAAACTAGGGAAATTATTGCAGATATCCATTTAAAAAGTCTGTGGCTTGTCAGGAATAAAATATTCACAGCAACAACATATCTTAATTAATGCCGTTTAAACGTGTTGACAACAAACATTTAGTACATGTCTTAAGAACAGAAGACATGAATATGTGACATGTTAAGTATTGGGAAGATATTTATACAACCAGGTTAGAGCTTTAAATTCTTTGCCAAATTAATAAGAGGCGACAGAGATTTACACAATGGACCAGACCTTCAAGATTTTGTATCTAGTGATCTTTTGGACAAGAGTAACAGGGATAAATATAAAAGAAATTTAAAGCATCAGAAAGGAGAAAGATTAAGACTAACTACGTGGTTAAAGATAGAGATACCCATGAGCAAAAATTATAATAAATTGAAAAAATATATTACAGAATTTAAATCTCCACCCAGTATATGAAGAAGCCCAATGCCCCAACATTGAAGAGTGTTGGGGAGGTAGAAGATATGCTGCAGCCACAGCTACGATCATGTTGATAGGAGACACATGTACGAAAGGTTGAAAATTTTATTCTATTAACACCAAAAGAAATCCTCCTCCACTGGATGTCCATGTGCCCTACAATATGGCCAAAGGCAATTGCAGAGTGGGGTCTGGATTGCGTTGTCCTAACATCTATGGATCAAGATGATGTGCCTGACAGGAACTGAACACACTGCCAAGACCATGTCATGCTTGAAGGAAAGAAATACAAGAATCCTCATGGAATTCTGACTTTTTAGGAAATTGGAAAGCAGTTGAAAAGGTCATTCTGTCAAAACTAGATATGTACACACATAGTATAGAAACTGTTCAAGAATTACAGAGGTATTTGGTAGTGATTTTATAAGATACTCTCTATTGTTCTGTAAGAAGTTACAGTGAATAGTACTAAGCACATTGTTCCTGAATTGTAAACATTCTAGAGCATAGCTTTAATACAGTGGAAAAATACTTTGTAAGAAATAACTTGGGGTAGACACCCAAATGTGTGCCCTGGCTCCCCTTAGCCCTTGGGCCACCAGCAGGAAGAAAGAGACACGCAAGCATGTGCCCTACAGCCCACCAGAAGAGAGAGACAACCAAGTGCCCATCCCCCAGTCTGCCGCAGCAGATGCCCCTATGATTAGTGAATGTATGATGGAGTGATTGGAAAGAGAGAGTACACAGTGGAGAGATGGGAGAGAAAGTGATGCCTTAAGGTTAGTGCATTGAGAAGAGAGTTGGATCTGGAGAAATAATAGTGATGAGGAACAGGCAGATATAAGGAGCCTGTGTAACCACCTGGAGTCATGAAAAGGTCTGGCCTAGTCTGTTACCAAGGGCCATGTCTGGCGCCTTACTGCAATTGCAGCCAGGATCTGTGTTAATATCTGTGGCCCGTGTTGCTACTAAAGGCCATCCAGATGTCAGTGGTCAGTGCTGCTACTGGATACTTTTGTTGATATCTGGAGACCATACTGATGTTGAGGGCCAAACTGATTTGAGTAGCCTATGCTGTCACCTAAGGCCATGGTGACATTATGGGTTGGACGGCAGCTGATGGTCATGTCTGGGTCCATGGTTCTGATGCAGCTAGGGTCTGTGTTGATGTCCAAGACCCTGTGTTACTACCAAAGCCCATGAGGATGTCTCTGGGCTGAACTGCAACTTGAGGCTATGTTCACGTCCAAGCACTGTTCTAAGCTGGCACTGTGCCTCACCATATGTGGCAGGCAGGTAAACTAGCCCCAAGGTCAGGAGAATGGAAGAGCTAGCCTTATCCCTTACCAGCTACAGTATTCTGGAGAGCCTGCCTCATACCTCACCTGAGCAGCACAGTAGAGCTGTGGTGCCATGGGTGCCATGGGTGCAGGAGAGCTCGACCCAAGGTGAGAAAAGAAGAGCTAGCCCTGCCTCTTGCCTGGGCAAAGTAAGTGGTGGCTTTGGTGACAAAAACAGAAGAGTGGGTGGACTGACCAACTCAGCTTCCACCCAGACCCAGATCCAGGCCTCTGAGTTGCTGGATTGTGTGAAGGGGAAGTCCCAAAGTTGTAGGACCTGTATGACACAGGACAACAACAGGATATCCAAGAAGAGTCTAGGTGAGGATCCAGTATTAATGGTGTAGCAAAAGCCAGAGACCTCAAACCAGACTAATGACACATTGCAATGAACATTTGCAAGTAAAGCTGCTTAGGCAAAAGGGTATATGTGACAAACTGTGTGTGACACACTGCAGCTTCTATGGCAAAATGCTTTTATGTTTTTTGTTGTTGTTTTTATTTTTGTTTTCTTTTGGTGGGGAGGTTTCAAGGGTGGAGGGCAGACATAAAAGGACAGGGAGATGATTGGGATTTGGTACATAATGTACAATTCACAAAGAATCAATAAAAATTTTATTTAAAGTATCAAAACAAAAAGTACACACACACACACAAACAAACAAACAAACAAAAATCACAAAGTCCATTTTGTGTTGACTCCTGGGCTTTCCCTGGAGTGTGGTTGATATACCCAATAAAACTCCAATGAAGAAATTAATTTTTTCTTTCCCAGTAGGTATGATATGTATACTGCTTCTTGGTTAGGGGCTTTGTGTTTACTTCTGCTTCTCTATACTGTGATTTTGTCTGCCTTGAAGTGTGCAGGTCTTGTGTGTGCAGTCACATTCGCTGTCAGTTCATATGTGCATCAGCATTGTGTCAAGCTGGAGCCCCCTTACAATCTTTCCATCTTCCTCCTCATCTATGGATCCTTGAGCCTTGATGGGAGGGGTTTGATAAAGACATCCTCTTTAGGACCAAGTATTCAAAGGTTTTTTAGTTTCTTCACATTGTTCAGTTGTGGGTCTCTATGTTAATTGCAACCCAGTGATTTAAGAAACTTCTCTGATGAAGGTTGAACAAATTTCTGATCTATGGGTATAGCAATATAACCTTAGGAGTCATTTTATCACTGTATTCTTTTACCAGAAAAATATTATTTGGTTATCTCCTAGACTCATGACCTATCCAACCTTAGGTCAGAGGTCTATCTCAAGAAGTGTACTGTAAATTTAATTTTATAAAATTGCTAGTTGTTCCTATGATATTTGCGCTGCTAGTGTACCAATTCAGATCTTGAGACACCTCAATCCATGACATCTCATTCTTCAGAAAAAAAAATCATGTTTATTCAATTGTTTTTATACCTTATCTCACATGGCAGATTACTTTGTCAAGTGCCTTAGTTACTGTACATCCTGATTGAAGCTTCCCCTTCCTCCTCTCATCCCAGTCCTTCCCCCTCATCCTCCTCCCTCTACCCCCATTCCACCACTTCCTCCCTTTCTTCTTAGAAACAGGCATGGCTTTCTTGGATAGCAACCAGCCTGGGCATATCAAATTACAATAAGACTAGGACCATCTTTTCTTACTGAGGCTAGACTAGGCAGCCTAGTTTGAGGAAAATGGTCCAAAGGCAGGTAGCAGAGTCAGAGACAGCCCCTGCTCCCACTGTTAGGAGTCTCACATGAAGATCCAGCTACACAACTGATGACGGTTATGCTAGGCTTCTGTCTGGAAGTATAGCAAAATATCATTTATAGTGTCAAACATGGACTCCCTCTCATGGGATGAGTCTCAAGCTGGACCAGACTTTGGTTTGCCATTCCCTTAATTTTCTGTTCCACGTTTACCCCTGAACATCTTGTAGGCAGAACAAATTGTGGGTCAAAGGATTTGTGGCCCTCCATTGGAAATCTTACCTTGTTATAGGAAATGGTCATTTCAGGTTCCATATCCCCCATTGCTAGGATTCTTAGCTAGGTTCACCCTCAGATTCTTGGGAGTTTACATTTTCCTAGGTTTCTAGCTTGTCCCTGAGATGCCCTTCCCTATTCCAGTTGTTTCTCCCAGAACTCTCTCCTTCCATCCTCCCTGCACCCGATCCCTCTTGTACTCCTGCTGACTCCCTCTCCCAGCCAATCCCTGCACCCATCTACAGTGTCCCATGTTTATTTTATTTTCCCTTCTTAGTGAGATTCAAGACTCCCCTCTTGGCCCTCCTTGCTATTTACCTTTTGGAATCTGTGGATTTTAGCAGGGTGATACACTACCTTATGGCTCAGAAAGCCAGCTATGGTATGTACTCACTTATACGTGGGTATTAGTTATACAATGAATACTTTCCTTAACACTACACAAGAGGATTTAAGTTCCCATTCTTTAAAATAATTACAGATTTCATTTAAAACACTGGGAAAGAATCAGTAACTGAGTGAGTACAGCATTAATTATCTTAATGTAATGAAATAATTGAAACCTTTGAAAGACCACATCAGGTAAGATTAGAAGTAAGGCGAAAAAAAACCTGTTATTTAAAATTTTATACTCCCCTCTGAGTGAATCCAACAAAAGGTAGGTTGGGTAAGAGCTTCCTAATGGAGACACCATTTAAATACCACACACCTATGATCACTTGATCTTTGAAAAAGAAGCTAAAACCATTCAGTGGAAAACAGACAGCATTTTTCAACAAAGGGTGCTGGTTCAACTTTCGGTCTGCATGCAGAAGAATGCACATTGATCCATACCTATCTCCTTGCACAAAGCTCAAGTCCAAATGGATCAAGGACCTCCACATAAAACCAAATACACTTGAATCTAATAGAAGAGAAAGTGGAGAAGGTCTTCAAATACTTGGGCACAGGGAAAAACAACCTAAACCAAACACCAATGGCTTATCCTTTAAGAGCAACAATTGACAGTTGAGCGGTGGTGGTGCACGCCTTTAATCCCAGCACTTGGGAGGCAGAGGCAGGCGGATTTCTGAGTTCCAGGCCAGCCTGGTCTACAGAGTGAGTTCCAGGACAGCCAGGGCTATACAGAGAAACCCTGTCTCAAAAAACCAAAAAAAAAAAAAAAAAAAAAAAAAATAATAATAATAATAATAATAATAATAATAATAAAGAGCAACAATTGACAAATGGGAGCCCATAAAATCAAAAGGCTTCTGTAAAGCAAGGGACACTACCAATAGGACAAAACGGCAACCCACAAATTGGGAAAAGATATTTATGAGCCCTGCATCCAATACGTGGTCAGGCCAGCCTATGTTGTTTTTCCAATGGGGTTGCAGTCCCCCTCTGCTCCTCTAGTCCTTCTGCCAGCTCCCTCAACAGGTTTGCTGAGTTCAGCCTGATGGATCTGCCTCTGCTTTCCTCAGTTGTTGGCAAACCTCCCCAGGAACTGCCACACTTGGTTTCTGTCTGCAAGTGTTGGGTTTGATGTCTGTAGACATGATGTATCCTCAGGTGGGGCTGTTCCCAGTTGGCCTTTTCCCAGTTGTCGTATTTTTGTTCCTGTTCTGCCTTTGACATAAACATTTCTGGGGAAAAAAAAAAAAAAAAAACAAAAAAAACAAAAACAAACAAAAAAAAAAAAAAAAAAAAAAAAAAAACCAAACCAAACCAAAACAAAACAAAAAAACTTTGATATAGGTGGGTGGCTCCATCCCTTGACCAGTGGCATGCCTATCTACTGGAGGTGGTCTCCACAGGTTCTATCTCCCCCTTCTCTGCACATTACAGCTAAAGTCAATCCCATTGGATCCTGGGAGCCTCACATTTCCCTGGTGTCTGGGACCCTCCAGTGGCTATCTCCAGTTCCTCATCCCTTCTGCTACCTATTTTTATTGGATTTCCTGACCCTCTGTACCTCTCTCAAGTCTCCTCTAGATTCTGATACTGCCACTCTTATTTCTTTCTCCTCCTTTCTCCCTCCCTTCTTCCCTTCTCCTTCCATCTCCCACAATTGTCCTCTTCAACCCTCAGTGCAGGACTGAAGCATCCACACCCTGATCTTCCTTCCTTCTACACTCTATATGGTCTGTAGGTTATATCATATGCATTGTGAGCTTTTGGGTTAGTATCCACTTATTAGTGAGTACTATCTGTGTTCTTTTGTGTCTGGACTACCTCACACTCAGAATGATATTTTCTAGTTCCATCCATTTGCCTAAGAATTTCATGAACTCACTGTTTTTAATCGCTATGAAGTACTTCATGTGTATATATACACCACATTTTCTGTATCCACTCTTTTGTTGCCTTGTTTCCTACTTCTGGCTTTTATAAATAAGGTTGCTATGAACATAGTAGAGCATATACACTTGTTATATGTTGAAGCATCTTCTGGGTATATGCCCAGGAGTGGTATAGCCAGGTCCTCAGGTAATGCTATGTCCAATTTTCTGATCAACTGCCAGACTGCTTCCCATAGTGGTTGTACCACCTTGCAATCTCACCAACAATGGAGGACTGTTCCTCTTTTTCCACATCCTCACAAGCATCTGCTATCACTTGAGTTTTCGATCTTAGCCATTCTGACTGCTGTGAGGTGAAATCTCAGAGTCATTTTGATTTGCATTTCCCTGATGACTAAGGAATCTGACCATTTCCTTAGGTGCTTTTCGGCCATTTGATATTCCTCAGTTGAGAATTTTCTATTTAGCTCTGTACTCCACTTTTTAATGGGGTTATTTGGGTCTCTGGAGTCTGCCTTCTTGAGTTCTTTGTATATTTTGGATATTAGACCTCTATCGGATGTAGGGTTGGTAAACATCTTTTCCCAATCTGTGGGTTGCTGTTTTGTCCTATTGATAGTGTCCCTTGTGTTTTGTTTGTTTGTTTGTTTGTTTCTGTTTTTGTTTGTTTGTTTGTTTGCTTGCTTGCTTTTTTGGATATTTTATTTATTTACATTTCAGTTGTTATCCCCTTTCCCCCTTTCCCCCTTCCCCCCAGAAACCCTCTATTCCATCCCTTCTCCTCCTGCTTCTATGAGAGTGTGTCCCCACCACTCACTCCCACCTCCTTGCCCTCAAATTCCCCCATACTGGGTCATCCAGCCTTCACGAAACCAAGGACCTCCTCTCCCACTGATGCCAGACAAGGTCATCCTCCCCTACACAGCTGGAGCCATGGGTCCCTCCGTGTGCTCCCAGGCTTGTGGTTTAGACCCTGGGAGCTCTGATTGGTTGGTGTTGTTGCTCTCTTCATGGGGCTGCAAAACCCTACAGCTCCTGCAGTCTTCTCTCTAACTCCTCCATTGGGAACCCTGTGATCAGTCAATGGTTAGCTGTAAGCATCTGCCTCTGTATATGTCAGGCTCTTGCATCTTTTGGGGATATGCCCAAGAGTGGTGTAGCTGGATGTTCAGGTAGATCTATTTCCAATTTTCTGACCAACCTGCAGATTGATTTCCAGAGTGAATGTACCAGTTTGCAATCCCACCAGCAGTGGCGGAGTGTTCCTCTTTTTCCACATTCTCGCCAACATGCGCTGCCACCTAAAGTTTAAAGGGGACTATCATGAGTGCCCTCTGAAATACCCAAAAAGCAGCTGAAAGAGTCAGATTTACACCCAACCAATTTATACCCAACCAATGCACAGAAGCTGCTGACTCCTTTGGCTGAATTAGGAAAAAGCAGGAAGAAGCTGAGAAGGAAGGCAACCCTATAAGAAGACCAGTAGTCTCAACTAACCTGAACCCCCAAGATCACTCAGACATTAAGCCACCAACCATGCAGCATACACCAACTGATATGAGGCCCCAAACACATATACATCAGAGGACTTTTGGGTTTGGACTCTGTCAGAGAAGACGCAGCTAGCCCTTAAGAGACTGGAGGTCCCAGGGAGTGGGGAGGTCTGGTGGGGTGGGGTTGAAGGTTGGGAACATCCTCGTGGAGACTTGGGACAGGGGAAGTTATAGGATTTGGAATAGTCAGAGGATATAGCAGGAGGGGGATAAAGTCTGCACTGTAAAAACAAGACTTTTTTAAATAAAAAAATTTATAAAACAATAAATAAAAAATATCTACCTGGCATCAAGATGATGGGCGTGTCTAACCATCATCACAGTCAAATCAGCAAGTAAAGGGTGATCACCAGTGTGACACACCAAAGCTTCAGATGCTTGTGGCTTTCAGTCAGCATCTCCCTAGATGAACCTTAGAATCTATTTTTTCCCTTGTTTGCTGTTTTTGTTTTGTTTTGTTTTGTTTTGTTTTGTTTTTGAGGAAATACATGTAAAGGGAGAATATTTGGTAATATGCATTTTTTTTGAATAGTTAGTTTACACTAGGATTTTTTTTTTTAGCATACAAGCTTAATAAAAAGGTTGAAGACAAATCACTAACCCTCCTCCTGTGGAGGTAGATGTAGTTTATTAGGTGCCATTTTACCATGTAAAGTAGAGAAACTACATTTGATCCAAAGTATGAGCATATTCATTGTTTAGGGTTTTATATATGTTTTCATCTCACCCCAATCAGCCCTCTGTTGCCTAGCCTCCTACGCCTCTGTGAAAGTGTACACTGAGTTAGAGATGCCTCTTGGAGTCAGTCAGGACATGACTTGACAGATGCTGAACAAGAACCAGCTGCTAAGCTAAGGTGAAATAAAGAATTTGATGCTGATTTTTTTTTTTTTTTTTTTTTTTTTTTTACGTTAGAGAGATGGAGTGTCTTAATTGAGGTCCTGCTTGTCCTAGTTAATCCATCAGACTTTATTTATGACCTTATGAGAAAAGACAGACTGCTGCAATGGAGAATGGTTTCTGCAGTACTGAGACTTGAATTCAGAGATTCACAAATGCTAGAAAAATGATTTTCCCTTGAGCTACAAAGGCCTAAATGAGTGTATAGGCTGAAAAATACAGATATCGATGACATAGATGTGGATATGGACATAGTTATTTGTGTTATAGATTTGTACAAACAAATATTCTAGAACCTGAGAAGTCTTTTTTCCTTTTTATTCTTTTTTCACACCTTCCCTCCTTACCTTTTCCTTTTCTTTCCTTTCTTGAGCTAATCTCACAGAGGCCAAGCCAAGACTCAGATTTTTCAGTCCTCTTACTTCACTCTGGGAAGATTACAGTTACATCTGGCTACATTTTTTTTTTTTTTTGTAACATGCCATATTATAGTTCACATGTTATTTGAGAGTCCACAGCCTCTAATAGGGGTTACTTAAAGATTCTCATGCTTGCTGATAAAATATTTTGTCTTGGCAACAATTTACTAGACTTTCCCAAAGTTTTAGTTCTTGAGCAACCTGGTAAATACCTTCCTTTTTTTCCCCTCAGGCTAGGAAGGCAGTTTGGGAGGGTCTTCAACTTCCTTTGTCTCCTTATGATTGTTTTAGATAAAGATTCTAAAGAACCTGTACAGATTTGGTAGAAACCACTCTCCTTTTTTATTTTTTCCATTTTAACCATATCCTGAGGAAATCATCTTTAGGTTACTTTTCCTGTTGTCCTGGTTCAGATCTCTCAAGAAGAAACAACTGACACCACACAGTCATGTGCTGAGCTGTGCATGATTAAGTGCTGCTTAATTGGTCAGCTGTATTTGCTGCATGGCTTCTTGCTGGGCCAGGATGCTCAATGGATCAGTTGCGTTAGATAAATTTTGGACTTGCAATGAGAATATCAGGACATAACACCTTCATAAGTCAAGAAATATCTGCACCTCTCATGTCTGTGTGGGTTTACCTTCCATGAGGAGGTAGTGAGTAATTAGTCCATAGAGATTAATGAATAAAAATGTGTAAGGTATTGATAATAGGTTGACTTAGCATATTAAAGCAAACACAGGGAGGAAAGTAAGATATCCATTTTCAATCAGCCTTCTCCATCTGCAAATGCATCCTACTCTGTGTTGATGTTAGTGAGAATGTCCACTCCTCGAGGTCTCAGATATTTAAGTATCTGGTGGGCTATTTGCAGAGGTTTAAGTGGTGCTGCCTTGCTGGAGGAGGCATACCACTGGAGGTGGCTTTTGAGATTGAAAACATCTTGCCACTTCTAGTTTACTCTTTCAAGTGTGTGATCATGATTGAAAATGTGACCTTTGAGCTTCCTGCTCCTGCTACTTATAACTATGCTTCTCCATAACAATTGACTCTTATCCCTCTGAACCTAAAAATCAAAATAAACTCTGTTTTTCCTCTATCAGAATGTTTCATTACTGTGACAGAGAATTATCCCATATTCAAATAACATATGGATTCAAATGCATCATGTTAAGGAATATGTATAGTAAGGTATAATGGCGTATGATTTTGTGTGGTTCCCTTGTTCTGGAGGGTGTCCCACTACGGTGAGAGCAGGGAGGGCTCGCTACTGTCTCCGCACTGCCACTGCCTCTGTCTCCACTGTCTGTAGGCCTCTGGGAGCAGGAGGGGAGATTGCCTGCCCCCACTGCCACTGATGCTGACCAATCTCTCCCAGGTGCTGCACCTGTCTCTCCTGCTGAGCCAGGCCAATGATAAGAAGCAGGCTAGCTGGCAAGGAGGCAGCTTGGTGTCCCAGGCAGGTTCAGGGAGAGCAGATCTCACCCCAAGTGTTACAGCTCTTGTGACAGAAACTCTCTCTGGGACACCAGGATGATTCTTGAGCACTTTACTTCCCCTAAATAGAGCGCTTATATACAGTTTTAGGATGAGTTAGGATCTGGCAGCAGATAATGCTTACTGGCTTGGTCTGAGGGCTTGGAGATACCTCATCTGCATGTGGGAGAGCCTGAGGGACTGTTCCTCCTGACTGATGGGCATAAACCTCTCTGTGGGAGGGGTTGTTGGAGGACTGAAGCTAAATGAAAAGAACCAGGGCCTGGGAGCAGAGCTGAACTCCTGCCTTTCGATAAAGGTTCCGGGGTTCCAAGCCCATACTCGACCAAGCACCCAGCTGCTTCTCACAGCCCACCACCCCACAATTTTGTGCCATTGTAATGTAATCTCTGCTGAGAATTTGAGGCTTGCTTACACTATAGAGTGAAATCTATCTCAAGGAAGGAAAGAAGAGAAGAAGGACGCAATGGTGGAAAGGAGAGAGGGAGCAGAGGAAAGGAAGTGCCTAGACCAGTAAAAGAAAGTTGGACCATAAAAGTTGCATTTTCAGTGTCTCCTTCATTCTACCAGGCTAACAAGATTGTCAAGCCCATTGCCAAATGAAGAGTGACTCCACAGTTTTCTCAACAATATTATCTCCCCACATCTTATACCCTGACAATAGCAAGAGGAGCACACAATAGCTGTATAGAGCTGCGAGGTACTAATTCTTCAAGGAATGGAACATAGGAACACAAAGACAAAGGAGGAGACAAAGAGGTCAGACTTCAACTCAGCAGGACACCCTATATTAGTCAAAATAACATGCAAGTCATCTTACAAATACAAAGCAGCTTATGAAAAATAATAAAGAAAAAATACTCTCAGGAGACAAAACCTGAAGCAATCATTTTGAAGAAACAAACTGAAATTCTGCAAGGAAGAGAGGAAGTGTTTGATCAAACCTCTCTGATTATCTGTCTTTGGGTTATTTATTACCTATTGACCTCTTGGTTGAGTCTATTCTACCCTTCAGATGGAAGTATTCCTCTCCTATCCTCTATAATGCTGGGTTAGTTGTTAAATAATAGAAAGTTGTTGTTTTTTTTTAATTTCTCACACAATTTTAAAGTATTCTTTTGTTGAGTATAAATTGTCTGCTGGGTTGACATTTGCAATCTTTGAGAATTTAAAATATGCCTTTCCTGTCAGTTATGGCTTTCAAGTTTCTGTCAATCAGGTGCTGTTCTGATGGACCTGTGATATATAAATGATTTGAACTTTCACTCGTGCAGCTTTCAATACCTTTTCTTTAGTCTGTATTTTAATCTTTTAACTATAAAAATGTCATTTCCAACATTATTTCTGTTTGGGTTTCTTTCAGCAATTCAGACATGATTTTAGCGTTTTAGTTTGACTTATGTCATTTATCTATTTTTTAGTTATTTGAACAGATTATACTTGTTCTTTTATACTTTGTATCTGAAATTTCTTCTATTTAATTTTCATTGGGGGCATTGTTATGCTGTTTACATTTTGGGGAAGTGACATGTTATCTTGTCATTTTTCATTTGTGTGTGTGTGTGTGTGTGTGTATTTCCACATATGGAGCTAGTTTATTTGTTCAGGCTTGGGTTTTTTGTTTGTTTTTGTTTGTTTGTGTTTGTTTCTTTTTTAAAACTAAAGATAGAGTCTTTTCTTATACAATACATCCTGGCCACAGTTACCCTTCCTCTTCTCCCAACTCTCACTACTACATCTCCTCTCCTCAAGATCTACTTCCTCTGGACTTCATACTCAGAAAAAAGCAGGCCTCCAAGAAAAAATGACAGTCAAACAGGATAATACAAGCAAGATAAAAGAGGGAAAAACAAAAGCTCTCATATCTAGGCCAGACAAGGCAACCCAACATGAGGAAAAGAGTCTCAAGAGTAGGATAAACAGCCACACCCAGTATTAGGAGCATACCTCCTCCCCCCACGTGTACAAACAAGCTGATAAGCATAATATATACACAGAAAAATGGTGCTGTTTTCCTGGTTACTTTCTGAGCCCATTTATTCTTTGTACATAAAAAGGCTACTAGGCTACTGATTTTTATTTTTATTTATTTAATTTTCTATTCAGCCACTTAGCTAAAGGTGTTTATCAGCTATAAAAGTTTCCTAGTAGAATGTTTGAGGTCAATGATGTTTAGTATAATATAATCTGTAAAGAAAGATAATTTGACTTCTTCCTTTCCAATTAGTATCCCCTTGATCTCCTTCAGTTGTCTTATTGCTCTAGCTAGAACATCAAGTACTATATTGAATACATAATCAAGGGAGTAAGGTTCTTTGTCTTGCTTCTCATTTTAGAGGAATTACTTTGAGTTTCTCTCCATTTAATTTGATTTGTTGTAGCCTCTAAGAGACTACAGATATCACCCCATATTGTTATACACAGCAAAACTTTTCAATCAACAGAGTTGGAGAAAATAAGGTATTTTATGATAAAAATCAAATCTATACAGTATAGATCTACAGATTCAGCCGTACAGAAAATTCCAGAAGAAATAATCAAACCAAGAAATTAAACTACACCCATGAAACACATGGAATAAATAATCTTACCTCATCAAAACCAAAAGTGGAAAAAAATCACAAACACACATACACATGTGTGCACACTCACACACACCATCACCACCAACAACAATGACAAAACCAAGAAAGTAACGAGAATTCAGTCATTGATATTTGATATTTCTCAAGGTCAATGGCCTCAATTCCCCTCCACCCAAAGATACATAATAAATAATATTATAACAAAATAGGTATAAAAAGAGGACCCATCGTTCTCTTGCATACAAGAAACACACATCACTGTTACTCCAGAGGCTATACCAGCACCAGGGACTCTAGGTAAGATTCTGTCCCTATTCCTGAAAAGTCATTTTAAAACACACCAAACAGGTATAAACTGCACCTCATCTCCTGTCTTTATATTCAGGCCCACTACTCTGCCTCCTTTATCACAGGTCACTCTGGTACAAGGAACCCTGGGTAAGATCCTGTCCTATGCCTGCCAACATCCCGCACATCCACCAGTCATAAACTGCACCCCATCCCCTGGGCTCCATATTCTAATCCATGATTTCATTTGCTTGCACTGAAGCCACACCAGTACCAGGGACTCCAGGTTCTGAGAACTTCAGAGGCAATGTTGGCAATGAAACCACTGAGGCTGTTCAATCTACAAAAACCACAGTGTAGACAACCCTACTGGACCTGAAGACTCTCTGGCCACCAGAACCCCAGGCCACTCAGGTCCAAATCCCAGAAAAGAAAAAGAAAAAAAGAAAAAAAAGCATTAAAAAAACTCACCTAACAATATAAACACAGAAATCAACAACTAAACCTATAATAACCCCATACATAAATAAATAGAGGCCAGCTTAAGGAAACAACAGCCAGGATAATATAGGACCACAAGAGCCTAGGTATCCTATTACAGCAAGACTTGGATATTCTAGCACAGCTGGAGCACAAGAAAATGGCCTTGAATCCAATCATATGAAGACAATAAAGGCCTTTAAAGAGGAAATGAATAAATCTCTTAAAGAAATATAAGAAAATGAATAAAACTGTGTAAGACCTGAAATAGAAGCAATAAAGAAAACACAAATGAGGCTATCCTGGAGATGGAAAACCTAAATAAGAGAACAGGAACAACAGATGTACGCATCATCAAGAGAATACGAGACATGGAAACAGTATTCCACATTTTCTTTATCCATTTCTCAACTGAGAGATATCTAGGTTGTCTCCAGTTTCTGGCTATTACAAATAACGTTTCTATGAACATAGTTGAACAAGTGGCCTTGTGGTATGGTGGAGAATCCTTTGGGTATATGACCAAGAGTGGTATAGCTGGGTGTTGAAATAGACCCCAATTTTCTGAGAAATTGGCAAATTGATTTCCAGCATAACTCTACATTTGCACTCCTATGAAGAAAGCAGGAATATTTCCCTTGATCCACATCATGACCAGAACTAGCTGTCATTTGAGTTTTTTATCTTAGACATTCTGACAGGTGTAAGATGGCATCTCAGAGACCTTTTAATTTGTACTTCCCTGATGGCTAAGGATGTTGAACACTTGAATGTCACTGGATCATTAGACATTCCTGTGTAGATAATTCACTTTAGATCTGTACCCTGTTTTCTAATTGGGTTATTTAGATTGCTGTTATCTAGTTTCTTTAGTTCGTACATTTGAATAACGACCCTCTGTTAGATATGCAATTAGTTAAGATTTTTTTTCCATTCTCTAGGCTTCCAATTTGTCTTTTTTTGTGAAAATCTTAATTGGATATTTTATTTACATTTCAGATGCCATCCCCTATCCCCATTTCCCCTCCCTAGAAAACCCCTATCCCATCCCCACTTTTGCTTTTATACTATTTTACTGTTAATCAAAGGCTTTATAAGTTTGGTAATGCTCAATATCAATCAGAAGTGTAACCCAATACCCAACCTAGACCATCCTCTCAAACCTTTTCTCTCAAAGTAAATGGCTGGGATTGGCTATGAGACTATAAGTCTTCAACCCTTCAGAAATCCAGAATGACTGAGTTAACTGAAATTATGGGAAGCACTAAGCATAGCTTCTAAAACTTAGCCAAACTATAGAGACCGCTGAGCACCTGGACAGTCCCTATACTACAAAACGTTGGGGCATTCGGTCTTCAGCCTTCTGGCCCAGGATCATCTGACAGACCTAGTGATGCAGAATTAAGGGCTGGTTACTCTGTCTAGGCAGATACAATCAGTCGACTATTCTGCAAGTGTGTCCTTTTTTGGACAGTAATTTGTCTGTAAATGAAAAGAGGCAATTCTTGCCTAGTGGCTGTCTCACCACACAACTGGAGTAACTACAAAGATTCTCAGTTTCTTCTTAGAATCCAAGACAGGAAGCTGTCAGGAGCAGACAGGTCTCTAATCAAAGTGAACATTAATACAGAAATGTTTGTAACATCAATTCTGTGGACTTCTGATGTTTTGAAAACCAACTATCCATGTAAGGTAATCTGGACTATTATTTGTTCTCAAATTTTTTGAGAATGTTATTTATGTTTTTCTTAAAGTCCTCTATCATCATCATTAGAAGTGATTTTAAATCTAAATCTTGCTTTCCTAGTACTATGGGGAATTCAGGATTTTCTTGTGGGAGAACTAGGTTCTACTGATGCCAAATACCCTGGGTTGCTGATGCTTATGTTCTTGTGCTTGCCTTTTGCCATCTCTGACTGGAGTCTGTCTTTCCTATTATTTTGGTTTTATCAGAACTGTGTGGGGTGGGTGTTACTACTGGTGTAAGAGCTGGGGCTCAAAATCTGCTCAGTGCTCCTGGCTAGGAATGACTTCCTGGGTCCTAGTGGGTCCCAGTTACTCCCTGTTTGGAGTGGGAATTGCTGTCTGCTTACCTAAGATAATGCCAGTGTTAGAGCACCTGGGAGCCCCGCTTCCTCTGGGTTCTTAGAGATTGGGGGCAGAGCTGCTGCCCAGATCTGCTCAGTGCTCAGCCAATTTGTCTTTTTAATGGTGTCCTATACCTTAGAGAAGCTTTTGAGTTTCATGAGGTCTTGTTTATTAACTGTTGATCTTAGTGCCAGAACTTTAATCCATGGTGGTCTGATAAGATACAGGAAGTTATTTCAATTTTCTTGTATCCTTTGAGACTGGCTTTATGACCTGGCTACAAGAGAAGGTCACTTCTGTCTCCATATCTCCAGCTGCTAGGATTAGCACCTGGAGTCACCTCCATAGACTCCCAGAAGCCTTCCCCATTCCAGGTCTCTGGCTCTTCTTAAAGATACCCACCCCCACTGATTTTCATTTTCTCTCTCTGCCCTGATCCTGCTCTCCCCATCTCAGATGCCCACCTCTTTTCCCCTCCCCTCCTCACATCACTCCCTTTGTTTAAAAAGAAAAAAAAAGATATCATAAAATTTGTAACCAAGTGGATGGGGAGTACTAGAAAAGGTCATCCTGAGTGAGGTAACTCAGACCCAGAAAGAAAAACATGACATGTAATCAGTTATAAGTAGATATTAACTATAAAGGATTAAAAAAAAATGAACAATCCTCAGACCTAAAGAAGGTAAGTTACAAGCAGAGGTCAAGGGGGTAGGGAAAGTATCACTGAGATGGGGGAAAAACATCACGGGTGGACAGAAGAGGGGACTAAACAAGGTGGAAATACATAAACAGGAGGGATCATGTTGGGAGGGGAAATGGGAGAGAGTACTGGAAGAGACAACTGGAATCATAGGGGATAAACTTCTCTTGGGTAACCTAGGAACCCAGGGCAATGGAAACTCTCAGGCATCTATGAGGTAACCCTAGCAAAGACTTCCAGAACTGGGGGATATGGAGCCTGAACAACCCATCCCCTGTAATGAAGCAAGACTTCCAATGTAGAGATTAGGATATCAATCCAGCCACAAAATTTTTGAACTCTAATCTGCCCTATGTACAAGATGTGCTGGAGTAAAGATAGAGTAAAAATTGAAGGAGTGGTCAACCAACGATTGATCCAGCTTGAGACTCATGCCATGAGAAAGAGCCCATCCCTCACACTGTTAATGACAATGTGCTATACTTGCAGTCAGGAGCCTAGCATAACTGTCATAATAGAGGCTTCACCTGGAAACTGATGGAAACATGCAGAAGACCCATGCCAGACATTGGGTAGAGCATGTGGAATCTGGCAGAAGAGGGGCAACAATGATTGTAGGAGCAAGAGAGGTCAAGGATACCACAAGATAACCTATAGAATCAACTAACCTGGGCCCATAGCACTCAGAGAGACTAAACTGCAAACCAGGGAGCATGTGTGGGACTGACATAGACCCTCTGCACTTATGAACATTGTGCAGCTTGGTTCTCATGTGGAAATTCTAATAGTGAGAGCAAGGACCTCTTTGACTCTGTTGCTTGCTTTTGGGAGCCTTTCCCTTTACAGAGTGACTTCCTCTGGCTTCAATAGGAAAACTTGTGCTAGGTCTTACTGTAACTTCATATGCCAAGGTTAGTTGATATCCATGGGTGAGCTCTCCTCTTCTGGAAAAAAAAATAGGAGGCGTGGATAGGAAGGAAGGGGGAAGAACTTGAAGGATAGGAGGAAGGGGAAACTGCAGTCAGGATGTAAATTAATTAATTTTTTTATTTAATTTTAAATTTTAATCATAATTTCCAACCTTAAAATTTAAAATTTAAGGTTAAGATTTGTATCAGCTTCCAAAAATAATTGAGAAATATTAAAGTAAGCATCACTTAACTAAAATCAATTATTTTATCAATAATAAATATAAAAACACATTAGTTTAACATGTGAACAACTGTTTTAATAATTGTATTAAATCTTTATTAATGACATCCTTATATCCACATGGAATGGATCAATAATTTAATTCTAGTATCTAATGCTTCACTGAAATTAAGGAACATAAATTTAATTAACAAACTTGATGATATTAATGTAATTTTTGTTGAGTTAATTGCATAATAGTATGACCACCATTTTTTACTCTTTTGAGGAAAACAATGAACAGTGTAATGAATAATGGTGGATTCCTGAAATACTGTGGCTCGAGATTTAGAGAGAAAGGAAGAAAGAAAGAAAGAAAGAAAGAAAGAAAGAAAGAAAGAAAGAAAGAAAGAAATCTCAATATTAAGGACAGACTTTACCCCAGGGAATTCACTGGGCTGAGACACAGGTAGGCAACTTTTATTATCCTTACTGTCCTACATTACAATCTTTCCATTCTCATTTTTAGCCTGTAACAACGAGCTTACAGGTGCCCCTCATCCTACCTAAACTCCATTTACTGGAGACTCCAACTCGGTTAAGATTCAGGGCACCCACAGTCTAAATCCCTGACTCTCCAGACTATTTCTTGCCTACTGCAACCTACATTCAGGAATCCTCTTCCTACCCCCAGGGGAACCCATCTCATAGTGTGACAGGATCCCTTTAGCTCTTCCTAACATAACCCTCAGCATTGTCTCCTAGTCCACCTATATTCTGTCTGTCACCCACTGACCTGCACAAACACTCTCTATGAGGCAGCAAACAGCCACCACATATTCCAGACCCATAGAGGGCAACATAGGATATATAACAAGGAATGGACTCAACAAAAGAAAGACCATATTTCAACACTTGAACTAACCTTAATCATCCCAAGTCCAGATGCCTAAACATAAACACAAAACCACAAACATGAGCAGCCAAAACAACATGGCTCCACCAGAAACCAGTACTACAGTAGGCTTTGAGAAATGTAATATATCTAAAGCACAAGACAAGGACTTCAAAACAACATTTATGAATATATTCAAAAACCTGAAAGAGGATCTGAATAAATCTCCCAAAAGGTCTCTCAAAACACAAACAAACACTGGAATGAAATAATAAAAACAACTCAATATTATATAACACATAGAATCAGTAAAGAACACCCAAACTGACATAAAACTGAGATAAAAATGGAAGTCAAATACAAACCTCAGATATAATCCTCACCAACACTGTATATGACATGGAAGAAAGAATCTCAGGCAATTAACATAAGGCAAAATAAATGGATATTTCAGTCAAAAAATGATAAACCTAAAAAATTCCAGGCAACAAAACATTAAGAAAATCTGGTCCACTATGACAAGATGCAGTCTTTGTGGGGAATGGAGTCAAGGAAAGATAAGAGACCCAGGTCTAAATTACAAAAAAAATACTTTCAACAAAATCATAGAAAATTTCCCTAAATCCACGAAGGGATGCCATTTAAGGCACAAGAAGCTCACAGCATACCAAATACACAGAACCAGAAAAGGTATTTTCCACAACATACAATAATTTAAAAAAATTAACCTACAGAACAAAGAAAGAATGTTAAAAACTGCAAGGAAAAAAGACAAAATAACAAATAAAGGCAGATACGGTAGGATAGTATCTGGCTTCTCAGTGGAGATTATAAAAGCAGCAGGGCTTGAACAGATGTTCTATAGTCTCCAAGAAACCACAGATGCTAGCCCAGACTACTATCCCAGCAAAACTATCAATCACAATTGGCAGAGGGGAAATTTTTCTGTGATAAAACTAAATTGAAGCAGTATCTATCCACCAAGCTCTCCAGAGGGCATTAGAAGTAATACTTCATTATGAATAGGTTAATGACAATCAAGAAAACAAAGAAATTAAAACAGTCAGATAAATAAATAAAAGGAAGTGGGGGCTGAAGACTCACCATAATAACAAAATAGCAAGAAAAATAATATCTTTCAATATTAAGGATCTCAATTTTCAAATAAAAAGACACAAATTAACAGATTGAATTAGAAAACAGAATCCATCTTTCTGTGCATCCAAGAAATATGCCTTATCATCAAAAATAGTCTTCTAAGCTAATAGTCCAAAAAAAAAAAAACAAACAAGCCAGTGTTACCATTTTAATATCTGATAAAATAAATGTCAAACAAAAACTAATCAGAAGAGATAGATAAGAACACTCCATATTTATCAAAAAGAAATTCCACTGAAATGATATTTCAATTTTAAATATTTATGAATCAAAAATGAGGTTTGCAAGTTCATAGAATAAACAATAATACAGCTAAAATCACATATCAATCTTAACACTTATCAATCTTAATGTACTAGGTAGCTTCAGTATTAAAAGACATGTCATCAGTCAAAACTAAATATAGAAATGATGGAGTTGACAGATCTTATAAACCAAATGGATCAAACAGATATTAATAGAACATTTCAGCAATAAAACAATAAAACAAACAAGCATACATATATGTCTATATGTATATGCCTATATATGTATGTATGCTTCTTTGTATACATATGTTTTAATGTATATGTATATATGTATTATATATGTATATCTATCTTTTTCTCAGTACTTCATGGAACCTTCTCAAAATTGGCCACATACCTAAACACAAAGCAAGTCTAAACAGATACAGGAAAATTGCAATAACACACTGGATTTTATCTGACCAACATGGATTAAGGCTGGATATCAACAACAATAGAAACAACAGAAAATATACAAAGTCATAGGAATCAAACAACCCCACTGCTAAGGGAAATATAGGCCAAAACATAAGCTAAGAAAATAAAGGGAGGATATAATGAAAACAAAAGCAACATATCCAAATCTAGAGAACGTAATGAAGGGCATTTTAAGAGGCAAGTTAACAGCACTATGTGTCTATGTTTAAAAAAAAAAAAAAAAAAACTTTGAGAGATGATTTCATATTAGCAACTTAATGGGACACCTGAAAGGAAAAAATAACACCCAAAAGCAATACATGTTAAGAACTAAGCAAACTCGGGGCTGAATTCAATAGAATAGAAACAACAACAAATATAAAAAAACAATAAAGTAAAGAGTTGATTATTTGAGGAAACAAGATTAATAAACCCTTAGCGAAATCAACTAAAAGATGAAGAAGGTTTATCCAAATCTAGTTTATAATAGAGACAAAGCGGTGGGGTGTTATCACAGCAGACATCAAGGAAAACCAGGGAATCATAAGAGATACTCTTAAAAATCTAAACTCCACAAAGCTGGAAAACCTAAAAAAAATGTAGACTTTTCTTGATGTCCAACATATCAAAATTAAATCATGACCAGATAAGCAATTTAAACTGAATCATAACCTCTAGTAAAATAGAAGTAATGATTAAAAGTCTCTCAACCAAAAAACAGTCCAAGGATATATGGATTCAGGACAGATGTCTACAAAACTTCAAAGAAGAATTCATGGTAATATTCCTCAAATTATTCCACAAAATAGAAACAAAAAGATGCCAGGGTCTCACCCAACATTCACATTCCTGGGTAAAAGGCAGCAAGGGATATGGTGTTGGTGGTTGGGAGATTATGGCCAAAATCTGATGGTTCTGGCAATTTGACTCTCTCTTGCTATTCAGGAGCCAAAAGCTGATGGTTTCTGGCAATTACCTCCTGCTGATAGCAGCAGGGGAAAGAAACTTAATTACTTTTTTCTTTGACTTAGAAACCTCTGGCCGGCTAGTCCAGAATCTCTTAGTTCATTAGCACTTTATGATTCAGAGAGAAAAGAAAATTAAAAGAGAAAAGAAAAAGTCAGGCACACATAGACACAAGCATACTGGATGAAGCAAAAAAAAAAAAAAAGCTACATCACCTCTTTATTTTTATTCTTAATTTTTATACATTCTCAGAATAATTGATCACGTCATTTTTATAGCATTTTTACATTCTATAAGTTCATACTAAATGTAAGGCAATAGTTCATGTCATAGCTCAATAAGGCTTAAGGAGTTACAGCAGAATTGTTCACATATCTTTCTATTAAAACCTGACTCAACATTATCTGTTTTCTAGCCCTGCATAAGTTCATTATAAGTTTAAAGCAATAACTTTTATATCATAAGTTAGCATGGTTTTCTCGAGTCAAATCATCTGCCTTGTGTCTTATTATTTTAAAGTTTTCCATAGATAAACTAGTCCATCATTTATTTTCTGTCCATCCATCTATAATCAATTTTCTATGTTCAATTTATGATCTTTAGTTACCAGATAGTGGCCTCATTCCTAACCTAGAAGAAATGTTTTCCTTGATTATAAATTTATTCCAAGCTTGCTTTCTTTTCCTAGTATAATTAGCCTGTGGCACATAAAGGTTTACAGAGATCCATTCGCAGCTTTATTCTATAAGGAGCTTGAAATTACTTGTATCAATTTAGGAACTCTATAGAATCATTATCAGGAACTATGAAATCACCACTTCGTCTACACAGCATTATTATATGAAATATATTTTCAAATATATTCTTCTTATAAGGTTACAATTTACATGATACCTAAACTGTGCAAACACGCCCACCCAAAAGAAAATTACATATCATTACTTTTAGAACATAGATGCAAAAGTTATCAATAAAATACCTGCAAACCAAATCCAAGAGCAAATCAAAAACATCATCCACCATGAACAAGTAGGTTTCCTCCTGAAAATGCATGGATGGTTCAATTATGTAAATCAATAAATGTATTCTATTGAATGAACATGCTGATAGAAAACACACATGATCATCTTACTAGATGTATAAAAGTCCTTTGACAAATATCCAACTTCATGGAAAAAGCCCTGAGGAGACTAGAGATACAAGGGAAATCTTTCAATATAATAAAGGCAATATATAGCCATCCCAGAGCCAATATCAACACAAATAGAAATTTAAAGAATGAAAAATCAGGAATAAGACAAGAATATCTGTTACACATCATTTAATCACACTGTGAACCCAGACATTTTCTCAGTTTCCTCCTCTGATGGTTAAAGCTTGTGTCAAGTTGACATAAACTAGTCAGTACACATCTTCACACATGTTTACATATTCACATACAGAGGCACATAATTTAAAATAATGATATTATCTGACTACTTCTCAAAAGACTTCAGGAGCTACACTCACCCCTATTTGTTCAGTAGGTTATAGGATAGAGCAGGATTCTCTAGGGGTATAGCATTTTCTGAAGAGGCTGGGCAGTAATTTTTAATATGAATCCTTCATATAACTGTTTGAAGCTTTTTTCTTTCATCACATTAATGGAAATCAAAACCAAAATTCAATTAAATAATTCTAATGCCTTGTAGTAGTTTCTAGACAATGCCTGGTGAAGCCATCAGGAATGCAAATAAAGAAGATGAAATATATTTTTTCCAACAGGGGTCCAGCTAGAGACCACATGAGGGTGACACCACCTTCAGGACCTTGGCCCTCTCATATTAAATAGTGATTTAATTAGCAATTATTAATATTTAAATTAATTTCATATTAATCAAGAAAATACTCCATAGACATACCAACAGAAGTTCCTCCTTTTTAAGGATAGTCTAGTTTCTGTCAAAATGACAAAAACTAACAGCATGGAGACATGAAAAACTGACCAATGAAGAGACTTTCAGCATTGTTCTGCCTGTTCTGTCTGCTTGAGCAGTTCCAGGTGTCTGCTTTTATGTGAATTTCAATGAAAGAAGCCATTTGAACTTTGAGGGGGGGGGGTTTAAACTGTTACTTATATAGATAAATTAAAATCTGAAAACTTTCTACTTGTTCTGTACTGACTTATTTGCTCCTTTTGTAGCCTTCTCTGGGATTAACTGAGTACTTCATATAGTTCAATTTTCTCATACTGGTTATGCTGCTTTTAAAGAACTCATTGTTCCCCAGGAGTTGGTAAAACATACCATCAGTCCAGCCTTAAACAGCACTATAGAACTTCTTATGTACTCTTAAACCTCAGAGAAGTGCACCACAGTCCTTCTTTTAGGTACTACCATTCATTTCACAAGGCCAAATTCTATCCTCCCCGGTGTGTCCTGAAGGCATTTATTTAAACATCTGTCTATTTAAGAGACAGGGACGTGAAAGGCACCATCTCATTGTCACTCATTTCATCTATGATGTGCTTGCTTTATTTAGACAGATCCAATTTTTTTACTCATATTTTTTATCTGTTTGGAGGAATTTTAACACTTACCTCAGAAGAAATATGACAGTGGACAATTCTTTCACTTTGGATTTGACAAAAGAATGTTGTGATTTTCGCTCCTCTGTTGAAAGTTTATTTTTTTTATTCCCTTGTTATCAAGTATTTCTCTACGCTTTCCTTTTCCTGGCTTGGCTTCTGACAAAGTATCACTTGTAATTGTTATCCTTGCTCTTCATCAAAGTAACTTCACTCCCCCAGCCCACCCTTTTTTCCCCCAGAGTTTCTCACATGGTTTATTTTCTGCACATTCAATATGGTTATATTCTTGGTGTTGGTTTCATACTTGCCTGCGGACCTCCTGATTTAGCTTCTGCCATCACACTGGGAAGGTTCTCAGTGACTCTTGCATCCAATCCCTTTCTTCTCTTTATAAATTCCAATAATATGAATTTTGCACCTCTTGAAAATGCTGCACAGTTTTGTTTTTTGGACAAATCTGAACAGTTGTTGGAATTGTTGTATACCTTTTGGACAGTCATTAGCTTTGTTTTAGCATTTCACCTTCCTCCACTTTGAATACTTTGGCCTTACTCATTCCAAGTATCCTCTTCTTTCTCTGCCCACTTCCCACCACTAGTCACCTAACTCTGCAAGTCTCATTTCTGCATCGATTTCACATATATGAATAAATGATTCCATGTGTCTCTATGAAATTTAGGAACCATAAATGAAAGAAAGCGTTCTTTTGAGTTTTTGATACATTTTACAGCAAATAGCATAATTTTAGTCTTCCTTATGACTGAAGAAAACCTTATTTTTGTATACCACTTGTTCGTTAGTCATGCATCAGTGAGTACCAAGGCTGATTCCTTCCTGTAGCTGTTGTAAAAAGTGCACCAGTAAATGGAGGTGTACAAGTATCTCTGCTTTGTGTTAACTTCCACTCCTCCCAGGACTTTCCCAGAGGAAAAGACTGCTGTCTTGTGTGGTAGTTGTATTAGTTTTTAGTGCCCCTATAGATATCCATAAAGAGTGACTGGACTAATATACGTTTTTCACACATCCTCAAGATTTTTTGATATTTGCTTTGAATAATAAATAACTGGGATAAGATGAATTCTCTTGAGTAGATTTTCTTAATGGATAATAATGTTGAATATATTTTCAAATGTTCATTGCCCATATGTTTTTCATCTTTTTATAACTCTTTGTTCATTGGTCCACTTACTGATTTTTTCAAATTCTTGATATTTTATCTTTACTAGTTCTTTCTGAGTTCTAGATCCTAATACTCTATAAAATGTATCGTTAGCATAGTTTTTTTTCTTACTCTATAGACTACTTCATTGTTTCTTTTGTTGGGTGGGAGCTTTTTTATTTTATAAAATATCATTTAACAAGTCTCAGCTTTGCCTCCTAACTAACTACAGTCTTTTTAGAAAGTACTTTTCTCTCCCTACATCTTCAAGCATTTGCACTATGGTTTTCTCTAACTGTTTCACAAATTTTCAGTCTTCTATATTTTATCTATTTGGAGTTAATTTTCAATGCAAAGTTAAACAGGTGTAGTTCATTCTGCTATACACAGATTTTTATTTTTCCTAGTACCATTTGCCGAACGGTTTTTGATAACACTGTCAAAAAATATTCTGATTTAGCTGTGTAAATTTGTATCTTAGACCTCCATTCTATTTGTTTAATCTACATATCTGTTTCAGAGGTAGTATCATGTTGCTTTTCTTACTATGGCTCCTGAGTATAAATGGAAATCAGCTACTACCACCATTTTCCTTCTTTCTCATAACTGATTTGTTGACTTCTTCTGGACCTTAGGATATTTTCTGTTATTACATGTTTTATTACTGTTTTAATACCATTGCTTATTAGAGACCTATGTAAGTTCTTTATATACTCTTCATTTAAATTTGGTAGGGAATAAGCATTTATATATTCATATTTTTAGGCTTTTAATTTATTAAAATATATGTTTTAAAAATATTTTATAAGTATCTTTGAACTCCAGTGGTATCTGTTATATTATTTCTTTGTCTATCTCTAATTGTATTAATTAGGTCTTTGCCATTCTTTTGGCTAGTTTGGCTAAGAGTCAATCTTGCTTGCCTTTTCAGGAAAACAAGTCATTCTCAGTTTCATTCTTTGTGTTTTTCCATTTTCATTTCATCAATTTCTATACAAATATTTATTTCTTCCTTCTATCTACTTGATTTCTATTTATACTGTTCTCTCTTTTCTGGGACACTGATGTGCACCATTAATCTATGTGAGCTTTCTCTGACATGTTAGTGTAAGCACAAATGGCTATACACTTCCTACTCAGAGCTCCTTTCATTTTGTTTTATAGTTTCTGATATGTTGTGTCTTCATTTTTGTTCACTTCTAGAAAATTTAAAATATCCATCCTAATTTCTTAAATGGCCCACTCATCATTTAATAATGAGTTCATTTTCTTTTTTCTGAATAAAAATGCTTCCATAGGCTATTATATTTATTTTTTCATTCTTTTTTCTTTCTTTTTTTAATTTATTTTTTATTGGATATTTTATTTACATTTCAGATGCCCCAATTCCCCTCACTAGAAAACCCCTATCCCATCCTCCCTTTCCCTTTTTGCTTTTATACAATTTTTTAAAAATGTTAATCAAAGGCTTTATAAGTTTGGAAATGCTCAATCAGAAGTGTAACCCAATATAGATATCAACCATACAATCAGAAGTGTAACCCAATACCCAACCTAGATATATCAACTATCTTTGACTGGTGGAGACACATGAACATCTGCCTCCATGTCCCCCCTCTCTTTCTCTCTCTTTCCCTCTCTCATTGCCTAGCTTCTCCTCTCCTTTTTCTCCTCCTCTCCTTACTCCTTCTCTTCCTCTCAATATTCCTCCCACCTTAGCTTCTCTTACATACCACCCTTCCTTTAAAATAAACTTTTCTCTCAAAATACAATTAGAGCATAATTATACCAATTTGTACCAGTGAGGTACAAGATAGTCCTAATACCCAGTCCATCATTTTGTTGACTAACCAGAACCTCTGTCATCTCTTTTAACTAAAACACTTAGTTCTGAGCCTGGCTTTTTTCTTGGCTTTAGAATGAATGTCAGCTTTCAGTACACTGCTCTATATCCTCCTGACTCTGCAGAGGTTCTGGTCAGGAATCTGCTGTTAGTCTCATATGCTTGTCTTTATATTTGAGACTTCATGTTTCTTCTATTTTCACTATTTTGGCTTTGTCCTGTATACTTAATATTTTAACTGTAATATAACTTGGAAAGTCTGTATTGATCTTGTTTTCTTGACATTACAGTTGCTTGCTGTATCTGGGTACCTATCTCTTTCCTTAGATTTGAATTTTTTCCTCTGTTTTTATTGAACATATTTTCTATGCCTTTAATTTGAACTTTTCCCTTTTTGATGCTCGTAACTTGTAAATTTGATCTTTTGTGTGTCACATAGATTTCTTATGCTCTGTTAATATGTTTATCATATTGCCTAAATTTTGGAATTCATCTACTTGATACTCTGTCTTCCACAGGCTTCATTTATTGGTGAGGATTTCTAGAGGGTATCTTTTCCTTCCTAAGTTTTTCATTTTTAAAGTTTCCTGTCTGTAAGCACACCATAGCATCAGTGATAGTGTCAGGCCTTGGTGTCTTCCCATGAGATGGATCCCCAGTTGACTCCGTCACTGGACCACCTTTTCCTCAGTTTCTTCTCCATTTTTGTACCTGCAATTCTTTTAGACAGAAACATTTCTGGGTCAGAAATTTTGACTGTGAGTTGGTAACACCATTCCTCCTCTTGAGGCCCTATCTATTTACTAGAGGTGGGCTCTTTGAATTCCCTCTCTCCATTGTTGGGCATTTTATTTAAGGTTTTATTTGGCTTTTTTTTTTCAGCATTTGTTGACAACTGGATTCCTTGTTTAGATGCTAAATTGACTTTATTTCATTCATCTGCTACTTAGTTGTACTCACTTTTAATTTATCCAGGAGGTTACTTATGTCTGTTTTGATTTCTTATTCTTTTGTCTCTTTAGATTTGCATCTCATTCACATACTTTTATTTGTGGCTATTTCTGTAGAATTGACAATTTCCACTCCATTATAAAAAGCACACATCAGTTGATGTAGTGTTCAAGGTTGTAGTAGAGTAAAAGTTTCCCTCTCCGTATTAGACTAGGTATGTTACTATGTACCATAACCTCATTCCAAGTGCTCAGGACACTAGGTGCAATCCCCATTACCAGTTTGAGAGAATAACAACTACAGAAGCACTTGTTGTTGATAGAAAACTTGCTACACAAAGAGACAACAGTTAATTTTAAAACACAGATCTCTTTAAATCCAGTAATTCCATCTTTAGAAAAAAAAAGATAGAGGACAGAATATTATGTGCTAAGGTATTAGCTACCATTTGAAGAAACTGAAGGAAAATAATTTTAGTAATAGGAAGGATACACATTAGAATGAGAGAGAAAATATAGAGGAGATAATTATAAATATAACGTTATTGTTAGGGTAAATGTAGTTTAAATGTTATAAAAGTTAATATATAAAAGTTGTACATTATATATAAAAGTTAATAAGTAGAAAGTAGAAGAAATAGGAACTAAGACAAAGAGAAAATTAGGTGATATTAAGAGGGGAAATTTATACATAAAGAAACATGTTAGAGTAAGTACAGAAGCAAAATAATCATAAAACACAAACAATTGATATAAAACTAAGAATAGCAATAAAGAGATGTTTATATAGTAGTGAGGGCAATGAATCGGTTTTCTCTGTATACCAGAATAGGAAGAATAGCTCATTAATACATTGCAGAAGACAATGAATTGGGCAATTTAAAGGGCCACCTTCATGGATTGGAGATGGGGGTTCTCTATTTAAGAGGAATCGTCTTATAGTTAGAGTGAGTAGTGTGCAGTTTTCTATGATGTCAAGAATATCATGCAAAGAAGTTCAGTCCAGACCATCTTATGTATAGCTCTGGGAGGTTGTCATGACCAATCAATGAATGTAATTTCCAGTGTTCAATCTGACATCTAAATAAGGCCATTCAAATCAGTGTTGTGCAAATACAAAAGTTGAAATTCATTAAAATACTGTTCTAATCAAAGTCTTGAGTAAGAGAATATTTTGACTACAATTCTTTACTGTCAGGTTATAGCATTTTCTAGTGACAATTATGAGTCTGGAATGGCTTCATTTCCCGGTCTCTTAATAATGAACTTCCTTCCACAGGATATCTATGTTAGATCTCTCCTCTTGCTGAAATGTTTTAGAAAGGCAACTGTGTCAATGAAAGACTGCTTGTGTTTTTAGATCAAACCAGTTGAACTAGATTAGTCAGTTTGAGTAGTTGAGTTGGAGTTCACACAGGTTGCTTACTACCCTGCAGCAGTCAGCAATTCTGCAATAGATGCTGTCTACATTATCCTCTAGATACCATGGGTTGAGGTGGCCACGACTCCCTCAGTGTGGCCATCACCATGTTGCTTTGGCTTTTTCTTTAGATATACTCCTCTTATCCATATTTGGTCCTCTAAAATTAGTTCAGATTAACTTGGCTTCAAATGGTTCTGTGACTGTCAAGGTCTGCTGCTCTTGGAGAGTAGAGAAGGCTTGCAACATTGAAGACTTGGTTATGCTGTTTTCTATCTTCCGCTTCCCCTTCCCAGAAGAGAATTTTGCATATAGAGTTTTCATGCCTCACTATTCTAGTGTAGTTATCATTTCTTTTATTCTTGTGATACAATGCAATAACTGTGGACAACTTATAGAAGAAATAGTTTATTTGGGCTTGCAATCCCGAATGGATATGAGTTGAACATGGCAAGAAAGAGACATAGCAGCAAGTGTCAATCATGATGGCAGGAATAGGAAACAGAAAACTCATATCTCAACTATAAGCAGAAAAACAATGATGAACTAAAAGTGGCATGGGATCTGAAATACTCAAAACCTACCACCATGTCATATTTCTCCAGCAAAGCCTTACTACCTAGACCTCTCCAAACAGTGCCATCAGCTAGGAAACAAGCATTCAAATGTCTGAGGCTATGGGAGAAGTTTATCATCTAAACCACCACATAGGGCATTTTTGCTCATGAGGGGCCTAACACTGAATAATTTCTCAGTACCTGATTGTCATATCTCACAAATCTTCTGATTTTTTTTCATTTATGTTCCTTCTGAAGATTTTCCCTTTCTGTCTTTTCAAACCCTGATCGGGGTAGGAGGTATTATTTTTTCTCTTCTACTCTTTTGTCTGATGTCCAATTAGTTCCTTAATAAATCCACACTTAACTGTCAGTATTTTATCTAGTCTCTAACAGTCGGCTGATAACGACAAACCTTTCTTATCTTTTCACACTTCTCACATCTTTTGAAGTCATCATGGATTAATTATTTTTTTCAGATTAATGGGGATATAGGAGAGTATAATTTACTCCTAATCCTCTGTCTTTTATTTTTGAATTTCTTTTGGTCAAATTACAGTTTATACACGAAACAGGAAGACTGAATGAAGCTGGAGCAAGACTATTGTTCCCCTGCTGAGATACACCTCTCAGTATCATTTCCCACAGAGAATAGATGCCAATTATGGAGAAGTATTGGGGTTTTGATTTGTGCTTACATGGGAATTTGCATGTTCAATGCAGGTCCCTGTCAATAGTTGGTTTATTTGACTGATTAACAGAGCCAGTGGCCAATGGCTGGGCAGTGGAATAGAGGTGAGACTTTGAGGAAACACAGAAGAGGACAGAATCACAATGACAGGGAAGCAGAGAGATCAGATTTAAGAGCCTGCTGAGAAGTAAGAGTCAAGAAAACAGCCCCAGGGGCCACTCTCCAAATAAGGGACCTTTCATATTTTCACCAAAAGAAAACAAATGCAACTGGTTAACTTTTCTCTGGCTGACCCTCTAAATTTGGAATTCCCAAACACTTCTCACTGGCATTTTCCACATTCAACTTCATTGCTTAAAAAAAATTGCCATTTAAGCATCCACACTAGTCTAGGGCTGAAGCAGCCTTTGCTTCATGTGAGAATATTGTTCCCCTACCTCTCTAGACCCAGATTTTAGATTTTTCTTTGATCTGTGATCCCAGAGTTCTGGTGTATGCAAGAAAGGACAGTCATTTTCAGTATTTCAGCATTCAAAGTTTCTTATTCAAAGGAAGTCAATGGCAACTTCCAAGCTCTTTCCATGAAACTGGAGATCATAGTGTTGCCTATGCTTTCTAATATGCTGGTTTAGAATGAGACATAAGGGATTATTTATTGCTCATGCTAATGGAAGAATCTAGAAAAATACAATTGAGCATTATTTTGGAAGGGCTCATCCCAGGAGGTAGAAACACTAGAACAAGCTATAACAGGGCTCCAGAACTTGGTAGGCACCTAGACCTTAGTACTACTGACTCTAGGATGAAAATGCCATTCAGGCAATAAAACTAATCATGTAGACAGTACCACCAGCCAAAATGAAAACAGACCTAATCTGCCAAAGTCTACAGTTCTGAGAAAGACTATAAATGTGCCCACCTTGCTCTTTGAATTTTTTTTTTTAGGTCTCTTGAACTAAACAGTTTTTTTAACTAACTATTCTTGCTAACTAAAGTATGTTAACTCAAGACAAGGGTTTTGTGCTTAAAAGTCCATCCTAAGAAAGGCTCAAGGCTACACTGATAACTTGAATACTCAAGGTAGTTATGGGCTAGACTACTGACTTAAACCCAAGAAGCCTTTTCTGGTAGATAACCTATAGCAAAGTGAGCCTTAAAGTGCTAATTAATTAACACACATAAAGTCATACTTGAAAATATAGGTGGTTATTTGAATTACAGAAAATTAAAATTAGTAAATGACTAAAATCTGTGTATCTTTTTGATTGGTTATTCTTATATTGATAATGTATTAAGGAGATAAAATTCAATCAGAGAAACTTTATTTTTCACTTGTTAATTCTAGGGAAACAATAGGAGACGAATTACTACATGAAGCACTTCAAGAGATGACTACAAGCTAAGCACATCCATAGGATTCAGAGCAATTAATCTTTCCATATTCAAGGCTTGCTTTCCATGAGAAGACTGAAGACTCTGCTATGAATTTTAGTTGAATCTCTATTCCACTCTTATGATTTCACTGGCGATTATTCTATTGTTCGATACTGAGATGAGAACAATGAGGAGGGGTTAGTGAACTAGTTCAGATGTAGCCCAGGTTGGATTCCCACAAAACTAAGAGCCTATCCATTAGCCATGGAGTTCTTCTGGCAAACTGCTGGAGTTGCTGTCCTGGGAGTACTGAAAGTATTTAAATTTTGACTTGGATGTGCTAATCTCAGGTTTGTTTTGGCAGGACATGGCACTTTCTCTTAGTTACAAATATAACTTGGAATCTATGAAATTCTGAGGACAAAATTGAATCAATTTACTGAATGAAGTTTTACCCCACCGTTTGTTTATATTAATCTATTGGTCATTTGCTTGTTTTTATTTTTATTTTTGCATTCATGTTGAGGCCACTGGGCTGCATGCCCAGTCCTTACGTTGTTATAGTATCACAAACTTTCTGTTCACAGAGGAAAGTCACTGAACTTTTATTATAAATGTTTGATACTAGAAAAGAAAACTGATGAGCATAGAATTTGAATATTCTCATTCCCATCTTTTTATGAGACCTAAAGCCCTAATGGTCCTAGCAAATGTTTAAATGGGCGAGGAACTAAATGGATCATCTTCTAACGTTACTCAACTAAATCACTTCTAATTCAAAAAGTTAGACTTTTTAAGGAAGAAAAGTGAAAGTTTGTGTTCTTATGACCTTTCATGATATTTGGGTATCCATCTCTTTAGATCAACTAATCACCATACTAATTGAAAGCACATAATGTTTTCAAATGTCAAAACTGTCATCTATATTGTCAATGTTATAGTCACATTAAGATTAAAGAAACAGACTATATCATCCACAAGATTTCTGGCATGAAAATATCTAAAGACAGTGTCAATGACAAAAAGCCTGACCCTCCAAAATATGCTATAAACTCAAGGTGGCTTAACATGCATATAAAGAATACCATTGGACTGAAGATATTGGCCAATCTACACAACTAACTACCTACTCAGACATCAAGAGTGCTACCATGCAGTCAGAACTCCTCAAACAACTATCAAAAGGCTGGTTGAGCCCTTCTCTAAGACACCTGTTTAGTAGGTCCAGTTAGGGATGTGGAGTTTGTATCAACAGGCTTCTGTTGCACAGGTTGAAAGTATTAATTCATAGTGATGTATCCTTTGACAGGGGGCCATTGTCAGGAATGATTTTTGTTTCTTAGGTTTATGTGGATTTAAGGAATCAAACTTAGGTCCCCAGGTTTGCTGAGCAAGTACCTTTGCTCACTGAGTCATCTTGGTGGCCCGTGAACATTCTTTCTAAGGAATTTTGGTAATTGCTTTCTTGTTTTTATAGAAAATAGACTTGGAAAATTGATATAAGCAATGCACTCTGAGACAGCATATTTGTTTCCTAAAAAGGATAAAGTATTTGCAACTTGAAACGTTCTTATCTACCAGTCATGGGAGCCCAAGTTTGATAAGGTCCTGTTCTTGGGTGGTCTTTATGACCATGAGGTTTCACCATGTAACATACTTCAGGAGCCAACAACTGTCCTATGAGTCAAGCAAACATTATCTTGCTAAGTTCAGTTGCACTTCCTTGCAAAAGAATTATTCCAGATAGGGTTGTTGATTGTTTTACCTCTCATACAGGAGTGGATATAATCACAAAGTCCTTGCCTAAATATTTAGCATTTTTTGTTGCCTGTTTTGTGCAACCCTGTCTCAATTGCACATGACCTTAGTGGGAGGCTAGAGTAAATAGACAAGGAAGACTTGAAGATGTATAAACTGACAACATGACTGCTCCATGGCATATTTAAAGGGAAGGATTTTATTGTAGATGAGAGGAAACATCCAGAACAGAGAAAGAAACTAAACATGACCAACTGACTGGACATTCCAGGGGTATTTGTGTTAGAAGGGAGAATTGCGGGGAGAATAGAGAAGAAATAGTAAGAGAAGCATAAGTAGAGCATAGATGGGGGTGCATAGCAAGAATAGCAAGGTTATAAGGAGAATGAGTAGCCGTGCAAAGAGAATTCTGGTAGCAGGAGGGAGTTTAGGGTAGGGGAAGACATGAGGAGGGCTAGATAGATGGACTTTCAAATGCATGATAGGGATTTGTAATGCTGAAGGAGCTTGAAGGCCAGGATAAGCTTTGATATGCTTATAGACACCACAGAAGACAGCCATGTATATATATATTTTTTTTTCTGCCAGAGGTATGGGTAATGACTCCTTGTGGTTGAGAAATGCTGGCTGTCTAACTACCAGAAATCCTCCTATAGCCAATGTTGAGCTCATGTCGTTTAGAATTTGGGGAGTTGGAGGCCCCTTTGGATCAGACAGTGGAGAGTGGGGGTTCTATCCATGAGACTGAAAGGAAGCCTTGTCCCTTCTGTGTAAGGCTTTCCAGGTGCAGTGGATTGGAGCCAGAATACCCACATCCCTATAAATAATAATACTCCATCTGACTCTATAAGGAAGCTCAATAAACTCATTGGTTTTTCAGAGTAAGCTGGTGCAATTATGCCTTGGTTTATCCTTAGGAACCTTAGGATAAGGAGTAGATATTGTTTACATACCCCTCACTAAGGAATTTTAGCAACATAGACCTATTACCTGCATCAGTGCAATGCATGGCTCTGAATCGACTAAGACCTACAGGGCAAAGGAAAGTACACACGTGCACTGTGACTCCGGATTGCCTTTCAAGTCAGTGGCTGCTGCATAATGTGAAAGTGAAGGTGCTGTCAACTGCAAACTGAATAATGTCCTAATCATTCAGGTAGTGTTTCCTTTTTTCTCTCTCTGAAGATAAGAATTGTCAGTAGCATCCATGTAGGTACTGAATACAAGGCAACAGACTCCCTTCTGTTTCACACACATACGAAAATATACTGCAGGAAGTCCTTGTGTATGCATACTGCCTTAGGATACTGCCATCTGCGCAACCATAATCTCCAGCCGTCTAATTACACAGGAGCAAATAAATAATTAGGACATCAATCACCTTTTACTCATGAGCAACATCTAATTCATTCCAGGTCCATACATTCCCAAGGTCTGTAACTCCTCTGCACGTTTGGCAAAGCGGCTACAGGTTCATTTGACAAGTGAAGCTAATAATGCTTATCTCCCATAATTGCTCTAAGGATTTCAGAGAACAAATAAAAATGCATATGAAGGCCCCAGCACAGTGGCTGGTTTGCAGAAGAATGCCATGATCATTTCCAAAATTGCTATTTGACTGTTTTTGTAATGAATTTCAAGAATGACATCTGAGACTGGGAAGTGCTTTTTGACTACATTAGAGGCAGTCACATTGGAAGCAGTTACTTAAGCCATGATCTGGGGTCTGACTTGGTCTCTAATGTAATGAAAAAACAGAAGGCACCCAAAAAACCTTCTAGAAAAGCAGCCTCTATTACCCCTTTTCATAGGAGTGGGACTCACTAGGAGAATGAATGTTCCCAGCAACGTGTAGGGAGTCTTCTTTGCACAGTTGCTTTTTGCCTTCTGAAGCTGGGGTGGAGGGAATGTTCAATCTCTTTTTAATGTTAATCTTCCCCTTGGAGAAAAAGATTGCTATATCATTTAGGACATCAATTTTTATTTATTGTGGTAAATAAAGTCCTGTAAATGGACAGTTGTCCTAACTCTTGCCCAGAACACCCATGGTTAAAGTTCTGGTGAGGTATCCCATAAGTTCTTTTTATAGAACAAGAACAGACTCAAGCACCTGACTAGAAAGGATCATTGACTGTAACAGGGGGTGACCAACTGTAACAGCCATTGACACCCTGTTCTGCATCAGGGTTCAGAAGTTCCCAAAATATGCCTTCATTCTTCCCATCATCCCTGTACACAGAAGGACTTTTCAAAGTGTTCATCCTTTCATCAATTCACTACCATCACAGAAATTCAGTACCCTCACAATAGAGTCTCTCTGAAGCCAAAAGCTTATCAACAGCTCTGCTTTGGGAGCATCTTAGTACTGGGTAGAGAAGGCAACTGGTAAAGAGTGAATAGAAACCATAGTGCAACCAGAGTGGATATAGCTTCACTAGTAGATAATTTCTTGAAGTTCTTGTAGTGTACTTCTAGAGAAACACCTATTGAAATTTTCCTATCTAGCAAATGCCAGATAGAAAGTGAAGCAGGAAGGTCTGGTACAGCTCTTTGTCTGAAATTCTGATGTAGTTAGAGTTCAATGCAGCAGAACCTCAGACCCAGCAGAGCAGGAAGAGAAGCTCTCCTGAACCATGCAGGTCAAGGTCATAGGGCCTCTTCCTATCCCATATAATGAGTCACGAAGTGTGTTTCAATATGGCTAAGGGAGTTTAATTCTGCCTATAAGTCAAGGTCTCTGTAGCAGGATTCACTCTTGTTTAGTTATTAAACAAATCCCTTTCTCCAGTGCTCTCTTCCTTCAGAATCCTCTTTATTCTCATGGGTAGCTGGAATGTTCCCTCAAGAACCATAGTTTGGGGGATCTTATACATTGCTTGTGATTACCATGACAACAGCAGCCTTGTAAGCAGAGTTGCAATGAGAATGTTATGTGCTCTCATGGTCATATTTCCCTAAGATTCATGACAAAATCTTGGTCCATCTTCCTGACAGTGTTGAAGGCAGAGTCTTTGGGAAGTTACTAGACACAAGAGACTTGCCTCATCACTTTAACAAGTGAAAACATCACTATGGTAACCAAATTATGGCAATGAAAACATCTTTCATGTTGAGCTGAAGGTTTAAGTCTGTGGTAAAGCACCTCACAACATGTGCAGGACCCTGGGTTCAATCTACTTCTATCACAACAACGAACAGGTCTTGAATGTGCTAGGCATTTGTTCTTAGATTTCCTAACTTCCTGTCCTGAAAGGAATAGATTTCTATATTTTATCAGCTACATTATTTATGATATTCTGTTGTAGCAACCCAAGCAGACTAAAGTGAAAATCGATATGATTAGGTTACTACTTCACAAAGTATCAATAATGTATCAATAATGCAAGGTCACCTTTCCATTTCATCTTTGAGGAAGAACATCAGCTAGTGCTACATTCTGACAGCACTGCATAGCTTCTGTACCTTCACTGATATAGCTGTTTGAGTGGTTGTCAGGGTTAGTTATAGTGGGCACATGTGGCCAGGCTGTGACCTTACAATCTTTCATTTCTCCACACACAAACCAGGTTCTCCTATACCCAAGCAGGACCCTGATATGGTGCAAAAGTCAGCCTCAAGAGCCAGCCTCTTCTGCCAAGCGCCAGCCTCAGCTTGGGAAGGAGTTCTAAGGAAGAGGTGTCTGGGAGATGTGAAACAAATGACCTGAAGTCAAACTGGGTCCAAGCTGATGACCTATGTCTGCTCAAGACATCTTTCCAGATTGCTTTCTCTAAGTTCTGCTGTCTCTGGAAATCTCCAGACAGCTATCTCTCTATGTTCTTCTGCTCATGCTCATTCTCCAAGAAGTTTTCTCTTTTCATTATAAAGGCCTCTCTGGATAGCTCATTTCTAACAGATTATAAGCCTGGTCTTTTTTTTTTTTTTTTTTTAATAGATTAATCCAGTCACTTACTCCATGTTTCTTTTGATTTTCTTGTGATTTAGCATACCATGACCCTAGCCCTTTAATTCTTAGAAGACAGCAAGCATACTTTTTTTTTTTTTCATTGCAAAAGAATTCAGATATCTGCCTACTTCTGTTAAGCACAGACAATAACCTATCTGGGCAGGAACCAGGTCTGAAATTACCATTTCTACCACTCCTGGGTCTTGCCCTGTCCCAGGCTGACCTTGAACTCAAGAATCTGTTGGCTTTGTGAGCACAAACAAACAACAAAAACAAAAAACTTAGCTGGGTGGGATCTTGCGTGATCAGCACTCCCTAAATCTCTATCTCCTTCCTCAGTATTGTGCTCCCAAATTGTCTCACAGCCCAGCTGCTTTTTTTTCCTTTAGATTAGTGAAGCTCCTTATATAATTCATACTGCATCCTTGTGTTTTAAAAAAATTATGTATTTTGAACCCATGTTTTTAGAGTTCCTTTCCATTGCCTTAAGGGTTGTCCTGAATGTATCAGCATTTACCATTTTGCTGAGATCTTAGCCACTCCTTTGCCTTCCAGACTGGTGTCATCTCTGATTGTCGTGGAGTCATTAACATTAGCAAAGGGGACATTCCCTGAAGGGGGAATGTAAAATATATACATTATTATACAAACAAGCCTTATGCCCACAGCAGTCATTGACAATGGTGGAGGTTCCTGCCTGCTGCCCCTGTCCAAGGGGCAGGAACCTACCATGGCCATGCCAGACCAGGCACCCTTCCTTACAGATTCCAGTGTGTAGCAGTCAGTGAAATAGAAACTAGCCTAAGCTAAAACCCACTCATGTCCATTTTATCTGAGTATCTTTGCAGTTAATAGCAAGCTTTTCTTCCTGGCCTAAGAGAAGTCCATCTCACTTCTAATAAAACTGAGTCTCCAGTGTTACAAAATTTTGTTTCCTTTTGTTGATGATTGTTTTTCTATTTTTAAATATATTTTTCATTTTTCTTTTATTTTTGAGATTACAATATAATTATATCATTTCCCTTTCTGTTTACTCATACTAACTAATTCTGAAACTTGGGCAGATAGAAGACAAGGCTGTAATTTTGCAGCAAAATGGTGCCATTGTTTGGAAAATTATGCTCCTAATTTTTAGCTTTCAGTGGAACCATAAGCATGCACATGTCTTCGGCAGCACAGAGCTGAATTTCTGACAACATGCTTCAAGAAAATCATCTCTGTGAACCATCATGTAAGTACAAAGTGGATTTCACATTTCGCTTTGCAATCAACAGTTTATATGCTTGAATTTTGAATGTCACAAAGTCCATTTTTCAGTTGTACCCAGTAGCATATCTAGGCTACATAGGCACTTACTTTCTGTGGCCTACCACATAACAGATGTCTTCACATAGTCTTCCTCGTATCTTCTGAGCAGGAATGCTGGTATTTTGACTCTTCACACTTCTCCTGGACCAGAGTAAACAAAGCTCTTGTTCATTACAATAAACTACTTAATTAAAAACAGTTGTTGAAGTGTCAATAAATATTCAAAGGGAAACTTTCTTGAGATCATTTAAAATTCTAATGATCTGGCTCTGATAGATGAAAGCTGAGGGTAGGAGATTATTAGTCTACCCCCTGAATTCACTTACAAGTACCATTTACCACAAAGAGAGGGACTGAACACAGTAAAGCCCTTGAAAGGCTGAACTAGACAAGTGGACAGAGAGGAAGAGAATCAGACTGCTCCATTCCTAGCCTGTTCAGTTGCAAGGTTTCTGGATGCTTTCATGAATTGAATCAAGTAATTCCTTATTTCCATTCTGAGTTTTTCATTGTGTATATAAAAAGGCAGTTCTCCTGCATTCTTTATTAGTTCTGTATCTCTGCAGTGAAAAAAAAAAATCATTAGATTTGGCACATAAAACTAAGACATCAACAGATAAGAATAATTTAACTTATTTTCTAGTGTGTGTGTTTGTTATTCCTTCTTCTTGTCTGACTGCTAAAACATTCGTTAGAGAGCTGAATAGAAGTGGAGAGAAAACATACAGCGCTGATGCTAACCGTCCAGGAAAGCACCTCTTCTTTCTCCACTGAATGCAGTATCGTCTGTGAACATCTGAAGATCCTCTTCATTGGGTTGAAGAACTTTCCTCCTATTTCCAGAGTGCTGATGTGGGCTATTTGCTCCTTTTACCATGATGCAGAAGCTATAGAGGAGTGCTGCTTCCTGGCTTGTTCAGCTTGCTTTCTTACAACACTGAAGGCCAACAGTTTAGGAATGGTATGGCCCAAAGTATGCTGGCTTTCCCACATAAGTTATCAATAATTAAATGGGAAATGCATCCCATGTTTGTCCATAGGTCAAATTGGTAGAAGCATTCTCTCAGCTGAGATTCCCTCTTCCAAAATGACACTAGCTTCTGTCAGGCTGACATAAAACTAGCCAGTACAAAAACAAGTACTGAAATAAACTATGCCTTGTGGGATGACTTTCTAATTTTTCTGAAAGCATAACCATAATGCACTTAAAAACTCATAAGCATTTTATTATTTGACTCCTGCCATAAGTAAGAATATCAGAAAGAAAGTAAACATTGAGGTAAAGTTAATTATAATTATAAAGTTAATTATAATTATATAATTTAGTCAGACAGTTAAAGAAGAAAAGTAGATAGCACCTCATTAAAAAAAAAAGAAAAAAAAAAAAGACCTACTTGCAAAGTGTAAATAGCAGAGATTTTAGTCACTAAGAGAATGTTATCATCCAAGCATGTGCAGAAAAGATGTGAGCAGATGAGGAAGTCACATGCAACAAGCTGTGATGTTACTGGAAATTTGTATTAAAAAATATCATTCCCATTTTTTTTTTTTTGATTTGGCAAATTGTCAAAAATCTTGCCTTCTCTCTTTACCCTGTGTGCTATGCATTTTATAACCAGGATAAAACTAAGTACCAGATGGATTAGTACAACAGCAAAAAATATTTACTGGCTTCTTCAAAAAAGAAAGAGCATCCTTTGGAGGGCTTCCGTAGATTTGGAAGTATGTTTTGTCCTGACATTTGTGGTCTTCATATTTAAGTTAGCAATCTCCTTGCTCTACCTAAAATAAAACATCTCTACTACAATCCCCAAAACATATCCAGACGAAAACCAAACAATATTGACAACTGAAGTGTGATTGTAGCAGGAAAGCTAGCTCAGCCATTAATAGCACTTGCTGCTCTTCTGTAGTATCCAAGTTCAGTTTTCAGTGCCCAAAGTGGCTAACTCATAACTGTGTCTAAGCCCAGCTCTGGGGATTGGCAGGCTACCCCTCCTCTCCCCCACTTTCTCTCTCTCTCTCTCTCTCTCTCTCTCTCTCTCTCTCTCTCTCTCTCTCTCTCTCTCCCTTCTCTTCCCTTCTCTTTCTCTGCCTCCCTCTTTCTCCTCTTCTGTTTTCTCCGTCTCTATCACTCACTCACACACAGAGAACTAGAGCAGAGACAGAGAGATACAAGACAGAGATAAAAGCTTCATTAAAATAAATCACATACTGGGATATGAAACATCTTAATAAACACAGAAAAGTTAAAATAATTCCTTAATTCCTTGTATGTTATCTGATTACAGTGGAATAAAACTGTATTTCAAGAACAAAAGAAAGCACAGAACATACATACAACTGTGGAGATTAAACAACACATCACTACATTATAAATGGATCACTGAACAAATAAAAAAAGAAGTTGAAAATATCTTAGAATTGAATGAAAGGCAAAACAGAACATACTCAAGTCTATCAAATACAACCAAGGCAACCCTAACAGGCAACATTAGAGCACTAAGTTTATACTTAAAAACCGTGAAAAGAACCCAAATAAACAACTTAGTGATACATAAAGCCTTAGAAAAAAAACAAGAACAAACAACGTTTAAGAGCAGCAAGCAAAGAGAGATAGTCAAGAGCAGAGCAGAGATTAGTAACATAGAAATAAGCAAGATGCAACATAAGGAAAGGATCAGCTAAATGAAGACTTGGTCCTTGAAAAGATTACCAAGGTTGATAATCTGAGAAGACCCAAATTAATAAAATTGAGGTGAAATGGAAGATACTACAATTAACATGGAGGAAATTTAGAGAATCATACGCATATACTGAAAATTTTATTTCACTAAGCTATATTAAAAAAAAACTGAAGTGACCTAACACAGTTAAATCAAGAAGTAAATAATTTAAACATATACATAACAAGTCAGAAAGGCTATTTGAAATCTTCCAAGTAAGAAAAGGCCATGAGATAGATGAATTCAGCACAGACATTCAATGAACTGATAAAGTTATTTTATAAATCATAAAAGGAAGACTTCCAAATTCCTGTTACTAAGCAAATATTATCATGATATTAAAACCAGATAGAAACCTAACAAAAAGGGAGATGCAAGGGAATCTTTCTGAAGAACATAGAAAAAAACACTCTGAATAAAATACAAACCAAATTCGAGAAACATAAAAAATATCATCATGTATGATCAAACAAGCTATGTCCAGAGATGCAGATCAGGTTAACAGACATAAATCAATAAATATAATCTACCACATAAGAGGATCCAAGGACAGAAATATCATGATCATCTCAGTAGATGCAGAAATGGCCTTTGATAAAATCCAATCTTTTATTAAAAGCCTGAAGAATATGGGAAATGCAGGGACATATAAACTATACGGCAATATTTGGCATAATAAATTATAGGCAATATTTGACAGGGCTGCAGTATCCATAATGGTGTCATTCACAATAAGCTCAGAAAGATACAAAGCATCTTGGAATAAACCTCACCCAGGAAATGAATAACTTGAACAATGGAAACTTTAAGACACCAAAAAAATTAAAAAGTAGATACCAAAGAAGATACCAGAAGATGGAAATAGTACCACTCATGTTTCTGGATATTTTTAAAATGGTAATGCCACCAAAAGTAACCTACAGATTGGACCAAATACCCATACAATATTAAACATAATTCTTAACAGAAATTGAAAATTAATCTTAAAATTAATACAGATGGTCCAGCATGGTAGTTCGTAACTTTAATCCTAGTGTGTGTGTGAGGCAGAGACAGGCAAGTTTATGTGAGTTCAGGTTTACATCTTAGTTTACAAAATGAGTTCCAGAACATTAGGATTATGTAGAGAGACTGTCTCAAAAATTAATATAGAAACAAAAAAAGCCTAGGATAGCCAAAGCAACTTTGAACAATAAAAATTCTTGTGGAAATATGACCATGCCCTATTTCAAGTTATACTACAAAGCTATAGTATGAAAACTACATTGTATTGGCATAGAAATAGAGACACCATAGGACCTCATGAAACCAAAGTGCTACTACATAGCAAAAGACACTATTCTTTAAATTCAGAGGCATGCTACAGCATCATAAGGCAAAACATCTTAACTAGCTTTACATCTGAATGGGACCAAACAGAACTATCAGAGGATAAAATACAACTGTCAGAGAAATAAGCTTTTCAATGTTTATCAATCTTAGCCATTAGAAAACATAATTTAAAATAACTTTGAGATTTCATCTTAAAGATCTTAAGATCAAAACCACTACAACAAACGAAGTCAAATCCTGACCTAGATTCAGGGGTTGGGGGAATACTTATTCATTAGTGGGAGTGCAAGCTGATATAGCCACTTGGAAATCAGTGTAGAGGTTCTTTTACAAAACTAAAAATAGATCTACCATATGATCCAGCTATATTACTCTTGGTATATATCCAAAACTGCAAACCTTACTGGAAAAATAACTGATTATCCATGTACACTGATGTTCTGTTTGTATAAGTGGGGAAATAGAAACAACATATATACCCATCAACCATTAAATGGATAAATAAAAATGTGGCACATACACACAATGGAATTTTACTAAACTGTAAGAATGGTGATTTCCAGGAAATTTCTAGGAAAACAGATGAAGCTGAAAATAATTCTTTTGGGATGAAGTAATTCAAGCCTAAAAAAGCAAACCCTGTACCTTTTCTCCCTTATATTGATCCTAGTTTTAAGTTTTCAAATATTAGTGTTTAAAATGGAGTACCAATTGATGATAGTAAAATTTTAAGGGGCCATACTGGTGAATGTCTGCCCACTGTTAACAAGGGAGACAGGGGAATAATGGAGCAAGGAAGATTAAATAGGGTGATAGAAGGTAGAGTGAAGGACAGTGTATGGAGAGGGCTAACTAACACTAAATACCTTTGGAAAACACATTAGCATAGAAGTATCCTAAACAGTTAGTTAGAAAAAATATACATATAGTACATATGCATATATTTACATATATTAGTGTAATATAGTGTAGTGTGTGTGTGTGTGTGTGTGTGTGTGTGTGTGTGTGTATTTAATTCGAAGGCAATTACTCCATGATAGGAGGACAAAGCCCTTCCCAGACAACATAGGTTATTGAATGAAAAACCCAGTACTAGGTATTTGTCATCTTTTTTGGAGATTTTTGTCAGTGGGATCTCATAAACCTTACAAAAATTACAGGTTATTTCCATTGCTTTTAGTTACCTTTTAGAATGATGATAAGATCCTATTCCTGAGGATGCCACATACTTGAGTATAGAACATGGGCAAACGAAGTTGTACCAAGTGGTCTAGAAGGTCCATCCCTAATGGCTGGCTTTCTAAGTGATGGAAGCGTCTCTGATCACTACCAGGAGAGAAAAGCAATCACTGATCTTTCCCACCTGTGAATCCTTCAAGCTATAATTGGCATGTTAAGATATGCCCACTGATTCAAGTGTGGAATGAAGATTATGTGAATAACTAATGATTTGCTGATTAGATTTAAGGCTCAACTAATAAGCATCAACTGGGCCAAAACCTAATCAATCAATCAACCAAACACTCTATGGCTAGACAGATCAGAGGTCCTGGAGGAGAACTTGCTACTCTTTGATAAATGAGCATATCATTAAACTGCCCTCTAAATATTCATCTTTATACCCATAGATTACTGTATCTCTCAAGCCTCATCAGAGAAACTTCTTTTTGCAGTATATTACTGTTACTACAAAGACCTACAAATGGTCTATGTGCAAAGGATAAGAATAGGGTGTGATCAACCCTAAGTGAGACATGTGTGCTACACCCTTTCCTCCCAAGATTCAGGTACCATCATGGCAGTGGAGGTAAAAACATTAGAAGAGTCAAAAATTCTGCAAAATAGTGTTTTTTTTTTTTTTTTTTTTTGAACCCCAGAGGACTGTTGCTTGCAAGAGCTCACTGTAGCCATGAATGCATGCAAAGACTTACACAAGATCAAGTCAATGTCCAAATTTGGATAAGGGAAATTCATCAAGCCCTACCCTTAGCTGAGGATCTGTTGACAACTGATAGTTGTTGAAGGAGGGATGGTCAATTGAAGGATGTGGTATCCATGAAGCTATCCATGCTCCAAGAAGTTCACATGCTCTATGTTCCCATACATGCCCTCAGTATTAAAGTAAGAACCCAGAGGGATTTTACTTTAACCAAATTAACACATAATATTGGGAAGAAATAGCAGTGGGGGTATAGGGAAGAATTAAAGGAGAGATAAATGTGAATTTAATGACTCATATTTTTAAAATATGAAAATTAAATTTAAAAAGTTTAAAATAAAGCAAAAATTAAAACAAAATAGCAGCATGCACCATGGGGGAATGACTAATATTTTAAAAACACATCATACAATATGTTGAAAATATGTGTAAAAATTGAAATTGTTGTATGCAAGTGTAATTGCAAAATGGCAAAAAGCACTTGGGGGATCCTTTGAAAGCTTCACAAAGTTGAATACATACTACCATAATATCTACTCTCAGGTATTAAGCAACGTGGAAGCATAGTCAAATGCAAAGGCTGGTATCTGCAAGCTCATGGTTGCTTCATAGGTAAGATTAAAAACTGAAAAAATGAGCAGAGCTGTCTAGAGATGAATGAATGTACACATTGTATATACATGCAATGGAGTACTATCCAACAATAAAATCAAGGAACAGAAGCACATGAGAATGAATTTCATGTTATGATGGGAAATGAGTGAAAACTTATATTGCTTGATTCCATTCAGGCAGCATGTTGGAGAATTCAGACAAATGTTTTGTCTATCGATCATTGAGAGTACATTAGCAATTTCTTGGATAATGGGAATATGTTCTCAATTTAGATGCTGATGATTTTTCACATTCCAAATTTTATTCAAGTCCATACTTTAAATAACTGCAATTTTTTCAAATTATTTATAATTCTAAAAAGATACTCAGGAAATGGAATAGAATTGCTAAAAGGCAAAGTAAAAAATTTCTCAGCACACATTACCCATAGACAATTTGTCTCCCATATAAAGCAGTAACAAAAGACTTAGAACAAATCAGAAACATTTTACAATAAGAGTTGCTATCCTCTGAACAGGGGTTTCTGCTTCCCAAGGTCCTGATGAGCTAGTTCTTCAGTGTGCAAGGATGGGAGCTGCTGGGATTGGTTATCATTGTGTGTGTGTGTGTGTGTGTGTGTGTGTGTGTGTGTGTGTGTGTGTGTGTGTGTGGGGGAGCTCCTGGGGTGATTTTCCTGTTGAAGTGGAAGCTATTGGAAGTGGTTTTCTTCTGGGACTAGAGATTGATTACATTTTGCTCTTAGGACTTGCATAAAGCACTTTAGAATATTTCTCCTTTGTCTATTTTTCCCTAGTACCTACTTCTTTTTCCTTTTTTCCTTTTTTTTTTTTTAATCAATCATATAACTCTCACTAAGTTCTACCAGTGGAGCATGCCAGCCTCCAGAGCTTTGAATCAGAATAAATCCTTAGGTATGTTCCATTATGTCAACAGAAAATTCAGGATACCAATAATCAAATTGGTAATAATCAAAATCTGACCAGCAGCATTACAAGAGATGAAAATTTCTTTAAAATATTAGAAGAAAGCTGTTCAAAGCTAAGAGACACAGGCCTTTAGATTGAGGTAATTAAAGATTTGCAGTAAATATCTACCCTGTGAAACTTGGATTAGAAGCAGTTGTTTTGGGTATGGAATCAGGAATAAATAGATGGCATGCATGGCTAGGACAGAGGAAAGCCTGAAGGAAGGACTAACATCAAGGGTGTTTGAAAAAGCCATGTGAATAAGATTTCATTGTGAAGGTGTGCCATATTTTCTTTATCCATTCTTCAGTTGAGTGACATTTAGGTGGTTTCTAGTTTCTGGCTACTACAAATAAAGCTGCTATGACATAGCTGAGCACCTGCTCCTGTGGTATAATGGTGCATCTTTGGGGTGTATGTCCGGGAGTGGCACAGCTGTGTCTTGAAGTAGACCAATTTCCGACTCTTCTTGCTGATGAACACCTAGATGTCTCTCAACTGAAGAATTGATAAAGAAAATGTGGTACATCTACAAGATGGAATGCTAGTCAGCTATCAGAAAGAAACAAAGACAAATGAAATTTGCAGGCAAATGAATTGAACCTGAGAATATAGTTCTTGAGTGAGGTAACACAAACCCAGTATGACACATATGGTATGTACTCACTTATAAGTGAACATTAGCTATAAAATTCTGGATGACTATGTTAGAATCCAGACCCAAAGAATCTGGGAAATAAGGAGGGCTCATGAGTGAATTGTGTGAATTTCACTCAGAAGTGGAAACAAAATAGTCATCAGAAGTGGATGGAGAGAAAGAACTGGGAGAGAGAGGGAATGAAGAAGGGTTTGAGGGTGGAGATCAGTTATTGGGAGAGGCAGGGCAGGAGAGGCTTGGGAGTGAGAATGGAAATTGGAGAGGAGGAATCTTTGGAACTAAGTGGAGACCTGGTTTAGGAGAGGCTTCAGGGAGTTTATGAGGTAACCCTAGCTGAGATTCCTACCATAGGAGAATATAGACTGAAGTGGCTGTCTTCTGTAGCCAGGCAGGACTTCCAGTGGAAGGAGGGGGACATCAACCTACCCATAAAATCTTCAACCAAAAATTTATTCTGCCTACAAGACGTGCAGGGATAAAGATGGAGCAGAAACTAAAGGACTAATGTCTGGCCCAAGCTGAGCCCATTCCATGGAAGAGATTTAAATCCTGACACTATTAATGATATTCTGTTATGCTTGCAGACAAGAATCTCCTGAGAGGCTTCATCCTGCATGGGATGTAAACAGATAAACAGACCCATAGCCAAATATCAGGCAGAATTTTCGGAGTCTTGTGGAAGAGGGGAGGGGCTAGATTGAGCAAGCAGGAAGGACCAAGGACACCACAAGAAGACATACAAAATCAATTAACCTAAATCCATGGGGGCTCACAGAGACTGAACCACCAACCAAAGAACATGCAGGGACTGGACATAGACCCCCCCCACACACACATTTATAGCAGATGTGCAACTTGGTCATCATGTGGGTCCCCTAATAATTGGAGTGAGTGATGTCTCTGACTCTATTGCCTGACGTTGGATACCCTTACCCTAGCTGAACTGTCTGATAGCACATTGGTGGGAGAGGAGGTGCTTAATCCTGCTGGGACTCATGTCCCAGAGTTGGGTGGTACCCAAGTGGGGCTTTTCCTTCTCTGAAGAGGTGAGGGTAGGTAATGATGGGAGAAATTTGTAAGGGCAGGACTAGGAGGAGAGAGGGAGGGAGCTGCAATTGGAATTTAATTTGAATAAAAAATAAATTTTTAAAAAAGAAAAAGCCATATTGATATCTATTTTATAAGCTTTTTGAATATATATTAATATAGAAGAGCTCAGTTGGAGTTAATTCTACACAAAGTAAAGGCCCCCAAGACTGACACTAAAAAAGTTTAGTGCCAGATTTGAGTCACCTTCCCTCTATTTCTTTCTCAGAGATTTTTTTGTCATTGCTTTTATTTGCTCTCCCCACCCAGAACTTAATGGTAAGACCCTATTGCTGAAGACTCCACACAATCTGGTCACAGCATAGGGAGAAATCTACTTGGAAATTAGCAGGAAGCTTCTGCTGTGCTGGTCAGCTTTCAAAGTAGGCTACTGGGGAAAAACTGAACCCTATAAACATCAATAATAACTCAACTGCATAGGAAAGTATGTCCATGAGTGAAACAATGACATGAAAGTTATGGGAGTCATCACATTTTATTAAATACTTTACTTAATATTCATACACATAACCTCTTTCTGATTAGATTTAAGGCCCACTCAACAAGAGTAAACACATAACTTTTTCTGTAAGTCTGGCGAAGCACAATAGTTAAGGAGCCCAGAAGATTCAACGATGAATTTACTCTTATGCTGCTAAATGGACATAGTGTCAACTTGTCCTCTAAATATGTAGCTCTATCCATCAATTATTGCAGCTTTATATCTCATCAGAGTTTATGCACTGGATGATGGTTAGTGTGGAAACTCACAGCTGATTGAAATACAACAAGTAAGTGTCAGCAGAGTGATCATCTCTCTCAGAAGCTTCGGAAACATTGAGGTAGAGGGTGAGTTGACCAAAACAGCCAGAGTTTTGGGGAAGATCACTAGCATAAAACAATTTCTTTTGGCCACAACAGGATCTCTGAACTCAGAAGTTCAGCAGCTGTGCTTGCCTAAATAAGACCTATCTAAAGTAAAGCCAGCCAGAGCTCTAACAGAAATATGGAGGCACTCCTGATTGAGGAGCTATCTTTGGAGAAGGAGAAGGAGGAAGAGGAGGAGAAGGAGAAGGAGGAGGAGGAGGAGGAAGAGGAGGAGGAGGAGGAGCAGGAGGAGGAGGAGGAGGAGGAGGAGCAGGAGGAGGAGGAGGAGAAGGAGTTTTCTTTGGTGAAGTTGCACATGTATGCAGGCCCCTCTCCAGGCGATGGGCACGCACTCTTGAATATGTGGGCAGCACAATTTGGACTCTGTGTGTCATCTTTTTTTAAGACAACACAAAGTTGAGAGCTTTGGGAGAGAGATGGAGGAAGATTAGGGAATACATGAGGATGGATATGATCACAATGTGTTATAAGAAATTACCAAAGAGTTAATAATTGTGTTGTAAAGAGAATGCCCAGTATCATTTTTTATCAGCCTCACCCCATAACAAATCCAGCAGAAGTAAAGCATCCACAAGCTAGGTGAAATTTCCATGCAGGAGTCAGTGCCAATCACTAGTGAGCATAGCTAAACACTCACTAAGTAAGGAGGAAGAGAAAGTCAGGTATAAGAAAAAAAACCTTTGGTCACGTAACACTTTCCTGGGACATTGCCTGTATATGAACAAAATGATGATGGAGAGTACCAGGAACAAGGAAGAAGAGAAAAGCCAAAACATCATCAAATTACTCTAAGGGTGAAATAGAATGAGATAACTGAACCTGAGTTTTGTATCCAGTCCCCCCAAATAAGCAGATTTAAATATTATGGGAAATCATCAATCAGCAAGAGGATATTTTCGTGGAGAAAATTGGAGAATATCTTGATATTCAGCGTCTGAAGTAATAGATAGGAGTAAGTTCTTAATAAAAAAAAAAAGGATATGCCTTTCTTCATTAAAAGAAAATAAGATGCAGAGTGAACATCATGGTTCATACACAGAGGATTATGAAGCTATGGCCACTCTGAGCTAGGTACTGAATTTTATGCCAGCATGAGGTTAATAAGGAAAAATCCCCAAAGTAAAAAAAGGGAAAGATAGAGGAAAAAGTAGGGGAAGGAAAGAAAGGAATGGAAAGGAAAAAACTAGAACCCAGATATCCCAGGACCAAAATGTACATAGGGTGAGAAGTAATTCAACCTAGGGAAACCATGATATGCTCTGTAGTTTGGATCAATTGGGAAAATATTTAAAAAATAGTAAAATAGTAACCCATTTATCTGGACCTTAGTTATGTCTGTTTTTCTTTTATTTGAGATTAAGACAGGAGACTTCAAAACGTTAAAAAAAAAAACTAAGATAACTGGATAGCTCTGCTTCAAATAATATTTGTAAAATTTTGAAATCACTAAGTTAGTGATTGTTTTCATCTCTTAGAGTTAAATTTCTAATTCTCATCCTCCAGGATGGAGTCCAGTGAAGTGCAGCTCGTGGATGCTCTCAGCTTGTCTTGGGTCATCAACTAATCTCACTTTGTAGACAGAAGGCTGCAATGCTTAGAGTGATTCTCTTTTCTCTTTTGTCATTAATGACTTTTTACATATTTAACAGGAATAATAAGCCTTTAACTGTACTCACAAGTGCAGTTTAAAAATGTGAGTGTTCATTAGTTTTCAACTTTCAGGAGAAGTTTGTAAATATAATATTAAACATTGACACCTTGTGACTGCAGGCAGAGTATAAATATTTTCAACCTTGATAACATAAAGCTAAAAATAGAGCTAACAGAAAACTGAAGGCAGAAAAGAAGAAAGAAAAAGCCATTTAAGGATGGAAATGTTAGTGTTTTTGTCTAAAATCTAGTGTCTTTATTTTTGCACCATCCATAGAAGCTAAGACACTGAATCAGCCTAGGACCAACAGTTGAGTAGACAAAGTGTGTCCAAACCCACACTATCATTACTTAGCCAGAAAAAGAAGATGTCCTATCTTTTGCATTAAAAATGGATTTGGAACTGGGGGTTCTGAAATGACATCAACCAGACATAGAAGAACAAATACTGTGTATTCTTTCTCACATGTGTAAGCTACAAAATTGATCTTAGAATAGAAAAGAGGAAAATAGTGATTTCCAGAGGCTGTGAGGTGTGGTAGAAAGATGAATGGCAAAAGGCTAGCCAACCAGCACAAGCTCAAGTGGTCAGCAGCACAGAGAGCAACTGCATTTCACAGTAACCTGCCATGCACTTTAGGAAATACTACCAGAGAGAAATAGGCAGGCCCTAAATATAGAGAAAAGATGAGGTTAATGCACTTGGTATTCAAGGTAACATCGTACTATAAAAACTATTACATGCTAAATTTGAAAGTAGAATGACAACAAATTAATCAAATATAGAAAGCTAGAGGCAAATATCTAAACCAAGTGTAACAAGACAGAGATTTAACTTATTAGAGATGTTTTTAATCACCTAGTAGTCAGACCCATTAATCTGTTTCAAGATGTACAGGGCCACTAGGCACACTGTATTCTCCCATTTCAGTGCATGGCTTGTTTCGTTCTTTTTCTTTATCTTGTTGCTTATGGACACTGGAGACTGAATTCAGGATCTGGTGTGTGCATGCATTGTACTTATACCAAGCTGCAGTTGGCTGCATTTTCAGCATTTGTGTTTTCTCTGTTGCTGCCTGCTCGTTCTGAGTTGAACCTACACATCCAGAAGCAAGGGGGACATGCAATGTTTCTTTCTAACACTAGAAACATCTCAGTCAATAATAACTGCTGCTTTAGTCTACCTGGTCCAAGTCCCTACCTTAAAACTGTTGCAGCTTTTAATGAGCCGGTCTCCTCTGAAGTTTATCTCCATGGCAAGAAGCAGTGATAAGCCTCATCCTTTACAAAGTTAGGGAATACTAAGCAAGAACTGTGAAGCAAACACATGTGAATGCAGGCTATGTCAGTAGTGGGTTGGGGAGTGAAGGTTCCCTAGGGGGCCACTGGACCTACTGGCAACCAAAATAGCTACTTAGTAAGAAGTATTTATTGGTCTTTTAAGTTTGTCACAAATCCTGGCCCAGTGACCTAGGTGAGAAATGTTCCCACAGAGATGTTCTCACCTCAATTAACAACTTAGTTTAAGCCATGCCCAAGTCATGACCTGAGAGACTAGAAGATCAGGAATATAAAAGACTTGTTTATATACCAGAACAATGGATCAAATGTCCCTGGTATTAATCCTGATTACTTTACTTCCAGTTGCTACACATGAATGTATACCTGCTGATCAGCCTCACCTTCCAGTCATTATAAGAGCCTCAGGATCCTTGGGAGCAGTAGTCTCTCAATAACCTGTCTGAATGGAAATGTCCATACTCTGGATGCATTCATTCATTTGCTTGTTCATTTGTTCATTCCATGATATTATCTCACTTTCATACTAGAAAGACAACAAGGGAATATGGCTATCCAGAGGTGGGAGATTGTCCCCTAGTTATTAACATAAAAATGTGTAGTCCCTAAAACACTAGCACAGATTACATCTGTATGGTTAGTTGTTCTTTGAAGTTAAATTTTCAAGCTAAATTGTGACCCTTTTCCCCCAGTATTAGGAACTGAACCTAGATACTCACAAAAAAAATACATAAATTGTGATTTAAAAAGAAAAAAACAAAACAAAAAACCAGAAACAGTGAGCTTGGGGCTTCAAATTCATTTGCCATTTACATAACCTAAATAGACACGTGTAGTCAGATAAGGTTGGATTACAACAATGGCAGAATTCATCAACAGATAGACAAGGAAGAGAAAAAAAAAATCACTCTTCACATTTATCAGTTAGTCCTTTTTTAATAAATTTGAATTCATTCAACAAGTTTCATATTGTATCTGTCACTCAATTTTGCTGTTTTTTTTTTTTCATGTCAAATAATACCAAAAAATTACATCAATGTGCTTAAGCAAAACCGGGTTTAAGTTTATCTTTACAATGAAATGAAATCGATGGGGATATCAATCAGGACAGCAACTGCCTATTCCTACGAGAACAATCCTGTACTTACCTTGAACACATCTACTGACTTGGGAAGTAGAAAAATGAGTCACGAATGACATGTTTGTGGGCCGTCCCTAGGAGAGGTATGGTGCATGAGCCACTCTGGGAGGTCACTTACAAGGTGAGGGGATTTAGTCATTCAGGAAAACATGGCACCTTTCAATGCAGTAGAAGAGGTAATCAGTCCAAGGCACACTCGCCAGTGTCCTGGGAAATTTACTCCACCAGGGCAGTTCTTTGCCCAAAGAGTCAATGTTACTCTGATGGAAAGTTCACACTGACATGAGAGCCAGAGTTCATTCCAAATATAACAAAATATTTTACCATTGGTTCAGTTGGCTTACAGAAAGTGGCCAGAAGTATGAACTCATAATTTTTAGGTGGAGGGTTAAAATATGAACTGTAGTAGCTTTTAAGCAAGGAGATTCAACAATGAACACATCTTTTCAGAATGTGTTTACCTGGTTCAAATACCTACAGCTACAATGTGCCTGTCCCCTCTGAGATCATCTCATTGGTGAAATTGTCAACTCCATGTTTCAAAAGAAGAGAACTGCTTTTGATGGGAACAATTGAAGATGTCCCCACATTGGCATCGAAACACAAAATACTGCAGATGGACATGTCACTTAAAGCCTAATGGGAACATTATTATGATATATTTTTTAGTTCAGCTGAGACTCAGGGGCAGTGAGTGGGTCATGGAATTGACCAACCCCTCAACAGTCCTGGGATTGGTGAGCAGGAGTGACTTTCATTTTAAAGATAATTCCACTCTGGTGAGTCTTTTCTCTGCTGGGACTGATGAAGGAGGGCTATTGAGTTGTCACAGACATATCTGGAAATGACTTAATAAAGGGCTGTCATCAAGGCGTCAACACCATGAGCCCTCTGCGAAGCATTTCGTTTTGGAAAGACAGTACTATTGAGAAAATTAATGGTCTACTAAATTGGTGAGAAGTTAAAAGTTTTCTGTTCTTAAGAGCTCTGGGCATGGGTAACAGCCACCTCCCATCAAAGGTCCTGGTGGAATCCCTCTGTATCCTCACTTACTGGCTCAAATGGCTGCTGTAAAGTAACTAGACATTACTTTCCTAGATAGGGATCAGACTCCACTCTTCGGCTTGCACAGCCAGATTTCTCTTCTCAACACTTCTCATAGCTTTAAAAATAGAGAAGCCATAAAATAAGTTATTAGAAGAAAAATACTTTTCTTCTGAAATGGAGTAAAGCAAACACATACCCAAGGATCTTAGAAAGAATTTTTTTTTTACAGAATACATGTATGTATTTGTGTATGTGTGTGTGTATGTGTGTGTATGTATGTATGTATGTATGTATGTATGTATGTATGTGTGTGTGTGTGCATGTTTGTAGTTACAAATACTACTTAGAGTCTAGCTACTATGGTAACTTCATTGCAGGGTCTATAAAGTTGTGGATCCCAGTCTTGGTGCCAAATGCATATAAAAAGCTCAAAAGCTATTATGACTACACCATGCAAATTTATATCCAGAGATTCCCCGGGAGTGCACTGTTGCTCTTCTGAGCCCTGTGGGGTCTCTGCTTGATATGTGGGTATCTCAACTATGCATCAAAAAAGCTCACCAGAAAAAAAGTCACAGTTCTGAGTATAATAAATTATCAGTCACTGACTGTTTCTGCCACACTGCTTGCATTTTGGAATTCCTTGTCTACATGTGGCACTTGTATCTTGAGTTATAGGATACAGAGAGAGATACCTGAAGTATTGAAAGGGATAAGGTCTTTGCAAACATTGGTTTTCTTTTAACATGTTACAATGATAAGGCCACTTACAGATTTTTTTAAAAATCTGTTTAACTTTTTGTCTCCTCCCACTGTTACCCATGAAAAAGAAAAATTTCAGAGAAAAGCCAAAGGGCAAAATTCACAGGCTCATCTCCAGATAGAAAAATAAAACAAAGGAGCAGGACTGAAAGAAGGCTTAGCAGATAAGAATGGGAGAGGCAAAGGGTATAAAAAAAATCAGCAACTGTCCCTCACATGGATTTTGTGGATTTAGCTTTTATTTAATGTTAGGTTTTGAACAGTCAGACTCTCACATATTGGAGATTGCAATGGCCACCAAAAAATCAAGTAGTGCCAGTCTATGGTGACAGTCCACACCACACACATCCTGGGGAGGGTGGTCGTGCTGCCTGCCTGTGTGGAAAATAATGGTGCCAGACTTGAAGGTGCCGCATGTGTGGGATTTGGGGGTTATTAATTTAGCAGTTCTTTACTGCATGTTCTGTTTTTTATCCTGTCTTCCAAATGCTTCGCTGTGACACCTGTTTACACAACTGCAGTCGGTTTATGGATGCCTGTGATAGAAATAGTTTACAAAAAATATATCATCTTTGTTTTTCTTTAGAAAGAGCTCATCTAAATAGTAAGTTAAGGTTGCATCTATGAAACCGGTGCACCTTGTCTTGTTTCTACGAGCTTTAAAAAGTCCAAATCCTGATGAGGCTGTGGATCAGAAGGAACCAAAAGAGACTGTATTTGTGTCAGGTTGCCCTCCTTGCCTCAGGAACGGTCATGGGTTATTATGTGATTGTGGTGTATACTGAAGTGTTCCTGCAGAATCCTAGTCAGTCTAGGAGGAGTTGGGTGTGCTTATGAGATATGTCAGTACAGAAAGAAAGGCTGTGAGGATGTTTCCTAAGTTTCCAAAAGTGAACAGTAGAAACATTTTAGATTCAATCCTAATTTCTAGATAACAGAAAATAGTTACATCACAGAATGAAAAATATGACGTCGCATGCTGCCATGATAGCAAGCAGAAGAAACAAAATCTTGGTAATATACGTAGGTATGCATATTATGCAAATATATTTATATTAACATACAATGTTATAAGAATGGTAACATAACTGCAAGGGGGGAACCACTCTAGATGGTTTTACCTTAGAGTAACAAAGAACCTGAGACGTCTATGCTTTCAGTTAAATAGCAGACCTAGAAATCTGGATGAGATGTGGAGCACATTTCTGGTGATTGAATGTCATTATCAAAATGTGCCACTGAGTTCCCACAAGACAGTTAAGCTGGACCCACTTTAATGTTAACAGAAATCTCCCACATGTACGGGACGGTGGAGTACTTAAAACAGGACACTGTTTACTCCCAGTGAGTTTTTAAAGATGAACATTCAGACATGAGCGTAGGAGCTACCTACCAGTAAGAATCAGGTAAGTGCACTGCCAGTAACTCGTTTCATATGCTAACTCACTACAGAAAAACACACCTGATGAAACAAGCCCACCACAGAGAAGCCAACAAGCCTCAGTTGCAAACTGAGAGGGTACGAGGTGTACAACTAGCGCTGTGGGAGTTCCCAAAGATTAACTAAGAATTCCTTTTTGATTTTTAAGTGAAAATATCTAACTTATGATAATAAAAGACACACTTTGGGATGACTGTGTTTTGCGCCCTCATTCTTGAGGCATAATATTTAGATACTTGTCCCTTTCAATTAAAAAAGAAAAAAAAAGCTATGACTTTCTTTAATATGCATCCTGTGTTAAATTGTCCATAGTTGCAAAATGTATGGTATGTATGCGTATTTGTTTTACATACACAGATACTCTCACCTGCGTATATAAACATATACACATACATTCTCATATACACGTGTATTTTATATATATGCTGAGAAAGTTCACATATATATACAATTGTGTGTGTGTGTGTATGTGTGTGTGTGTGTGTGTGTGTGTGTGTACTGGTATAAAAACTTGACAGGCAGGGTAATATTTCACTCAGTGTTAAATAAAGTCTTTGAAAAATCAAGTACAGTCACTCAGTTAACATAGTACAGCCAGTAAACTAAGTTGAAGAGAGAAAAGGTGAATGGAAACACGATCCGGGACCATCTGTCTATGGCATTCACATCGGTTAGATCAGGGATTTTGATTTTGAGCTGCGAAGACCTCCTCCGTAGTTGGGTCTTCTTGTGCGGGATGCTTCTGTCTCCCATGTACCGCCCATGCCCTTCCTTGGGCATGCTCTGTTTCCTATACTGGATTCCTGAGTTGTCAAAGGATATTGCTGAATTCCTGGTGTCACCAACGCCTGCAACCTCATTCATATCATTGTGAACATCCATCGGTGCTAATAGAATATTTCCGTGAGCATCCACCTAATGGGAAGAAATCGTACATTCTTAGGAATCTGGAATGTCCATCAAATTTTAATATGCAAGACCTGGACAGAATGATGTTACAAAATCATGCAACATAGTTTATGAGAATCTGTATGTCAATTCCATGCCTTACTTTATAGGAAAATACTACTTTAGAAATTTAACTGCAGCTTTCAGAATGTAGTTCCTTTATCAAAAAGTTCTTATAGAGAAAGGAAAGGGAGCCTTGCCGAATTGGTATTCCACATTATAGAATCCCTACTAAAGGGAAAACTGAAGTGTGAATTCCTTCCAGGATTTTACTTCTCTGTAAGTGACTGCTTATAATTTTGCATTAAATGGAAATGATATAGCACTCTCTGTCTTGTCTGTATTTCAACAGGTATCATCTAGATTTGGCAATGCCACAATACCTGTGTCCCTCATTCTCTCTTCCCAGTCCCATGAGTATTAAATCATCTGCTTGAGTCATCTCAACCACAAATGGAGGTGAGCATAACACATGAAAGACTGTTGCGACAGAAGGCCTCAGGCACATGACATTCATTGGGGTGCGCTATTATTCCTCCATTTTGTTACCATGCCTGCTGTTAATTTCTTACTGCTCCTACTGATATCTTAAATTTTACCTTAGGCATGAACTAATAGGACTGGCAGAGTACATGTAACATTGACTACCAGCTATGGTTTCAAGTAGACACAGGAGTTTCCTTAGTAAGTTAGCGTGTTCTATTTTGAATGTTTGCATTGGACCCAGGGCCAACTTCTGCTAAGTATGCTCTCTGCTCCTCAGCACATCCCAGCCTTCTAGCCCTTTCTCTGATGATTTAAATTGCCAGATTATTGTGGGGGAAGCACAAGGGCAATCATGATGGTGCTCATGGCGACTGCTGGGGTAGATCCAGATGTGGGTCTCTGCTTAATGTAGCCCTAGCAGAAATCTTCTTTTGTAAAAGCTACATTTAAAGTAGCAAGTCTCTTTCCACAGCGAAGTCAGCTTAACAATAACACAGTTTTATTCTTTGTTAAATATAGCTGCAGACCTTCTACCACAATGCCACTGATCTATGTGTTTATTGGTTTGCCACAGTATTTTTCAGCAGCCTTCCTGTAGCTAAGGGACCATGTAACTTGGGGAACCTGGGCTTGGGTCCCTGGTAGAGTTGCTCCTGGGATCATACTGTAGTTACTATGGCCTGGTTCTCTGAGCTCTCCATAATCCCATCTGTGTCTATCCTTTTCCCTGGAAGGCTGTATCTTTTTTTTTTTTTCCTGTTCTTTCTCCCTGTCCAGCCTACTCATTTTAGCACTAAATTGTTAGCTGATGGATTTTTCCATGGGCCATTAGTTGTTTTATACAATGACTTATTGATATGTTAATTTGAGTCTTTCTAGCTTATAAATAGATATTCCTTTCTCTCATTAAAGGCGTTAGGCTGAATGTGAAGGTAGTAATGTAGGCAGGGAGGATTTGTGACCCTTATGCAAGAAAAGATAGGGGTTCATGTGAAACACTGAGCAGATTAAAATGTCCAACTGCAAAGTGGCCAGGCTCAGGAAGGGCCGCAAACAGTAGAGGTCACTCAGGCTCTTGCCAGTGAGTTGATCACAGTCCTGTTTGAGAATATCTCTCAAGGTAAGTTAACTATGTGCTAGTATTGGTCACTTCTCATGTGCCACAGCTTGTGAGCTTGTTACGAGGAGACTTTGTAGATGTGATTAAGGGTACAGCTCTCAAAATAGTTCATTTTAACTTATTGGGTGGGTATAATATCATCTTATATTCTTTCTTAAGCATAGTAGAGAACATTTCTAGCTGGAAGCAGAAGTCAGCAAATACCCAGCCTAAAGGGTCAACTCTCCTCTGGTAGGAAGATCTGTAGGAACAGGTTCATTAAGAGGGAATAAGACAGTTCACAGGAGCAAAGACTGATCCCAGATGAGAGCCAAGCCACACAACACAAGCTATAACACAAGGCACCTTGTCCAGCCACCTGATTAAGCAGTGCTGTCTCAGAGCAACTTTAGTTTTAGTCTGTATGATAAAGGCAGCCACATCCTACGTCTACTCTCCTAGTACTTTTGACCTAAAAGATATCTGTTAAAATTGAGCACTATTTTACTGTGTTAAATTTGTTTTAATTTGCCATAGCAACCCTCAAAAAAACCTATAGGATGAGGAAAAATTTAAGATGTGCATTTGCCTACTATATAAAAGATCACAGGCAAAAAAAAAAAAAAGATAATTTTAAGGCCACAGTATGAAACACATCAAAGACCCAACAAAAAGCATTCCATGTAAGTTAACCTAGCTGAATAAACCCAAGTCTTCAAGATAATAAATCTAGCTAGTTTCTCATCCATACTATGCCTGTTGGTGGGTGGAGTTTGTGCTGCTTTTTCTCTGTCATGGTCATCTTTCCACTATATAATGATAATAATAGAGAACACTTAGTCATGAATGTGAAAGTAGATGAGAGCCTGGGCTAAGTACGGTTTTCTGTTTTTCATGCTAAGAAACCCCAACCCCATGCTTTTAGAATACAACCTAAAAAGTAATCTGTAAGTAGAAAAAATACTGTAAAATACGTGACAAAGGGATCAAGAATAAAAGCTGAATCTGAGATGTGACAAAAGAGTCCATCATATAGATTTTCATGCCCAACAGGAGTCAGAAAAGAGACACTGAAGGTAAGACTGATGTCCTCTTCCTGCTTTTGTTCTCTGGGTGTCAAGTGTGCCGGTAGCAGCAGAAGTTCTGTATTTTACCCATTCTATTTTATGTTTGTTTTGTCATCTGTTTTCTGAAGCAGACTCCCAGTCTAGCCTAGGCTAACTAACAACTCACTCTAGAATGGATTAGAACTCATGGCAGACCTCTTTCTTACCTCAGCCTCCTGTGTGCTTGAATGACAAGTATGAGTCACTAAGATTGCCTTTTGCTTTCGAATTTGTAACTAACAGAGGAGAGAGATAGTTCCTCCTTCTGACCCCGGCTTGACTTAGTAACTGAGAGTTATATCTTAATCTTACAGGGAATGAGAAAGTGAGGGTTGGGTAGGACTTTGTATTTTCTCTCTATGTTCTTATTTTTCTTTCTTCTTTCCCCTGGAATGATCGACAATAAGTGCCTTTCAATGATAAAAGCTGTTTGTCTGTCTTCAGAACCGGGAAGACTGTCTTCCAGAAACTTTTCAGGCTGAGTTGTTAGTGGTTAGTAGTAGTTGTTAATATTTTCAGCAGGAAGCGATAGTCGAAGCCACAGATGACATGGCATGGCTGAAACAGAAGGGAAGAGTAAAGGGCTGTGCCCCTTATCTCCATTGCAGTGCAGCAGGAAAAGGTTCAGCTATGGAAGAAACTTGGCCACACCAACTCTACCTAAGAAGGGGCACCTTGGACTACCTCTGGATGGGCAGGAAGGAGTCTATAAATAGATGGCTGAGCTGATCCTTGGATGCAGTTAAAAGCAAGTGGTCAGTTCAGAGCCTGTCTCACTGGTACTGACCTCTCTCCCTGACACAGCCCACAGTGCTTTATGGCATTAAGTGATGAGCAGGTCAGGGATGAAAGCCAGTGGCTCACAAGGTACCTTGACTTGTAAAGCAGCTGGGAAGGGACTCAGACAGGTGATTCTGCCATTTAGTTTATGTCATTACTTCATTTGATTGCAGTGAATTGGCATCATTCTACCCAGTACCTTACCTGGCTTTACATCATGGAGATGGTACACTCACTCACAATGTATTTAAATGAAGTGACACCCACACTAAATGTATAATTTGATTCTTTTTCTATGTTCAACATTTTAAACAGATCTACCTTCATGGTAAGCTGACATTTTAAAAACTTCTTTGTTCCTGAAATTGAGCCAGAGAACACCCTAAAGAGAGAGACACTGACTTTTTAAAGTACTAATGTAGAAGTTACTCTTTTCCATAATAATAAGACATCCATTACAGAGTTACCATCCCAGAAGTTTAAAAATTTCCCTCCAAGATAGAAAAGACAGACATTAGTAGCTATACAAAATATTTCCTTATAGCCTATGCTATTTTTAAAAAGAAAAACAGAGAGATTGAAGGACTTGTGGTCCATCCCAGTGCTTCACTGGGAACATACACAAGGGTCTGCATCACTTGGGGTCATTCATGGAAACTGTGAGTACACCCCTACTTCCCACCAGGGTCATTCACAGACTAAGCTATGAACCATGAAGAGGAATGCAGGGATGTCTTCTCTCAAGCAGTCTAATAGGTGGCAACTTCCAACAACCAACAAATACAATCTTTTATAAAAGAATTTTAAAACATATTCCTAGTTATCAAAAACATGATATGAAAAGTTCCTTTTTGTTTTTTTTTAATCAAAATCTATGGAACTCAAATGAAAAATTATGTGGCAGGGTAGGTTCTACCAGGAGCAGATTTCCAGTGATAAATGCCACCTGACATGAGCAACTGCCACAATAGAGTCAGGCTCTGTGTATTTTAGTAGGAGCCGCCTGATAGACAAAATAACTTAGGTGCCCTGCCATTGCATGAACAGAGAATGGGCTGGAAATTGAGAGAACCAACAAAAACAGTAGTTTTGACTAAAGCAAGATGAGAACACCAAATAAAGAAGACTTTGGAGAGGAACACTTGACTTGGGTGTTGAAGACAGGGAAGATATAAGTCATGAGGTAAGCTAACAAAATAAAGGAAAAACAAAGATGGCATATGTAGCAATTCAGAATATATGTAGACTAAAGAAGAAATAAAAAATAAGATTGATGTTCTGACATATAGGGACAGATCTGTCAGCCAGCATCCTGTCTTTGCTAGTTCTTTATGGACACAGTTGTGTGTCTGGGAAATTATCTAATGATAGCAGGAATCTGTTTCTTCGAACTTTGGTGAAAAGCTTAGTCTGAGGGAGGCTATTCTTTCTTAGGAACTTTGGTGGCAGCTTACAAATAAAAGAATAAAACTTAACCAGTTGGTCGACTTCTCTTGGTTCCTCTGAATGGTGATGAAAAGCCTGTAGCTGTCTCAAGTCTCTTCTGAGACAGGGCTCAAGAAGCAATATAATTTTATAGAACTCTATTTCAGAAAGGTTGAAGTTCTGTAATGGAAACTCTATTACAAATAATACTTATTCTGGTAACGCAAAAGAATACAAACATGCATTGAATTACAATCTTAGTTTAAAATAGCCTGGCTGTTTCACTTATGAATTTACTATTACAGGGGTCTCATTTAAACATGAACTAATGTGCAGAAAATTACTTGCTTTTTGGTCCAAAAGGCTTAAAGGTATTAAATTTTATTAACTTTTAGAAAAATTTAAAATCAGTGTTTCTAAAAGAGACAGTGACCTCAAGAATATAGGTCTCAAAATAGAAGTAAGTGACTGAAGGATATCTCAGGCTGAAATGCTTTTTACAGAATGACAGGTGGCTTGTTATTTTTAAATTGTTTCATGAATTCTTATTATTTTGAAGAGTCCAGCTTATACCAACTATAATGAGAACCAATGTTTTCAATGTAGGTTTTCCTTCTGGTCTGAACCTAGACAGGTGCAGCTATCCAAAATTAAAATCATCTCACGCAGAAAAGATCACATAAGAGTTTCTCTTCTCTAGACTTTGTCACTAGATTGGTACCCAGTGGCTATCCCATTCTTTACTCACTTTCCACATTCTAGTTAACATTTCTAGTTTTAAAAGAACAAGACAGGATTTGCAATTTGTAGGTGGCATGAGATCTTCCTTCTTAGTAAGGATGATATTGAATCTGTGAATCTGATTTGTTTACAAGAATATGTCTCTGTCTAGCACATTTTAGGTATATGATCAGTTGCTAGCAAAACAAGCAAACACAAACACACACAATTATGGGTGTATCGTATCATGACATTAAAATTTCATGCCAAGCCGGGCGGTGGTGGCGCACGCCTTTAATCCCAGCACTTGGGAGGCAGAAGCAGGCGGATTTCTGAGTTCGAGGCCAGCCTGTTCTACAGAGTGAGTTCCAGGACAGCCAGGATTACACAGAGAAACCCTGTCTCAAAAAAAAAAAATAATTCATGCCAACTGGTCAACTCTTCAGATATTACAATATTTGCAAATGTAAAGTGTACTCTATGACCAAAGGCTTGCCCTTAGGTATAGAGGAAATCTCGTAAAAACAGGAAATATATATAGGTGAATTAAGGTTTAGAGATTTACACTATACCAAGAGGATAAACTGAAAAAAAAATAGAAACATTCTGAGCATTAGCACGTCACTCGCTAAGCTCCAATATTGTGTAACTACTAAGTATAAGAGAAATCTTCTTGTGGTTTTTCAGCAGGGGTCAGTAAAACCCTGGGTCTTACAGTTTTCCAGTAGTTATTGGCAGCTGATTGCCTGCAATGCCTCCCGGATGCTGTCTTCCTATGACATATCCCATGGGACAGGCAGCTTTCTCAGAAAAAAAAACTATAAGAAGCAGGTTCACTGCAGTAAGCAGATAGTTTCCATGTTAGAGAAAACAGGGATATGGCTCATGACACTGATAACCAGAGCCCAGTGTCATCACTGAGAAATAAAGTGAGACTGTTTCAATGACTGTCACACCCCCATCCCTCATGCCGAGCCTGTTCTGTCTGGTATGAGGTGTGTGGCTCTTGTTTCTCATATTTATCCTACATCTCTTTATACAAAGGTTTTAGGAAGTCTCTACTTAAAAATATTCTCTAAATTCTTAAGTGAGGGAGGAATACTTTTTAATGATTAATGATAAGAGCATACTTGATGTTTGTATGGTGCTTTTAAATCTAAGAACTTAAGAATAATCATATATTTTGAAAAATACTAATATGTAAAGGCCTCACTGAAACTGTTCAAAAAAGAGAAACAAGATCTAAAATACACTCGGGAGTCAACTAATATTTCCTCTGCATCTAATTTACATTCTTTCTACATTCTGATAACTTTATTTGTGAATGTTACACATTCAAGTTTTTTCTTTAATTTTGTATTCAAAAATATGTTTCTGAATAATGATGATTTGACTGTTTTAGACAGACTCATTTAGAGAAATGCATGCAAAGCTGCAATAGTGAAAGACAATAGAAATTAGAAAAGAACACAGTTCATGTATACATTTGTACATGTGCGTGTCCACAGAGAAAATATGGTGTGATTAATTCTAGTTTCCTTAGCAACAGCAAGGCCAAGACATATTATGTATTCATAGTATGGTATGATCTCCATAGAAACATTAACAGTCTGGCACACAGTAGATTTTCCAGTAAGATATTGCAGATAATTTTGTCTATGGAAAACCTTCTATTTAGAGACCAACTTCATTTATATTTTACAGATAAGAAGAGGCCATTTCTATTCACTGGCAGGCCTCCATCAATTCATGAACATTTGCCACCCCAGGTTAGACACCATTAGGGATCCATGTTGGCACAAATGTCCAGGAGAATGAAAGAAGACTTTCAAGGGCTTGAAAAATATGTAGATTTGAAAAGATAGATTTGAACAGCATAACACAAGAGAAAGAAAAAAGGAAGGAAGGAAGAAAAGAAGGAAGGAAGAGAGGGAGGAAAGAAGGAACAAAGGAAGGAAAGAAAGAAGAAAGGAAAGAAGGAAGGAAGGAAGGAAGGAAGGAAGGAAGGAAGAAAGAAATGAAATTTGGCCTTTAAACTGGCAGAAGTATATCTCTGAGATATTAGATAGAAGTGCAATAAAACATGTTCAAAAAAACTTTATATAAATTGTACCATTTCATTAAGATTTCATTATAATAAAACAACACATTTATGAGCAAATATATCCAATGCCAAGTCCCTTTGTGACTGAAAGGTGAGCATTGCTCAGCTGGGCTATGGCTTTCTGGTGGAATGGGAAGCTGTGCTATGCAGAGACCAAAGTCTACAGCTCGGCAGAGCTGAGTCTACAGCGACTACGGCCTTCTTGCTTAAGGTTCTGCCTATGGACCACTGAGGTGACTGCCTACTGCACTTTCCACCATGGGGGCAGGCTAGATGAGTGAATTGTAATCTTACAACTAAGAGAATATTGAGTTCTTTTAGAAACTTTCCCCATGTCAGTTAACAGTCCTACATTCCGGAGTATCAATCACTCATGAGCCTCCTCTGTTCTTCTCAAAGAACAGTGGGAAGGGAAGCAGAGCTTCTCCACCACCTGCTCCAATGTTAGTTTGATAAGAAACCTGCAGGCTTGCTCTAGGAACCTGCCTAGCTCCCTGGAGGTGAACCATTAGGCCTGACTCAGAGTGGCTGAAGTGCCCAGGCAGTGGAGAGCCTACCCGGTTGATTTCACTCTTAGAACGATCATTCTTGGCCTTGGCCGTCTTCTCCGCAAGCTTCTTCTGCCTTTGGGGACCTCTTCCAAAGAAAATGTAGTTGACGAAGGCATACTCCAGAAGTGCCAGGAATACAAAGACAAAGCAGCCCATCAGGTACATGTCGATGGCTTTGACATAGGGGATTTTGGGTAGAGTCTCCCGAAGGTGAGTATTGATTGTTGTCATGGTGAGCACGGTGGTAATCCCTGAAAAGCAAAGGCAATGTGAGTAACTCAGCCCAGATCACAGCTATGCTTTCATTGGAATGTTCTCTAAAATACTGACTGGACTGGACTGAATGCCACTGGGATATCTATGTATCTTATGGCAACATATCACACTTTAGAGCAGCTTGCAAGTATTTCCACTTGGAAAGCAAGCCTGCAGAGGCCTCACCCAGCTACTCCTATCACAGCTCAGGATGTCTAGAGTGAGTAAAAGGAAAGATGTCTAAGCCATTTAGGAAGAATGTGCTCCCTTAGAGTGTTAGAACAAATGCAAGAAGTCCCAGAATGCAACATAAGCATCGAGTGCCTAGCCACAACACACCAGAAAGTCCACAATAGCTTCTGTCTGCAGGGAGCTGGTCACCAGATGTCTGTCTATCTTATTCCAGGTCTTGCTGGAGGAGAGGTTGGGGTTTTTTTTTGCTTAAGGGAGACTCAGTTCTAAGCTGAAAAAGGGAGGGCCAAGACCAGAGGGCAGATTCTTTCTGGAACCATTTCCCTCAAGTAGGAAAGAATGCACACAATCTGGGTGGGATGGTTAGCTTGGGTAGAAGCATAACAATTCGGAGAGTTTTGACACCAAGAATCTCCCCTGTAAGTATTTTGCTAAGTTCTTTAAATAGTTCTGTATAGATGATGTGTGTCTGTGTGGGGATGTTGGTTTCAGTCTCTAAGACCACAATAGCAGTATATTTTGTAACCTTACCTCCAATAGTAGGAGACAGAGTTCATTCTATACAGAAATTATAAATTAAGTGATCTAAGGCCACAGTGACCAGAGGGTATGCTGGGTAGAGACATGACCAGGGCTTGTTGAACAGAGAGGTAAGTGGTGTTTGGGTCACAAAGCACTAAGTGCTACAGCAAAAACAAGCTTAGAACCTGCCTTAGCTTGTTCTGATGCAAAAGTAAGATACTGAAGGAAGTGCCCAGCTCTAAAGGTCAGGCTTTTCCATGAATTCAGACAATATCCTTGAATGTCGGTAAAAACCATCACATTCTTGAGTTAGGATTCACTCTCCTAAGAAGGCACTCAGAAGGAAGAGGAGACTGGCAAAGATTTTTTTTTTTATCATCTCTAACACACACACACACACACACACACACACACACACACACATCGGTGATGTGACTGAGCCTAAGAGGCAGCCCTGGCAAGTTTCTGGGGTGGAGCCAGGGCTGTAGGGGAGGGTTTATATTTATTGTCTTGTTTTTTTTAGCCCTTTGTATGCCTATCTAGTCTCAGAAGCATGTTTGTTCACCCTGTGTTTTCCAGAGCTGACCCAGGGCTTTGGAACTCTGCCCTTTATTGGGGAAATTATCAGAAAAGCAAGGTGAAGACTCCTTCTGCTCTCTCTCCTGATCCTGACCCTAAGAGACTACTAACAGCATAGAACATTAAAAAAAAAACCCAAAAAACTATTTTTATGCATAATTGCAAACCACAGTTGCTTGTGAAGCGTTTGGAAATCTCAGATGTCAGAATATTTTAAGACTCCCTTTAACATTACATTCATGTGCACCTGGAGACTTTTAAAAATTTGAATGTGGCAATGGGATAATTACAGTTTACAAATAAATGTGAAAACACTGCACAAAAGCTACAGAATTAGACATTCTCACCATTCTTCAGAAAATTTGCAATGTTCACCATTACTGTTTTCCTCACTCTAAAGAGCTGGTCACCGGCATCTATCTGCTCAGTGCTGACAAAAGGATGTCCCCCTTGGTGGATCCCATGATCAGTGGCATCATGTGGCTGGGCATATAAGTGGGGAAGTTGATATAGCCATTCAAGAAGTCAAGTGGTAGGGCAAGGCCAGTCTGATATAATAGCTGCCTTTCAAAAACTATCAGGGTCCCCCCAAAATAAAACCTTCATAATCACCTCTGAGGGTGATGCCACCAATGACCTGCTAGGTTCTTACCTGTACAGCACCAACTCGACCAAGGAAAACAGCTGTCTGTGGACCTCTGGGAATCAGATTCCCTAGACTTCTATAAATTCTCTTCTGTTCTGCCCTTAGCACCTGCCTTTCAAACTTCTAATGCTTGTCTGACTAGCACCATGCCAGCATGGTCACTAAGACTTGATTTTGGTTTGAAACAGCAGGATATCAAGAGATGTGGTTGAGATGTGGGCCATCTGAGTGTTATGCTAAATACCAATGCAGCTGTGTTACTCCTAAAATTTACAATGATAGTTATTATAATTAGGAAAAAGTTTAAAGACACTTGCAGGGTATTTGGCATAATTCTAACACCTCTCTGGATGTTTTAAATTTGCATAGTGAGATTATGAATTTAAAGAATGCTGCTCTGCTAAGCATCTTTGGTGCTGTAGATACTGATGATAAAATTATCAATGGCTTGAGGTCAGTATTTCCATTTTGGTCAAGCTTCAAGAATGGAATATTCTTGATTATTCTAGCCCCTTTTGTCTTGGAAATACTTTTATTCCTGCCAATTGTATTAAAGCTTGTCTTTAACAACATCAAATAGTTGGCACCCAAAGTACATTACTTGAAACTAAAAATGGACCCCCAGACAAAGTTATTAATTTAACAGGCTGGCAAGCTAAGGACAGGTAAACAGTGATCACAGGAGTGATCATGGGACTTTGTTTACTGCCTTGCTTGTTCTTTGACTATTTGTGTTTATTGTCTTGCTTGTTCCTTGACTATTTGCATCTATTTTATTGCTAGTTCCTCAACCTAGAACTGACCTTAATACTTGCATATAATTAAAATGGTATAAAAGCAAAAATGGAGGAGGGAGGATGGGATAGGGGTTTTCTTGGGGGGGGGGAGTTGAATGGGAAAAGGGAATAACATCTACAATGTAAATAAATAAAATAGCCAATAAAAAATAAATAAAAGAGAATACTAAAAAATAAAAAAAATAAAAACAAGTCTCTTCACCATGATCAAGCTGGATTGCTAGCATCATTTCTGATTGACTACCTGAATTACATTTTGATATTTTAAAGTCAGGCATAGGTGGGTGAGGAAGTCCTTGGTCCAACGAAGGCTAGATGCCCAGTGTGGGAGAAATTATGGGTGGGGGGATGGGAGTGGGAGGGTGGGTGGTGTCATATCCTCATAGAAGCAGGAGGAGGGGAGATGGGTTAGGAGGTTCCTGGGGAGGGGGGGGGAATGGGGAAAGGAGATTACATCTAAAATGTAAATAAAATATCCAATAAAAAAATTAAAATAAACCCACAATGGCAAACAAACCCCCCAAACAAACAAACAAACAAACAAAAAACCTCAAGTAAATAGGTACAGAGTTTGTAGTAGCTGGCAGAGTTCAGAGGGTCACATCTGCTGCATGTGACCCTTGCAAATCCAGATAATTACATCTTTTTGGTTCTTTCTAATTGCTGTAACAACTGCTCGCAACAGGGTCATTGTGGTGCTCCTGACATTTCAGTGTAAATGAGCCTTTTCCAGGCTCAGATGTGGTCCCAGTCACTTTTCATTTCTCTACATTTTTTTCATAAAAAAGAACCTCAGAATTACACCTGTATATAGAATTAATTTCTAGATAAAGTATGTTTTATGCAAATGCATTCTAGTTGTTATCTGATGCCATACTGTTCAGAATAGAATTTAAATTATTATTCTGTCCCAGACAATAAGACATAGAAAAAAACCCTCAAATTGTGTAAGTTAACAATGGCATTTGGACCTGCTCCTACAAATTGTCTCTTAATTTTGCAAATGCAAAAGGAAAAAAAATCAACTACTCCAGGGAAAGACTGGTCTACTGTCAAAAACTCAAAGAAGTAAGATCTCCACACATCCTCTGTCAGTTGCACAGAAATCTACGATTTTATAAAAATGTATCCTTTTGACACACATAATAATTTCTTTTTAAAGATTTATTTTATTTATATGAGTACACAGTAGCTGTCTTCAGACACACCAGAAGAGGGCATCAGTTCCCATTACAGATGGTCGTGAGCCACCATGTGGTTGCTGGGAATAGAACTCAGGACCTCTGGAAGAGCAGTCAGTGTGAGTCAGTGAGTGCTCCCAACTGCTGAGCCATCTCTCCAGCCCCACACATAACAATTTTAATATAGAATTATTAGTGCTTGGATACTTGATCCTATCTAGAGTATTGTTTTATATACATGAAAACTTCAGGAACTCTGGTAGAGAAAAAGTCTAATCCAGAAGACACTTGTGCAGATTATGTAGCTGCAGGACTAGCACCAGCATTTATACATGCACCATGTTTTAGAAAATAAGATGGCAAACAGAAAAAGATGGAAAAGGTGACCAGAGCCTTGAACCATGATTTCCTGTTAGGTGCTCTACCAGCAAATACGTTTCTAGTTCTTTTCCTATGATTTTTACAAGGTCCTTTGTTAGTTCCATCTGCAGAAACTATCTTGAGCCCAGAGAAGTACTGACCTGTGCATGGATCATCCACCCTTCCACTGATGCATTCACATGATAATTTTGTTGAGGGTTTTTCATGATAACTAGCTGAGCAGAGCATAGTGCTCCCTTAATAACCAAGTCCTAAAAATATGTCAGAACATCCTTGTAATGTATATCAACTAATAATCTCACCATAAAATAACCAATGGACAGCAAACAAAACTAGGGTTCTTGGGAATGAATCATAATTAGTTGCTTATTTTAGCAATCATTAAATTGTGTAATTTCAATTATGTGTTATAATATTTGATGATTTCTTTTTCTAACTTGAAAAAGAAGAAAGCTCTAATTAATCAAATCTTTCTATCTGTGGAATCATTTTGGCTAGGAAATATTGATCCTTACTTTAAAATCACATATCAAAAATAGTTATGTGACACAAATATTCTGAAGACATATTTTCTCTTTCATAGGCATGAAAATTCACATTTCAGTCTTATAATTAAATTAACACATCAAGAGATTCATGCATGAAATTACTGTTTCAAGATAAAATGTGACCATGTGGCTGAGGCTGATGTCATGGCACCCAGAATTTCTAGTTGCACTCTGGTCACTTCACATTTTAGATAGGACTTAACAGTAGCACACATACCAAGGGCAACTCGAGCAGCAGATGCATCATAATTGATCCAGAAGGACACCCACGAAAGGATTGTGATCAGTATGGAGGGCATATACGTCTGAAGAATGAAGTACCCAATGTTTCTCTTCAACCGAAAACTCAACGAGAGTCGAGGATAGGCACCTACAGTAAACACACAAGAGCACAGTGAAGAGCCATGGAATGCAGTCTGCTCCAACATCTAAGGGTCAACAGCATACACCTGGAAATTCCATGAACTCAGGAGCCACCCACTACTATGCAGATTGGCATGATATTTATGGAGGACAGGAGGAAGGAGTGTATATCAAATTGCAAGATAAGGAATAATAAAGACATTCATTGTACTAAGGCAAAATAAATGCCCAGCTGAGAGCTGTTTCTGGGAAAGTTTTAGGGATGGAGGACAGAATAACAGCAAATGTGATGTTTTTCATCAATGGCTGTCCCCTCTTTATCATTTTTAGAGAAAGAAAATTTGGGACAAGACTTTACTAGGCAAAACGGCTGTTACAAGTCATGCTGTCTACACATCTAGAGCCCCTGGCTCTAGACTACTGGAGAAAGGGTAGTTCAGTTACACGTGGAGTTGGAGAGGTAGGTAGCAAATGCAGGCCCAGTGAGAGCTGTAGTGAGCACTGGGGTACCCTGCTTGCCACAGCAATAGCACCAAGGAGAATTTTAGAGAGGCATGTTGTAGCATGCAAATTCTAGTGTGCATTCTGGGTTTTATAACCTGGACTCTAACCACTACTGCCATCAAAGGTGCAAAAGTAGAGTCTTAGGATGCTGCATTAATACGGCATTTGTTCACTCTGCTTTATATTGTTTTCTCAGAAAAAGGCAAATACAAGCTATGCTTTCTCCTGTGCATCTCAACACCACATCAACAGTTGCAATTGGTGCAATTGTCTCAGCTCCTGGTCTGCTGGATTGAAAAGAGGCTGGTAAAGAGAAAGCACAAAGGAACCTCTACCACCTACTTCATTACACCTCCCCCAATCTGTTTATCGACAGGTGTCTCTCATACCAAGATGGCCTAATTAGAGCATCTTAGACTTTTCCACACCACTTCTTACATGAGAAATGCCTGCATGCTTTCAGGTATATAGTGTACCACCAAATGTTTAATGATAATAAATTATTAAGAAATTTAGTTTAAAACAAATCTTCAGTGCATGTAATTTTACTATTTATCAAAGTAAAACTCATGTTTCCAAGCCAGTAAGATGGACATGCTTGTTTATTGTTACATAAAGAATTGAATTCTGGCTGAATATTGATGCTGCAAGGCAAAGAGCATCTTGGATGGGTTCAGAGTTACGAAATGTCTTATCCTCAGTGCTCCAAGTGGCACTTCACATATATATGTGTTAAATATTGGAAGCATATTTATGGCCATCTTTGAAAGTTAGAAATTCCATCCTAAACTCAAGCCAAAATTTATGTAAGGAGTTTTATGAAACTCAAACAGCACTTTAAAAAAAACAAACACCCAAACACAATACAATCTAAACATATATTAGCTTGATCCTTACATCTGAGGAATAATGGTATGAAAATATGAAAAAATTTATTCTCCATCATTAAATCATTATGTTTCTATAACAGTGGAAAAATTAGCATGTGCAGTAAAAAACACTTATGTTCCTAACATACAGTCCCAAGGGTTTTATGCAGCATAGAGTTGGCATCTTGTGGAGTGACGGCATGCACAGTGCAAAGTCGTGTGTGTGTGTGTGTGTGTGTGTGTGTGTGTGACCGGAGCCACACTGAAGTTGTGGAGCACAACACACCTAAGCACTGCAACATAGATACATTACATAGTAATTCATCTACAGTAGACCTTGAGTTAGTTTTGGACACTGCACATTTAAGAATCTTTTACCACAGAAAACCTCAGTGTAGGCTTTAGCCTATAACTGAAGCTTCAGGTGACCTTGACTTTTCAAACTCACCTTTACTTTAAGAATCCAGATTTTTACTCTCCCATTGCCTGTATGTGCCTTTTCCACATTTTGCCCTGTGCCACCATACATCTGTCCCTTCATTCTTTCTGAAGCAGGATCACTCATAATACTTATTGTTTTACCTAAAGATGGCTGGTGTTAGCCACTGACTGCCTACTTCACTGTTTGCCCCAGTTCCTGAATTGCATAAAAAGAAAGCAAACAATTTACTAAGCTCAGCATTTAAAGACTAGCTTCATGGGACTTCCCCCGTTGTTTCTCATCTCTCTGTGCGGTTTGTTTTGCAAGGTCTGATTGAATGCACACATCACATTGTCAACATAGCATCAACACTGTCATAAATAACACAAAATATATGTAAACACAATTCAAATTCTTCCCAATTTCTCATGAAATGCATATACATGAAAACTGGTTTATAAATAGAAATTCTCAAATGTTTTAGATTTAGGTAATTTCCACTTTTGCAAAAAACTATAAGCAGTATTCTTAGGAACTCCGTGTAGAGCTCTTGTGTTACACTTACTTTCTAGCACTACCAGGCTAGTGCTTGGGACATTTTTCTTTTCTTTTCTTTTCCATTTTTTCTTTTCTTTTCTTTTTTTGAGTGTTACTAGCTTACTTTGCAAAAGGAACCTAATCTGCATTGTTCCCATCCTCACTTTCTCTCCTGCCTACCTCACCCTGCATGTGTGACAGTGCTGAAAGCTTCTTAACTTTTAACAATTCTCTTAAGATAAAACATGCCATTTCAATCCATTTATTTCTAGGTGAGAGACCTACCACTGAACTAAATTTCCAACCTTCATTTTTTTAGCAGAATATTTCTGATGTATTTATTTGTTCTCTGTATTTAATCTTATTAATTGTCCTGGAATCAGTTTCTCATTTCAGTATTTTTTTTTTGTTTCTTTTTTTTTTTTTTAATTTTAGACCTGTCCATATATATTCTCATTTGCATTGCAGGTAAGCATTTCTCTAATTGTAGGTTTGAAAATGTCTTAATGAGATTAAATGGAGACCTAGAGACACTTATTGAGTTTTTTTTCTCAATTGTATCTATCCATTTATTTTCTCATAGTGACTGCTGTGGGTTGAATACAGGGGCTCAGCTCTTCTGGGAAGCACCTCATGTTGAGTTCTAGCTCCAGTTGTGCCTCTAAAAATATTTCCTATGTGGAGTCAGTGTCTCTGTTGGTTGCTAAGCCTGGCTTTGAATTTATGATACTTATCAGTCTCCCAACAAACTAGGATTACAGAAATGTGCTCTCACATTGTCCTCCTCAGAATTTGATATAAGGTGAAATTCTACAGTGAATTTTGTTTTATTTTTCAAACACCATCAGTATATTGAAACTTCTAAGCAATAGAGTCAGCAGAGATGCATTGTCCACTTCATGTAATCATGGAGTTTTTCCATTCTATGCCATTGAAGAAACCCATGCAGGCCTGCCATCTGGAGGCCCCAGATTCTCTACTCCACCCACATTTTCAGAAGCCAACAAACAAACAAACAAACAAACAAACTACTCTACTCCATGCTCAAAACTATCCTGTGTAGATCAACAGACTAAAATATTTGGAAATGAAAGTTTCCTCATGTTCCTACAATAATTTGTTTTATTTACATATATATATATTTACCATGCCTCTAATATGAGCATGCCAGTGTACAGTCAAGGATATTGTCACTGTCTTCCTATTTATCTATTACTTCTTGGCTTTAGATTCATAGACACAGTCTTTAGGAGATACCTTCCCTTAACTATATTGACCCAAGTTCTTGACCCAATTCAATTTACATGAAGCCTTATTGTGTACTCCTTCTAAATCTCAGTGGCCATCTTCTTGAACTGTCCTTGTTAAAATATAATTCCTTATATTTACCAAAGTTAGGTCTCTTTTGGCAGGCATACATTCTCAAAGATGCTCATGAAGCAATGAAATTGCAACACTGAGCAAAAGCCTGCATTACAACCCAGCATCCATGCACCCACATACAGATGGTTAAAAAAATAACAGCATTTACTTTATTCTCTGGACTCTGTAATTGAGTGTAATACAAAAAGCATTCAGTAGCTTCACTGTCTTAGTTTGAAATCACATGACATTTTAAACATCTTGATGAGTTCATTTCAATACTGACTCTTAGTCGATGATTTGATGTCAGTGTCTGATCATGCCATTTATAAATTGCTTTCTTTGTTTCTACACTGTAGGTGAAATAGTGTTTGTTTCACTCAGCAAGTTTCAGTGACAAACACCCCAAATCCCAGTAGTTTATAACAATGAAATCTTTTAAGTGCTTTCTATGCAAAAATGGAGGGATGCTATGATGAGGTACCACATATACTTACCACCTGTTTCACTGGCCACACCTCATTGTCAACCTTTACATCATAAGAGTGAGAATGTTTAGTTCTCTTCCAGAAAAGAGCATCAAATATTTTTAAGTGCAATTAAATTTACTACATTTCCCAAATTTGATTTTCCCACCAGATATCTTAACATTTTCTAAAGTACAACTTAAAAAAAATATCCAATACAAACTGAAACTAACACACAGGAAGTGTAGAACCACTGAAATTGTTTGAAAAATCTGCCCTCAGCCAGCATGGGAGATTACAGAATGACAGAAACAAATTCTACAAGATCACCAGAAACTTTTATGAAGACAACATTAATTCTGTTTCAAAAATACATCAATATCTAGAAATGTGCCAAGACAAAGAGTTTAGAATTAAGTTCTATTTTTGTAATATATCTGTCTAGCAAATACATTCTGTTTTGAAAAAGAACACAATTTTTTAAAGACCATTTTAGCATTTACCACCTATACCTTAGTCAGGTATAAAAAGGGAGCAGAGAATAGTACAAGCATGAGAAAAGCAATCTTAAAGTCCAAGAACTTCCTACTCATGTCAGGAGACTCTGACAAAGGTAGCCTTGTCAAGTCCAAGTAAGCCCGGGTAATACTACAAACATAACTACATTAGCATGGACATACGTGGGATTTAGTGATTTCTGTTTTTCACACAATGAAATCAAATATGCATGAATGACTAAGTTTCTTTGGACAAGGGGGAAAGAAGCTTATAAAGTAAAGTACCTACCAAGATAGAAGATGCTAGGAATAAGATTCCTGGATGCTAGTAAGCTTAACAATTATGAAAGATGACAGCTAGTCCTCTAAGTAAATAGTAGCCTTCTGCTAATACATATGCATCTAACAGGGTGTAGAGATCCTCATGCAGTTCTGACAGACCATGTCCTGATATTGGCAAGGTTACAGACCCCAGCACATGCTGAATCTGTGGGAAATTTTCCAAGGAGTCATAGCCAATGGCTAATAATTTAAAGTTGAAAACCACTGAGTATCCTTCAAAACAGCACAAGAACCTCCAAGATGACAACAGAAATGCAGATCTCTAGTTTGGTGCCTGTGTGCCAATGCAGATATAAGCAGGTTCCCCAGTAGATGCTGAGTCAACAGGCAGAGGTACAGTCCCTGCACAGCACACTGTTCCAAGTCAGGGTTTGCTTGGCAAAAGTATCCAGCAAAGATGCTGAGCTCAACCCTTTTTCCCTAGATGCACTGAGAGCCATGCCAAAACCAGGCTCTGGACCTCAATTCTCCCAAATTTACATCACTCTCTAGGCATCAATATTGTTGAAGATCTCATTAAAAACAGGCATATATACTGTCAAACTAGCCCTGTAGACTGATAGCAGCCACTCCAGTGTATCTGTAGAGTAACAAGATAATAATTCTGTAGCTGATGCAGAGTGGATCTAGACACTTATGCTTCTTCCTTTTCCAAGCAGCTGCTAAAGGACTCTCAACCCCTGCCTTCTGGAAAGAGCACCAGGGCTATTTTTGGGTCCTTTGTCATGCTATCCTATTAATTTACCTTGGACTTTGTAATATAGACCCACATTAAAAATAGTGTGGTTTGAGTACAACGTGCATACCTGCAGTTCTAGCACTCAGCAGGAGGTTGAAGGCCACCCCAAGCTACACAGTTACAACTTAGAAAAGAAAAAATGAAGAAGGGAATAGTGTGACTAATTTTCTTCTCTCATTACTAGTCACTTCAATATATGCTGATAAAAAAAAAATCTATGAAAGAGAGGAAAGGAAATGTGTGAAATGGAAGAGAGAGAAAATACACCTTGAGCGGGCTAAGTGTCCTTGCAGTCTTCCATAGTAAAAGTGTACTTTGGCTCATGCAATACAGAGAACAGGGGCTCAGACGGTACAGCTTCAGAGGTTACTTGGATTATTCCTGTTTGTGAGGCTGTCCAATCTCACAGGCCCTCTTTCCTTATGCACAAAATCAGGACAATAATACAACTACCAAGAGAAAAAAAAATGTGATAAGTTACAATTCGTTAAAAATGAAAAACTATTGTGATGGAAATGGTTACCATCAAGGAAGTAAAAAGATAAGCCGAAGGATAAAAACACATATTTATAAGACATATATCTGATATCTAGAGCATATGAAAAATGTTCACTCTTCCTCAGAAAAAAAAATCCCAGATAAATAACCAAATAAAAAGATGGGGGAAGGTTTAGAATAGATATTTTTCTAAAGAAAATGGATGCAGGCACACCTGCTTTGTGAAGAGATTCTCAGCTAGCTTTATCACCAGTAAAATGCAAGCCAAATGCACAGTAAGATTCACTTCATTACTGCTAGGATGGTTATAGTCAAATGACAGTGTGGACGGGCTACAGTGTGAAGAAATTGGATTTTGTAAATGTTGCTGGTGTCAATCTAAAATGCCTGGATCGCTTCAGAAAACAGTTTGAAAGTTTTTCCAAGGGTTAAAGCATCACACTAATAATTGCACTTCTAAATACACAAATTCACTTTTTGAGAGAATCAGAACATGTCTATGCATTATCAAATTAAAATCACAGTGTAAGGCATGGGATACCTCCTAACACATTTTTGGTCAGAAAGGTCTCCAAAACAACATATTAGCCTTAGTTACTCAACATAACTAGATCATAAGACCTATGACCAAGAACACTAAACACTTTATTTACAGGACACAGAGAAATCAATTTCAACTCCATTGAGAAATATCCTCCCTTGTGTTCATAGTGTCAGAAGGTGCTGGGCAGGCTGAAAACATACATTCCTAGTCTTAGCCAGTACTGGCTACAAGTATGGAATACATGCTATAGTACTGACCTGCTTGGAAAGGTCTCCTCACTGATGTAATAGCAGCACAACTATTATTGGGTAAATAACTGCTTCCTGATTTCATTATGCTTATACCCATAAACATGGTTGGCAGCAATGGATACAGAGATGTAAACTGATCAAAGTGCTGAATTAAGAGACTGAGGGTTCAGCCCTAGATGTGATACCTCCATTAATCCCAACACCCCTAAAGCTCAGGGATTGTCAATGATGAGATAGGAGGAAAAGTAAGAGCTCGAGGGTTGGAAGAGTGCTGTGGAATGATGTATTCTGGACTGGTATGAATGGTTATCATATTAATGAACTCACAGAAGCTATGGTCCTACAAAAGTTCTACAGAAGACCATGGCAGTTAAAATCCCAGTATAGATGAGGTAGGTGATCTAAAGGCTGCATCCCTTACTAAGGAGCTATTGACAAGTGACAACAGCTAAATAGAATCATTCTTTTGTGAGGATATGGTCACTGGTAACTTTCCCTTGCTTCAGTGTATAGATTCATAGCTATACACACTCTGGCAGCACTAATTAAACTTAGTGGGTAATGAAAAATAAAAAACACATTAAGTTATATGAGGGACATTTTGGAGGAAGTATAACAGGATTAAGGGGGGAAAGGGTGGATGTTATCATATTTCATTATACATATGTAAGAAATCTTCAAATAAAAATTATTTTAAAATAAATAAAACTATTATATTGCAGAAAATGAATATAAATGAATGAAGAGGAAAATGTCCACAGTAAAACATGTACACTAATGTTTATAACAATCTCATTCTAAATAGCCCCCACATGGAAATAACCAAAATTAATTGCTCAAAGGATAAGAAGTGCCAAGTCCATTCATACAATAGAAGAGTATTCAGCAGTAAAATGTAATCAATAAATGACACACAGCACATCACAAGTACTAAAGAAAACTTAGTTGAAAGCATCCACTTACAAAGAACTCTACTGTGTGCCTCCATTTACATGAAGTGCATGGGATAAGCACATCCAGAGAAACGGGAAGTGGGTTAGTTACTGTCTGGGCATGGGAAAATTACTGCTAAAAGCTAAAAGGGGCAGTAAAATTTAAACTTGATAGTGTTCAAGGTTTCAGAGGCCTATATAAAATACCACTGAATTGTAGACTTTAAGTGGGTGAATTATATTGTATATGAATATATCAATAAATTAACCGATAAGAAGGAAAAAATCTGATATATGTGTCTACTACTGGGAAATACATGTCTTAATTGATAGCAAGTAAAATATGCATTATATTGCCAATAAATACATCTTCTTTCCCCCTTATTTTTCTTTCTTTTATTTTCTATACTTTTCTTTTTGTAATCAAAATGCTCTGACCATTGAGCATATTTAAACATGATTGTTAGGGTCTTAAAGGTAATCCCAGGAGATGCACATAGATAAATACTTTTTTAAGAATATAGGGTAATGAGTTTTTGAAAAACCTTGGCTTCTGTAGTGAGACATATGTCAGGCAGGAGCTCCTAAAGGCAAATGATTTCACAGCAGCAACTCAAGACTCAAGCTGTTCTTTGGCAGAGGCTACATGCATGCTTTGAGCCTGCTGTTTTGAACTCAGAAACTGGGAGTGGAGTCTAGCCTAGAATGCAGGTGAAAAATGTGCAAAGAAAGAAAATGGGGAAGAGTTATACGATCTGAAGAGAAACCGAGAAAGACGGGGGGCGGGGAGGGTGGACATGGAGGCAGATGTTCACATGTCTCCACCAGTCAAAGATAGTTGATATATCTAGGTTGGGTATTGGGTTATACTTCTGATTGAGCATTACCAAACTTATAAAGCCTTTGATCAACATTTTTAAAAAATTGTATAAAAGCAAAAAGGAAAAGGGGGTTTTCTAGGGAGGGGAAATGGGGAAAGGGGGTGGCATCTGAAATGTAAATAAAATATCCAATAAAAAATAAATTATATAAAAAAGAAAATGGGGATGGGAGAAAGGAAGGACAATTTCTCACTGAGTTCAAGAGGAGAATAAATCATGAAGAAGACACAGATGTTAATGCATCTTTCTGCTTTGCTTATCTATACCTACAATATCTTTACAAATAAAGAACTAATGTTAATATCTTGTCAATATGAATTCAGGAAAAATTAAAGTTTTTGGGTTTGTGAACAGACTCTTAGAAGTGTATCTATTAACAGTAGGGCATACAGGAGAGTTTAAAAGAAAGATCAGTTTGCCCTAATCTCTAGTGAAGAAGCAAGACAGTATTTTTGAAAATGGGCTTAAAGAACTGATCAGTTTTACCATCAGATATCTCAGTCTTTCTCCATACTTTAACTTTTTTTTCAAACAAAGCCATAATGTCCTTATCTAGTGGCATTCTAGAAAAAATATCACACAGCTAAAGACATATATTAAATATTCTGTTCTCCATGGATCTTGAAAGTTATCTTAAGCTTTCAATGCAAAGAATATTCAAAAAGAAAGCGATAAACTTAAATTTGGCAAAAACTAGACATGACACATTTTGGCAGTGTGCAGGACAGACACTCAGAACTAGTGTGAAAGATGTCATCTTCGGTGATGTGCTAGGTGAGTGCGCCTCTGAGGTGATGTGCTAGGTGAGTGCGCCTCTGGCCTGAGCACATTTGCTAGGATCTCCTTAATTCAGAATTTCCTTAAACCCAGTTCTTTACCTTGACTGCAATTCCCATGCTCTGTACGCATTTTCATAGCTCATTGGTGTTACAAGAAGAGACTCTGACCCCTTGATTTTAAACTTCAAAAGATTGTCCTCCCAAATCATACTGTGCCAGATGAAGCTTCCTCTAAATGTTACCAGAAAAATACAGATGTATTTGATCTATACTTTATGTAATATGAATGTAAGAATTGCCAGCCCCCATTTTTACTCTCATATTAATAACACAAACAAAAGAACTATACATTCAGAATCTCCTAAAAATGAAGATGTAGATTGAAAGCACTATTTTGATACTATAGATAGATAATTTACAGTATAGTTGGGCATGTGTCTGTGAGGAACAAGGTCCAGCACGTTAAAAAACATCAAAACCCAGGGATTTACAAGATCCTTCTGTAAAGTGGAGGCTTATTTTCATGGAACTTGCAAACATACTCCTGTATTCTTTAGATCACCTCCAATTTGCTTCCAAGAGCTAACACTACACAAATTGTCTGTCTGTCTTATTCTTGAGAGAGGATCATGATATATAGCCCAGCCTGGCCTTAAACTTGAATCCTCTTGACTCTGTTCTCCCAAATATGAGCACTGCCGCATCTACTGCCACACCATCACATCTTAAGTAAAAAAAAATATTTACTTGATAATGAAATTATGAAAAAAGAAAAGCAGGAATAACTAAGCCAAAAGCAATAAATAAGAGTGAAAAGTGGGAAGGATGTTGTTAACTTAATGTAAATGATGCAATGAGTACTGTGTTGAATAAATAAACCAAGGTACAGCTATCAGTGCAGACTTGCATGCACACATGATTTCTGAAAAGCGTGTTGCAGTACACATAATCTATAATACTCTGTCTGCAATTGATTTTTAAAAAGACAGACAATTCACACAAAGTCTTTCATAGGCAGCTCATCTGAGATGCTTACCAAGTAGGCACCAAAGAACACATTCAACTTCATTATCAGCCAGACAGATGATGCAACTTACATCCTGTAGGTCATGACTATGTCAAGTGTGTGGGGCAGGGCTCTTAGGCTGACTGATATGTGTGTACCATGGTATGACCATTTTGGAGAGCAGTTTAGCATTGTCAGTTAAGTTTAACATTTCCAATTCTACTCTAAGGCATGCAAGTAACATTTATCTGCACCTATATTTATACTTATTCAAGCAACGTTATGCCTTCCTGTGCGTAAGAAGCAGAACATTTCTAAGATTATGAAGAAAACAAATGAACTATAGTGTGGAGAGGAATCAAGTCTCCAAATGTAAGGCTGAGGTAGAGAACAGTGGCTAAACAGTCAGACTCTATTATCCCTTAGGCAATGCTCAAGTCAGGTTGTGGGAGCTTGAAAGGCAGCATGGTTTCTGGTCGAGCACATGCTGGAAGCCCCAGTGACCCAAGGTAAACCTGAGGGACAGCAGAGGCTTCACCACGCCCTCAGACTCCAGGCTCCCAACACAAGGCTGCAGTCCTCCATAGATTTGTGTTTTTCAGTCATGTAGCCGCAAGCAGATCTCCATATTAAGAAGGGCTTAGCCAATTAAGTTTTCCTTCCTACACCCTCCTTCCTGCAAAAGGTATTTAACCTCAGGCCCACCCTGATAAATGGGTATGGATTCTCATCTACTTTACACCATGACAATAAACATCTTAAAACCGTGGACTGTTTCTTGTTTCATTGGTATCTGCTGTGGGGAACAATGGAACAGGCCTTTACCTCCCACAGAAGACCTGTCTGCATTCCCAGTCATGAAGACCACCAACCCAAGCCAGTTGCCCGTGACCAAGCCAGTCAAGCCAGCCACAATCAAGCCAAGGACTCTCCCTGCAGGACCCATCCAGAGCTTCTCTCTCCCTCTCCCCTTTGGCCATGGGGCAGTTCAGTGTGAGCCCCCCCCACTTTGTTCTCAGCTCTTCCGCAACTTCCAGCGGCACCTGGGTGCCCAAGAGCCTGAGAATCAGATGGTCCCTGGCCTCTCATCAGGCCCAGGGATCACCCCCTGCCCCAATCGAGCTAGCTCCAGCTTTTCTGGGACCTCAAACTGTGCTGCCCCACCACTGGATCAGTGTCCCTGAAGAGGCTTCTTACAGCCCAACACCTGCCCACCACCAGTGTAGGGTGAAATGTAGTTAAACTTCCAGTGTCCTGCCTCCCCAGGCTGCCCTAGCCCTGTGGCAAGGTAGACGCAGGACTTCCAAACCTCCACACCCCCTTTTACCCAACACCAGGTAACATGGCTATAGGGTCATAAGAGAATATCTGTCATCAAGGAAAACGGGAAAGAAGTTCAAACAAGGAGTAGGTATAGTTACTTGAGCATTCACTTCAGGCAGAGTTGTTTAGATTCACACCTGTCTTTGCAACATATTCTTATTTATGTGTTCAAACAGAAAAGTTATGAATATCAAAGTTACAATCATCATTTTATGGAAAATTTGAAACTGAATCTTTCTTCATGGCATTGTCTTACCTCCTTATGTTGTACCCATTTGAATAACTACCAACTAAATTTCAACAAGCCAGTAAAACTTTTCACCCCATTCACATACAATTTTTTCTTGTCTTGTCTTTATATCTAGTCCTGTCTTTCCTCTCCTCTCCTCTCCTCTCCTCTCCTCTCCTCTCCTCTCCTCTCCTCTCCTCTCCTCTCCTCTCCTCTCCTCTCCTCTCCTCTCCTTTTCTTCCCTTTTCTATCCTATCCTATCCTACCCATTTTCCCTTTCCTTTCTATTATTTCTTTTCCTTCCCTTTTTTTCTTTTCTCTACTATTGAGAATGGATTCCAGGGTCCTTGTTCACCTAAACAACTGCTCTACCCCTGGGCTAGACCCTTTCTACATTATTACTTCCTTTTTGATGAACTGGAATCAATTTGATTTGACATTTAAAAATTTAAATATTCATTAAATATTGTTCATACACCCAAAATATTTCAGTATCATTTAAACTTACTATATGTAATGAAGCAGAACTTAGGTAAAATAATGGCAAAGATTCTTTTATTGCAGGAATCAACAGTCTTACCTGAGTTTACCCAGAAGTTCTAATCATTGCTTTGTTAATTATCTTTTGAGAGAAGTGCTCAGATTCACTTATTAAGAGATAATGCTTAAAAGTTAAAAGCTCATCTGTCTGTCTCTGTCCCAATACCATGTGGTTTTTTACCAATATTGCTCTGTAGTACAGCTTTAAGTGAGGGATGGTGATTCCCTCAGTTTTTTTTTTTTTTTATTATTATTGAGAATTCTTTTTGCTATTCTGTTTTTTGTTTTGTTTTTGTTATTCCAGATGAAATTGAGAATCATTCTTTGTATCTCTGTGTAGAATTGAGTTGGAATTTTGATAGGGATTGCATTAAGTCTGAATATTGTTTTTGGTAAAATGGTCATTTTTACTATGCTAATACTATTCATGAGCAGGGAATCTTTTCATTTTCTGAGGTCTTTTTTGATTTTTTTCAGAGATTTGAAGTTCTTGTCAAACAGACTTTTCACTTGCTTAGCAGAGTTACATCAAAATATTTTATATTATTTGTGATTATTGTAAAGATTGTTGTTTCCCTAATTTCCTTCTCAGCCCATTTATTCTTGTGTAGAAGAAGGCTACTGATTTGTTTGAGTTAATGTTATATTCAGCCACTTTGCTGAAGTTGTTTAGCAGGTGTAGAAGTTCTCTGATAGAATGTTTGGGGTCGCTTATGTATACTATCATATCGTCCACAAATAGTCACACTTTGACTTCTTCCTTTCCAGGTTGTATCTTTTGACCTTCTTTTGTTGTCCAATTGCTCTAGCTAGGACTTTGAGTACAATATTGAACAAATATGGAAAGTGTATGCAGTCTTGTCTAGTCCCTGATCTTAGTGGGATTGCTTTAACTTTCTCTCCATGTAGTTTGACGTTGGCTACTGGTTTGCTGTATATTGCTTTTACTATGTTTAGGTGTGAGCTTTGAATTGCTAATTGTTCCAAGAATTTAAACATGAAGATGTGTTGTATTTTGTCGAATGCTTTTTCAGTATCTAATATGATAATCATGTGTTTTTTTCTCTTTGAGTTTGTTTATGTAGTAGATTACATTGATGGATTTCTGTATATCTAACCATCCCTGCATCCCTGGGATGAAGCCTACTTGATTGCAATGAATGATTATTTTAATGTATTCTTGGAATAGGTTTGTGAGAATTTTATTGAGTATTTTTGTATTGATATTCATAAGTGAGACTGGTCTGAAGTTCCCTTTCTTTGTTGGGTCTTTGTGTAGTTTAGGTATCAGTGTAACTATGGTATCAGAAAATAAACGAGGTAGTATTTCTTCTCTTTCTATTTTGTGGAATAGTTTGAGAAGCATTGTTATTAGCTCTTTTTTGAAGGTCTGATAAAACTATCTGGCCCTGGGCTTTTTCTGGTTGAGAGACTTTTAATAACTGCTTCTATTTCCTTAGGTGTTGTGGGACTGTATAGATAGTGATTAAAAAACATATGGTATTGGTACATAAACAGACATGCAGATCAGTGGCATAGAACCAAAGACCCAGAAATAAACCCATCCACTTGTGGCCACTTGATCTTTGACAAAGAAACCAAAATCATACAGTGGAAAATGGACAGTATTTTCAACAAATGGTGCTGGTAACTGGAAGTCTGCATGTAGAAGAACCCAAATTGATCAATTTTTATCTCCTGGTACAAAGCTCAAGTCCAAGTGGATCAAGAACATCCACATAAAACCAAAAATGCTGAATCTAATAGAAAAGAAAGTAGAAATAAGCCTTAAACTCACTGACACAAGGGAAAATTTCCTGATCTCAGGTTCAAAGATCAACAATTGACAAATGGGAACTCATGAAACTGAAAAGTTTCTGTAAGGCAAAGTACACTGTCAATAGAACAAAAAGATCTTTAGCAATCCTACATCCAACAGAGGAATACTATCCAAAATATACAAAGAACTCAAGAAGATAGACTCCAGGAAACCAAATAACCCAATGAAAAATGGGGTTCAAGAGCTAAACAAAGAATCCTCAACTGAGGAATCTTAAATGGCTGAGAAGCACCTAAAGAAATGTTCAACACCTTTAGTCATCAGGGATATGCAAATGCAAATGACCCTGAGATTCTACCTTACACCAATCAGAATGGCTATGATAAAAACTCAGGTGACAGCATATGCTGGCAAGGATGTGGAGAAATAGAAACACTCCTCCATTGTTGGTGTGATTGCAAGCTGATAGAACCACACTGGAAATTAATCTGCTGGTTCCTGAGAAAATTGGAAATAGTTCTACCTGAAGACCCAGGAATACCACAACTGGGCATATTTATATGCCCAAAAGATGCTCCAACATATAGCAAGGACCTGTGTTCCATTATGTTCATAGTAGCCTTATTCATAATAGCCAGAAGCTGGAAACAACCAAGATGTCCATCAGTGGAAGAATGGATACAGAAAATGTGGTACATTTAAACAATGATGGCATACTATTCAGCTATTAGCAGCAACTTCACGTATTTTTCAGGCAAATAGATGGAACCAGAAAACATCATCAGGAGTGAGTTAACAGACACAAAAGAACACATGGAGTATGTACTTACTGATAAGTGGATATTAGGCCAGACATTCAGAATACCCACAATACAACTCACAGACCATATGAAGCTTAATAAGAAAGAAGCCCAAAGTGTGGCTGCTTCAATCCCACTTAGAAGGGGGACCAAATAATCATGGGAGGCAGAGGGAAGGAGAGACCTATGTGGGAGAAGGGTGAGGGAAGGAAAATGGAGGCAGGATCAAGTATAGGAAGGGAGAGGGAAGAAGTCCAGAGAGCCTGGAAAATGAATAGAAATATGTAGCAGTAGGATTGGGGAATGGGTGGGTTGGAGGCACTAGAAAGTCCCAGATGCCAGGGATTCCAGAGGCTCCCTGACATTAGCTGAAATACCCAACAGTGGGGAGATAGAACCTGAAGAGACCACCTCCAGTAGATAGACATGACCTCCATTTGAGAAGTGGAGTCACTGACCCATCTCAAAATTTTTAGCTTAGAATTGTTCTTGTCTAAAGGAAATACAGGGACAAAAAATGGAACACAGATTAAAGCAAAGGCCATCCAAAGACTTCCCCACCTTGAGATCCATCCCATCTGCAGACACCAAACCCCAACACTACTGATGATGCCAAGAAGTGCTTCCAGACAGGAACCTGGTATGTCTGTCCTCTGAGAGGCTCTGCCAGCATCTGACTAAAACTGATGCAGATTCTCATAGCCAACAGTGGACTCAGCCTGGAAACCCCAATGGAAGAGTTATAAGAAGGACTGAAGGGGCTGAAGGGTACTGCAACCCCATAGGACAAACAGAGACTAAACCACCAACCAAAGAGTATATATACATGGGAAGATCCATGGCTCCTGCTACATATATAGCAGAGAATGGCCTTGTCTAGCATTAATGGGAAGGGAGGTGCTTTGTCCTGTGGAGGCTTGTCCCATCGAAGGGGGAAGTTATAGGGGTGAGGCAAGAGTGGGTGGATGGGTGGAGGCGTATCCCCTTAGAAGTAAAGGGGATAGGGGTGGGGGTTGTGGAGGGGAAACTAGGAAGGGGAACAATATTTGAAATGTAAACAAACAAAACAATTAATAAAAAATTTAAAAGTTCAGGAAATGAAGTACTTACAACACGCCCAAATTTTGTTTAGAAGCTTTAATACTATTTTAGGTCTTGACCAAAAGAATCACAAAACTCTAGACATGTTTCATTTGTACTTATTCCTGGAATTTCATTATAAAAGTTCACAGAGCTCGACCAACATCTACTAACTACATGGACAGGTTCATTTTTTCAGTATCTTTTACAGGCATGAGATGCCATGCAGACTGGAACCTACTGAGAACTGGGTGACATTGAGATAACCCAGTGTCCTGTCATCTTGTCTGTCACTATCTTTATGGGTCTGTCTCTTCTTACCATGCTTCTGTCCTTTCTTAGAAAGCACCACAATGGAGGCTTCTGGATTTGAGTTAAGATTGCTGCTTGTAAACCCTGAGTAATTTGTTTATGAGCACTTTCAAAAAAATTAGAATTCAGAATGAGAAAAGAACATAGCTAGTAGACTTAGGATTTCTCAAGAAGTCAGTTGCTTAACCAAGTGCTTAATGAGTATAGTCCACGTTCTATTTTCTTATTCCTGGTGGTTTTGTTGGGAGAACTCATTATTTGGAGTTTGGATAATTTGTCAGAACCTCGAATACATGGCTAGATACGAAGACATTTACTCAAGAGGCTTTATAAAACATTTGATGAAATGTGAGATTAACACTTGACAGATGACAAGAAATTTTACCAGATGTGACTCAAAGCTTTTCAATGGAAAAATAAGGAGCTGAAGGAGAAGCACAAGGGAGATGAGTAGAGGCAGTCATTGGAGAATTGCTCACCGGAGAGTGTGAATGGACTGCATTAGTACAAGACAGAAAAAGGAAAACATATCAAAGAGAAGCTACAATCTGAATAAAAGCTTGGAGGTGTAATGAAGAATGTGCGGCAGGAGAAAAGAAGACAATTCAACGCAGTCACTGAGATAACAGTTTAGAGTGCTAAACTGAAGACCTCATGAGTCAGGGACTGGGGCCATGGAAAAAGTATCAGAGCTGGTCAGTGGCTTGAGGAATATGGTAGCATCACGCTAACACAGCAGTTTAGAAGAGTAGGGCTCAGTGGCAGGTGGTTCATTTCTTTCTTGTCCTCTATGACTTCTTGGTATTGAATTACAACACTCCGGGGGCCTGGATTAGGATGTGGAGGCTTCCAACCCCAGTATCAGTTCTTAAAAGCCTGCACGGCAGCCCAACTCATTTAGAACACCTGGCCTTTGGTACAAGACTGCAAAGGAGTCAGATATAGGTGCCACACAATGGTTCAGTAGATTGTTGCTTCTCCCAACTTCATACTTTGTACAGCTCTTTTGTAATATGAACTACATGTTTTTAATAAGAACCCACTTAACATAAAAAAAATTAGAAAATGATGACTTAGAGTTTAGAAAGATTAGTTATGGAAAACGTTAAAGATAAACAGTGGTTGCTATGCAGGAAGAACCTTGACCATCATGGTAGCTATGTTCAATTTTCCTATATCAACACCACTTCAATATTCTAATTTATTTGTTTGTTTACATTGCAGTGCCAGGGATTGACCCTGGGGCTCATGAACATAGTTGGTGCCAATCAGCATTACTGACTTCCAATTTTTCTATACTTTAACATAAGCTAATACATTGCAACAGTATGGGGTCCCAGGGACATTAGTGGCATAAAATTGACATAAAAATGTTACTGTGGTTGAGAGTTAGTACTGTATAGCCTGGCTTCTTTTTTTACAACAAATCAAAACACTATTCTGAACATTGGTATCATGCTAGGAGCTGAAGTGTTTTTGGCACTAATGAACCCAGTTGTCATTCCGTAACTCTACAGCAATTCTAAAGCAGGCACCTCATTACAAATGGCCCAGTCCTGAATTCCATTCAGGGACAAGCAGAATTTATGTGTTCTTTTGACACATGGTATTTTAATCCTTGATTACAGAATGTCACTGGGTTTTGAGTTATCTCTTCTGTGTAAAATATTTATCTCTTCTGCAGAAACAATTCATTTTAATATATACCTGCCAGCCAAGTATATATTATAGGTTCAGCAGCTCTGTATGACTTGTTACTTTTCAAGTGGACAGATATTTTTGTTCCTTCCTATTCCTTGTTAGATAGTCTGTGTTTAGGTGATGAAGTCTTTCAATCCATATGACTGATTAGAATTGCATTAATTCACAACACCAGGTGATAACAAAAACTTAGGATTGCATCTAGCTTTAAAATGTCTTTAAGATGACAAGGGCCATGATATTTCTTTCTGCATGGGTCAGAGTAACTTGAATGTATAAGTTCTTTGGGAGTGAAAGGTTTTATAACTTATATCAAGCCTCATGCAGTATTTGGTGAAGGTAGAACTCAAGTCAGTCTATAAGTGCTGCATCGTGATGACATCATGGGTCACAGCTAGAAGACTTCCCTCTGTTCCTGCAACATGTATACTTACAAAGTACAGTTTGACTTGTACCTCTGAACAAATCAAAACACAGGTGCTTAAAAAAAACAGTGGCGGACCAAGGTAGGCTATGTGCTGCCCAGTCCATAACTTCCCTGGGCATCTGAGAGAGTATTGTAAGAGAGTCTTAGGTTAGCAGGTTTTTGTCACAAAGGCAACTGTGAAAAATGTGAAAAATGCAGACAGGGGAAGGATCTCTCTGCTATAGAAATACTACCAGCATACTTTGAGCAGATCTTTTCCACATAAGGCTTGGGGAAAAGAACTGATGATGTCCCAGTTTTATACATAATAAATGAACCACTTTCTTCAATGCATCAGAGCAGCTTTCTTGATTGTGCACACATATCATTGATGCTAAGGCTCAAATCCTGATTTTTCTCCATGCCCCACACAAAGCATGTCTCCACAGATCTGCAGACCACAGTTCAGCAGTACTCCATGGAGACAAACCTGACTTAAAAATTCAAGCTTCTGTTTCCCCTAACATCGGCTGGTAGAAGCCAGGTTGGAGAGGAGAGACACAGGTTAAAAATTCTGAGCTCTTGTGTATATACTCAATGACTAACACTCCAATTGCAAACAGTAAGTAGGCTGGGGAGAAAGCTAATTATGCTGTGAATAGGACCAGTCCCTTCTGGTGATACACATGGAAGGAGATTGTGAAGGTATGCAGCAATGACGTAACCCAGCCACTATAGCTGTGACAGTAGGAGCAAGGCAGAGTACCTTCTAGAAAAAAGCAGCATGAAGGTGAAATGAACCAGACATAGTTGACAGAAGAGACAGCAGTCACCCACAGGAACTAGGCAGATAACAAAGGGCCAGTTTCCTTAATGTATCAAACCCCGAGAATGATTCATAGCTGTTGTTTTTTGTTTAAATGTACGGACAGTTTTGCTTTCCTTTAGCATTTTCAACACTGTATGTGCATGTGGCCATTCTTTATCATTTGAAAAACACTTCTATTTATCATCTGAATTATCATGCAGAGCATGAAAAGCAACTGAGATATCACCACAGCCATAAAATACATGTGACAGAAATGTAATCAAATCTCAGCATGCCCAGACAGAGAGCAGAAGATATCTTCTGTCTATGGGTAGTTGGATAAGAAAGGTGGTTAAGCTCAGGCCATGGTAAGCTTAACCAGACAGCATTCAGAAAAGACCATGTGGTGTGCAGAGAGCAGCATGGATGTAAGCCAGCCAACAAACACTTCACTATGAGACCATACTGTCAGTGCATCCAGCATCTTAAAAGGACTAAAAGTGGATACAGAATCACCTGTGGCGAAGACAACATTCCTGGAGACCAGACGGTGCTCCACAATGGAGAACTGTGGGAGTTCGATCCTTTCCACGCCAGTGACAGCCTTGTCCCCGCCACGCCAGTAAAATTCAATGTCATCTGTGGTGTAGCCATCTACCAGGAGACAGAAGCAGGAACATGGTGGATAGAAGACACTGTCACTTTAATAGCAATGTAAAGCCCAAGAAATTATTTTTGTTAAAAGTAGTGACTTTATTAGATTTAAAGAATTACTTTATGTGCACATCTGTGAGAAAAATGAAAAAATAAGCTTTCAGGTATCTCTTTGTTACCTCAGCAGTCTGTTTTGTACCAAGATGGTCTTGAAAGGCAGAGAACTGGGATTGTGGGAGATAACAGCTTAGACCAGAGTGACATAGACACCTAGGCATCATCTAGAGGAAGTTTTTCACACATTTTTACAGGGTGGATTACGATGCTGGGGGAAAGCAGGTATGAAGATTCAGGAATGGCTAGAGAGACTAAGGGCCAACTCTCCCAATTGGAGTCTCATGGCAAGAGTTCCTTAAAGGTACCTGACCATTTTAGAAATGCTCTTTGCTGGGAAACTCCTGGCATAGGTGCACTCCTCATGAAGAGAGTGATAACAATAAAGGCTGTATCTCTCACCTAGTTCTGGGGTCAGTTCTCATACTTACCTGAAAGACAGGCAATGTTTCTTGAGAATGAGAAAATCAATGAGAAACAAAGCACAGTCTTATCTCACTAGCCAGGAGTCACCCAGAAGATCACAGCAAATTGTATAATTATTTCCATCTCTTTTTATTTTTGTCTATTTTCCTCCTCTCTTCTTCCTTTAATATTTTCCCATCCTTCCCTTTCTCCCTTTCAACCTTCTCTCTTCCCTCACTCCTTCCTCCTTCTTTCCCTTTTTTCTCTCCTTCCTTGCTTTCTTGTTTCTCCCTTGAGTAAGATCTCATGACCCAATACCAGATGACCTATATCGTCTGCTAAATGTTGGACTCAGAGACCATCACATCCACTTTTCAATTAGATCAGTAAAGCATAAATCTAATTTTAAAATATATCATTTAAATGCAATAGAATTTTTTATTTGGACACATATAAAACAAATTTAACCAATGCTTTCATAGCCCAGGACCCTAGCTTCTGCAGTGTTTATCATGACCCTAGAGCAATCTGCAGTCCTATGGGAAAGACCACAATGTGGCACCTACCATTTAGCATCTCTTTCTGTCTTCCTGACCTGACAAATCCTTCTCTAATAAAATACTTACCTGATTATGTCACTCTTCTATGTAAAGCCCTCAGTTGCTTTCTACACAATGGAAAAAACAAGCCCAAACTTCTTACAAAGAACTCAGGAACTTACAAGATGAACACCAATGTGATGTGTCTCCCTCTCCCATTACCAGATCAGGTATGCATGCCTCTTCCTGCTCAGAACAGCTCCTGTGCCCAGAGCAGCTGTGTTCTCTGCAGAAGCCATTCTCAGATGTTCAAATGCCCCAACCTTCTCCAGGTCACATGATTTACTGAGAGCTTTCTGCAGAAGCCTTCCATGAGATCCCATCTTCTGAACAACCCCACAATTACCCACAATTCTTTGTATTTTAAAACACTTATTGCTCTTTCTGTCTGTTTCACATCTCTCTGAACCATATACTCCAGGCTGGAAACCACTTTGCCCCTATGTTCTATAGGTCCCTGTACTTACAATAGTTCATGCACAGGGTCAAAGTGCAGCTCTATGGTAGAGTGCTTGTTTCACACATGTGAAGCCCTGGGTATAATCCCAGAAACAGAAAACAAAATTAAAGCTAAACATCAGTGCTGGCATAGAGCTGAACTCTGCAAAGTATGTGAGGGATAAATTAACGGATCAACAATTTATACTCGAATGGAAAACAAAGATAACACTTTCTCACTCCATTCCCAGTATATAGAAGCCAACAGAAAGTAATTCCCTGCTTGTCCTCCGACACTGTCAGTCTGGAATTCTGCAAGATAAGTCATCCGTTGCCCACGAAATCTCTTGCCCAACACCTGCTGAAGTCAGGTCACATAGCAATATCAATCACACCCAGAGGTGTGTGCAGGCAGTTGGAGCTGAAGCTGCTTCCTAAATAAAAGCTTGCATTCACTACCTAAAATGTCCATAGTCTCAGCAGAGCCATGGCCTCTAGCCAAATAGAAGACATTTCACTTCCTAGGATAATCCTAGGAACTGTAGGCATCACCATCTTTCCTCTGAGCCTTTGAAGCTTCATTGCCAAAGTCCTTAAAAGCTCCAATTCTGTATCTATGACTCTACATTTCTGTTCTCTGAATTCATAGCTATCAGGAAGGATGGACATTGATCCATAAAGCAGAGGAGAGCACAGTATGACTAGATACAGCCCCCACTGTGTATTCTCCTGGTTCTTAAGCTCCATACACCCTCCGCAACCACAAATACTTCCAATGACACCACAAAAGCAACTTCACTTAACCACCCAAATCTCATTAGAACACCAGTTGAGATTAATAATAAATCAGGCTGTGACAGATTCAGTACAAACACTTGTTGAGACTAGTAATAATGACAAGTCAGGCAGGATCAATAGGTGGCACTGTTCAGGTGGCAGGAGGCACATGCACATCTTGTTAGATGTTAGTAACACAGCTTCAACTCTCCCGTAGAGGTATACAGCACTGAATTATCAGTAGGGCATCTGAACACTTCTCAAATTGAAGAAAATTGTCAAGATGCAGAAATGGCCAGCCTGTAAGGCTACGATTCTGATGGGAAATGAGTTTCACTCCAGCTGCCCAGGGTCCCAGCAGTCCAGCCACTCTAGCATGATGAAGCAGGTTGTAAGAAAATTGCATCTCAGTATTTGCTCTGTTCTTGCTGAATGGTTTGAGATGGGGGATATTTGTTTTCTCCTATTTCAGCACAGAAAACAGACTATCTAATCAGATTAGAATAAAAAACCCTTTTATACTGAGTTACACACACACACACACACACACACACACCTCTGTCTTTCAATCTTTCTGCTTCTCTCTTGCTTTCTCTTCTTCTTTGTGTATCTCTGTCTTTCTCTGTGTTCACAGTAAAATTGATCAGAGTTAATCCTCTAATACTTTGTTTTGTTTTGTGTTTTAGGAATGATACCCAGGGTCTTCTACTGTGTGTAGAAGGTAAGCATTCAACCATCGAGGTGCTTCCCAGTCTAATTTTAAGATAGCTATAAGTATGATAAGAACATTGTAAGTACTTTCGTATACATGCTAACTTACAATAACAACAACAACAACAACAACAAAAAAAATCTTAAAATTCAAAGGACAAAAGGAGGAGGGCAGACTCAAATACACACAGCTTTCAATTTCCAGGGTGCAGTTTTGCTCATCCAGTGGGTATCTTCTGAGGTCCATCATGCATGCTGCTGTTGTGGTGATCCTGAAACACATAGCAGGTGTGACATTAGAGGTGTGCTAAGAAACAGAGGAGAAAAACTGCTTCTAGACAGACATAAGTCACATACACATAAGCCACCCTTTCTAAAGTCCACCTAACCAAAGCCTCCCTCCAGGTATACTGAGAATTTTGAATGGGTAACAAATTCCTTGAATGCATGATTTGAATATACTACACATCTGCTTTATCAAGAAAACAAAATGATGTTTAGTTTTCCTTCCTTTACCTGTTCTAAATTGACAAGTGAAAGGTATACATGTTAATGACGTTTGGAGTAAGATTTAAAAGTGTGCATCCATGCATCGGAGAATGAAAGCAAGGAGTGCACTCCATCTATAATCCAAAACTGAACACATTTTCCTAAATCGTGGAATTATTTACTCCAACATGCCATCCTATTCATTAGAAAAGAGTTTATAATTGGGATTATTACCTTCTACTATCTGTTTCCTAATACATTTCCCCCAACCTGAAGGCATGTGCCCGTGTATGCACATATATATTGGTAAGGGTATTGTGCTTAGCAGCCTCCCACTCATTGTAAAACTATGCGAACCGTAATTTACAAAAACTGGATAGGGAAGCCTGAATAAGTCCAGAAGTCGGTTTTCCTGCCAGCAACTGTTTCTGACATGGAGGGCTTATCCAGATCTTCCCGTTTTGCTGCAATAATGATCATCTTTATCTAATAAGATAAAATATTGACTGGGTTTATCTATACAAACTTCACTAATATGTTAGTTACAAAAGGTTTGGTATTTAACTGTCCATGATCCTGCAGAGCTGGTGATAGATGATGAAGGTTTAGCCAGATAATTACTCCTAATAGATAGGCATGTAAGGATTCTCCGTTGTAAACTTCTTGTTCAGTTTTTAATTTGAATTTATGTGTAAACTTATGGTGAATGTTTAACCATGTAATCATGTATTCTGAATGATATAGAAGTGTTGAGGACAAAGAGAGGAGACAGACTTTAGGAGAACTTTTTAGACAGAACTGAACACAAGAAAAACTTAGAAGTAAAGGCATTGGGAGTAAGAGCACTGTTGCATCAGAGCAGGAGGAGAGAGCAAGATTAGAAGGAGAATGCAGAGTGGGATAACTTAGGAACTATAAGGCAGAATACAAAAGGAAAGACAAAAAAAGAAGCTGTAGAAAGAGCAAAAGGAGCAGGCAAGCTTCTCTTTACCATGGGCAGAACAGGAATTTTCTTAATAGCAAGGCAGGCTTAGTCATACCAGAGGGAACAAAGCTTTCTTCTAACAGATTTGGTTTAAATTCATTTAGCAATAATAGGTAGAAGCTTTTTCTTTCTCTATGAAATAAAGATTGGTACTCATTTTGGATCCAGAATGAGTGAGTTCTTTCTTCTTTCTGCACTGGCACTTGGTCTCTCTCTCTCTGTCTCTCTCTCTGTCTGTCTGTCTCTCTCTCTCCATCTATACATCTATACATCTATGCATATGCATATATATATATATATATATATATATATATATATATATATATATATATGGATGTGTGTGTGTAAGTACATAATTATGAGATAGTATGAAATCTGGGCCCAACTGGTTTGTATGAAGATTTAAAAATATGTATGCATGAATCTCTGTATGAATTTATGTTAGTTTAATCCATAATTGCTTGTGTAAAAGTTTTTCCTTCCACAAGCATGCCTCTCTTCTCCTGGTTCAGTGAAAGTTTATTACTCCAAACTACCCCCTAAGAAGAGGCATCTGGAAAAGAGGAAAATGTCTCTAGCAATCAATCCATTACTTAATCCTTTGCTGTTTTAAGATGAGGATTTAATGTCAGAGACTGCAGCTTCTGGCCTGAGAGGAACTCAGACAGGCGGGTCAACTACTGCAGCAAAGTGACTTAGATGTAAGATAGGTAAACATTTTGTTATTATACAGCAATCTTAAATATCTCGCCCCCACTGATGCTGACCCCCATCTTTGGTTTGCCTTCAAGAGAGAACCAGAAATAAAGAAGAAGAGCCTAGGCATGGCCCCCAGAAATACATGTGTTCACTACTTTTCATTCTTTGGAAGAAATACTTAGAAAACCCCACGACTGTTTAGAAAACCTGAACGCTATAAAAGTGAAGAGTATATGAAAGATCAGGCTGTTGGGCTATAGGAGAAAGAACAATTGGGGCAAGGGAAGGTGTGGGAGCAAGAAGAGAGAGGGCTAGGTTGTGCAGCACAGCAGAGCCTCTCACTTAACTCATAGACTAGGTAAGTAACTTAAGTGACTGAGGGAAACTTGCACCATTCAGCTCTAGCAGAAATGGCAAAGACAGGGAGTTTCAGACTCCAGAATTGAGAGCTCAAGCCTACTGAATGGATCTGGTCGAGTTTGATAAGCCCCAGTAACATCATGGGCTCTATATTTGCAATCCCCCATTCTCCTATATATGTCTTGATTCCTGTATCTCTTTTCTCTTTTCCCTCCTCCTTTCACTCCTCCTTCCTCTATGCCTTCCTCCCTATATCCCTTCCTCAATCACTCTTTCCATTTCTTTCTTTTCTCTCTCTTCTTTTCTTCCTATTTCTTTTTGTTCTGAGAAGAGGACCATTATACTCCACTTCCACAGCCTGCTATAGTATGAGAACTACATTCCTATTTCTAATGAATGATGGCACCAACCAACTGAAATTGAGCATCACTGGGTGAGTGTGTTGGTTGGTGTTAGCTATCCAACTTTACAAAACTAACTTCATAAAATTTGGAATCAGCAGAGAGAAGGGTCTATAATTATGTCTATGAGTTATTTTCTTACTTGAGGTACTTGATGTGTGAAGACCCACCCTGAAAGAGGGCTCAGCTATTTTGTAGGCTAGGCCTTGCCATGAAAGAAGAGAAAGCCAAGCACTATCATGCAATTTTCAGACTGCAGATGCAGTGTGACTCTGGATTCTATAACATACCTTCCTGATGGACTAGACCCTGAAACTGTGATCTGAGAGAAACTTTCTTTCCTTTAATATTGCTTTGGACTGTATATTATATCACAGACATAAGAAAAGACAACAAGACAGTGAAGTTCTCTGCTCAGCAGATTATTTTTTTAAGGCTTTCATTTTTTTTTTTTTTTGCTTTTGAAGACAAGAATCTTCCTGCTTTAGTGCAAGCTTCTGATCGAAAAGCAGAGATATATGTACACATGGTAGGAATGATGAGAGCTGATGTCCTGGACAGTGACACAGTAAATCTACTGCTGCCCACGAGGCTGACAGTCTGCTACTTCTATTCTCTGTCTTCCTCTGTCTGTCTGTCTGTCTGTCTGCTCTCTTCCTCTCTCTCTCTCTCTCTCTCCCTCTCTCTCTCTCTCTCTCTCTCTCTCTCTCTGTCTCTGTCTCTCTGTGTGTGTGTAAGTAATGAATGCATATATTAGAGATACATTATATTAAAACGATGTATATTTAAAAGTATGTCTTCCTTCGCTTCTCTCCTTTCTCTTTTTTATTTCATTCGTTTTCTATAGTTCTCTCTTCTTTATTAATGTTTGCTGGATTGTATTCAGACATCAGCCAGTCATAGCTCCGAGAAGGCAGTGTATCTTGTACAACCTAGTTAGTTTTTCATGCCTCTTTACTTTTGTATTAGTAGTGAGAAAGACAATTGTGAGTATTAATTTTAATGTTCCTAGCTGACTATGTGCTGGCACTATTCTTGTCAGCTTTCTCAAATACAGTGAGAGTTAAAGAACTCTGGTCCTGCTGTCTCTCCTCACCTTGCCTCATGTCAATGTGTTCATTGCATTGAGCACCATTTACAAAAGGGCATATTCATCTGACTATTGACTGGTTGGCTCTTTGTCTACTTTGGTTTGAGTCTATAAAGTCAAAGCTCAGCTTGCTCTGCCTACGGCAATTTGTTAGTACCAGAACAGTATTTTCCATAGCAAGTGATCCATTAAAAACTTGCAGAATAAATGACTTGGAACATTAAGGGACCAAACTAGGTGAGAAATGTTGAAGAGAGGTATCCTGGCCCTTCTTGGTTTTAAGGTGGTGGATATAAGACAGTGAGAGATGACTGCCCACAATCAAACACTTTCCAGAAGAGCCCTGAAACTTCTTAGTAGCCATGGTTTCACTGTTCAAGATTCTCAGAGGTGCCCCTTGTCAAAGATCAACTGGTTGCTATGAATCCTTTTGCTGCAGACTAGAGCTCTGAAGAATCCAGTCCACTGTCCACCATGGGTGTGAGAATATTACCTCAACGAAGATTAGAGTGAAACATACCTTTGGTTCTAATTCCAGCCTTGTCACACTGATAGGACCAGGGATGGATCGACATAAGTGTTCCAGAACTGAAAAACATCTCTATCTGTGGCTGAAGCAGCACCATGTAGCAGCTGATGTTTTCCAGCTAACCACTCTTCCAATCCCTTTTGCTGCCTATGCCAACTCTCATGATCTGCATTCCAGACTGTCTAGGGCTGTTTGTTTGTTTGTTTGTTTGTTTGTTTGTTTTTACAAAGGCAACCATTATTTTTCAAGGTTTAGGAACCCAGGTGCCAAGACTGAACACCTAAGCCAAATACTACAGAGAACACATTCTTCTTCTGCAATTATCTACAAGAGAGCCATAGACAGCACAGGGCATGGGTCAGGAATTCAGTTATCCAATGTTTTGTTGTGTTTTATAAAGTATATATGAAAATACATTTACAGGAATGTCCAGAGCCCTTTTCTAGGGAGAGTCCTTCAAAAATCATCAGAACAAGCTGAGTGTGTTGTAGCCTTCCCCTCACCTTACCTAGATGAGCTTCACTACAGAGGCATTTTTGTATCTCTTAACTGTGACTCAACCCTGTAACCTGATTTGTCTGATGGGTAGTAGAACAGCTTGGTAATGACAGGAGGATCTGGTCCCTTATGGTTCTTCCTCTGCCATAAGAAAGCAATGCCAAGTGAGTCTCCTAGTCCAAAAGAATGGACACAGGGAAAAGATTGAGGTGTCACTAACACTTCTCAAAGACCATCCTTGTGGGCTAGCTCATGAGCACTCACATTCAGCCTATGAGTTAGTTAGCCAAGGCCAGCAAACATACTTGTTCATGCCTCGGACAAATGTGCAATGCACATATATTATGTTCATTAAGGATTTCCAGTTGCTTGTTATACTTCAGTAATCTAGCAGTTGGTAAATGCTCTTTAGTAGAATATTTTCCTATAACAGAGGTATCTGATTCTACATAAAAGCATCAAGGATGGTGCCTTTATGCACTGCATCATTTCTGGTAGGTGAGACAGGCAAAGTTTTCTCCTATCCATTTATAAACGGTCTGAGAGCATAGCTCCACACAGGACCAAACCATCATTGTGCTGAAAAACAAAATAGGGAGCATAGTGTCCTAAACTCCTGGACAGGAAAGTTGGTACCCAAGACTCAAGACCAGAGAATTTATAAGAAAAATACCCTAATCTCAGCACTCTGGTGAAAAAAGAAAAACTATTAGAGAAAAAAATCAGAAAAATACTTTGAGTCCGTGCTACTATCTTGATCTGATTAGGATGCTTGGGATTGGTTCTCTCTTAAAGCATACTTCCCCTAGTATGTTGCTTTAACTATTTGTTTGGGGGCTGCTTTTCTTTGCTTACTATGCTCTTGGATGCACAGAAGTTCCTTGAACATTGCAGTTATCCAATTTATGTTTTGTTTGTTTTTTTGTTTGTTGGTTGGTTTTTGATTGTTTGTTTGCCTCTTGGTTGTATTTCTGGTATCATAGTCAAGATTCATTGCCATGTCCAATCTCATGCAACCATTCCTATTTTGTCCTAAGAGTTGTATAATTTTAACTCTTAAGATTTGGATCCATTCAGTTGTCTTTTGTAGTCCTAGAGTCACTCCTTCACATATGACTTCCAGTATTTCCTAGCCTTATTTGTTAAGAAGACTTTTGACTCTCTCATGAATACTAGTGGCATTCTTGTCAAAATTCATAGAGTTGGAGAAATGGCTCAGCAGTTTAGAACACTTATTTTTGACGCAGACCTAGTGCTAAATTCCCAGTACCCACATGGTGGCCCAAAACTCCTGTCCAAACCTCCAATTCCAGGGGCAGGGGATATAGTCATTATTAGGTCTCCATAGACACTGCATATAAGTACTGCATGTATAAACATGCAGGAAAAATGCCCAAACATATAATATAATAAAAATGAATTTAAAATTAATTTAAACATGTCAAGATTTATTCCTGGGTTATTCATTTTATTTTACTGTACAGTATGTTTGCCCTTATGACAAGTGGTTTGTTTTGAGAAACATTGTTTTGTAGCAAATTTTAAAACTACAAATTGTTAGGTCTCCATCTTTTTTCTTTTGAAAGGTTATTAGAGACACTTGGCATCATTTGGGGTTTCATGGGTTATTAGAATAGAAGTTTCCAATCATACAGATACTATTGTATTTTAATAGGGTTAAGCTGAATGTGGAAATGTCTAGGGACTATCCTCTTAAATATACATATTTCTTTCCAAGACACAAGATGTCTTTTTTTTTTCTTTTTGGTTACATCTTCTTCAAATTCTTTTAACAACATTTCATAGATTTTGGTGTCTGAAATAGTCTTCAACTCTATAACTAAAATGATCCCTATCCCGGTATAATACAACATGTTTATAGTCCCACCAATCAGGAAGCTGGGGCAGGAAGATCAAAAGTTTTAGGTCAGTCTTGGCCACCTCGAGGAAAAATGTTGTTAAAAAGCAAACATGAGGTATAGTAAATCATACCAGTAAAATATAAAGAAGAAAGAAGGATCTCACAACAATTCAGAACAGCCTGGGATATTATCTTTGGGGCTGGAGAGAAGGTTCACCTGTTAAGAGTTTATACTATTCTTATAGAACCCACACTGGGCAGCCCATAAGCACCTATAACTCCAGCTCCAGGGGACTCAGTGCCTCTGGCCTTTGCAGGTACCTGAATTCAAGTGCAAGTACAGTCACCACCACCATCCACATTTATACTTTGTTAAACATAATTTTTAAACCTCATTTAAAGAACTAAATTTTTATCTTTTTAGATGATGATCTGAATGGATTTGCTTTTTTTTTTTTTTTTTTTTTAACCTGCCTTTAAGGCTGCTCATTGTTACACAGAAGCACAGATTCGGTTTATTTTGTCCTCCACAGTTTTGCTGACTTCATTTTTAGCTATAATAGACTGGAGTACTTATACAGTTCTTTGACTTTTACACAGGATCATGCCATCTGTGAAGAAGTAAGTTTATGTCTTGCTTTCCCACTTTGATAGAAGTGACAATTGGGTATCTTATTTTTGATTTTAGGGTGAAAATTTCAGTCTTTCACCATTATGATTTTATGCATTTTTCATACACAATGAAATTATCTAATAAAGGTTACTCCGTGTGTACTGCAAGATCTTTTCATGAAAATCTGTTAAATTTTGTCATGGTTGGTCCACTTGAATTGAAATGATCATGTGTGTTGCTTTCCTTCATTTTAATAATGTGTGTTGTTTTCCTTTACTTTAATAATATTACACTAATTTTCATGCAAAGTTATTCTGTAATATTTTTCCACTTGACTAAGGCTTATGTTGCTAGATTTGGATTGTTAATATTTTGTTAGTTTTTACCTAAGTATTTATAAGGGATTCTATCTGCTGACTTCTTTTCCTTTAGCATGATGCTCTGGCTTTGACACGCCTGTACTGCTCGCCTCAAAGACCAAGTATGAACTAAGAAAGCACCACTGGTGTTAATTTTATTATTCACGGTCTGGCTGAACAAACTATAGGGGCCATCCAATGTGGAGCTTGCCCTTTGAGAGGTTCATATTGCCTACGTTCTGCATGATTCTATCTTGGTATGCTTTATGTTTCTAAAAATTAGTTCATTTCATCCAATTTTTATAATTTTATAGCACATAAACTTTATTGTGTATCCCTTGTTCATAAATAATTGTTAGGGAAGCCCCATGTTTTTTTTTAAAAAAATCTGATTTTAGTTATTTGTGTTTTTTTGTCTTTTTCCTTGTCAATCTAGATAAAAGCATGTCAATGTGTTGGTCCTTAAAAAATATGCAATTTTGGTTTCATCCCATTATTTAAGAAAATGATGGTTTTGTTTTTCTTGCAAAACACTGAAAATGCACATTCACCATTCGTGGAACCGTGCTTTTCTTCACTGACAGTTTTTCCCCATGAGCATTGAGGCTTACACTTGGCTTCCTGGTCTGACTTGTTGCAAGTGTGGCATCATTTTGAAAAGCTCATAACAGGGATGCCTGCAATGAGAGCATGGGGACTTTCACTCCTGACCTTCTACCATAACACAAAATTTTGCTTAAATCTCAAGTCTCTTGGCTCACAGGAAAACAAGAAAATCTCCAGCACATGACAAAGAAACCACAAAGTAAATGTAAGTCTGGAGCCCTGTTGAGTGCCCTTTCCCCTCCCAGGCCCCAGGATGGGCTTCGGCTGTTTCTGTGTAGCAGCACTGCCCTTCACTTCTGCTCTACTCTGCTTCAGTTTCTCACCATCACACTTCTAGCTTTAGGTTTTGGCCATCACCTCCCTCTATTTCAGTTCCTTAAGGTCACTAATGTGAGCAGACTCATCTTTTCAGTGCGCGTTCTAAACAGAAAAATTACTCTCAGAACTCACACAGAGATTGCCATGGTTACCAGCTCTCCTTTTCCCTTCATGGCCTTTGGCTTCCTATAGTTCGTCACTCTGATGCTTAGTATGCTCATGGTTGTTATTATCTTCTTGGTGGCCCTTTAATAAACATCTAGTGTTTTATCTCTTGCTTCACTTCTTAACTTAGAGCTGGCTTTCTCTAAGATCAACACCATCACCTCACATCTTTGGCTACCACCCTTATGGCATACACGCTCTCACCCTTTCACTCTGAGCTTACTTGGCTCTTGACTCAGCTCTGCATTTAGACATCTGTGTGAGTCTGTGCTTCTGGATTACTTTTTGTAGACAGTGTATAATTAGATCCTGATTTATTTCTAGACACCCTGATCTGTCAGTCTAGCTTTTGATTGGTCCATCCATTTACATTTTAAAGTGATTGCTAATAAGAAAGGGCAGGCTTCCACAGCAATGCCAGTTGCTTTCCTGTGTTTGGAAGCTTTTTCTTTCCTCATTTAAAAAATCCAGTTTATTTGTTATTTAGTGAATTTGTCATTGTGATTTGATTTCCTTCTCAGTTGTTTGCAGCTATTTCAGATATATTCTTTGTTTTGTTACCATGCATATTAAGTTTACCAGCTTGAATTTATAACAATATATTTTGTCCTAATATATTATTTTCAATTAGCTCTGCACTCTTAGACTACTGGTATTACAAATGGTATCTCTGAACACTGTTTGCTAAAAACATCAACATATAACTACTTGTATGAATATTTCTTTGGGGAGAGGAACAGTGAGACAAGGTATTGTTATGTAGCCAAAGCTAGCCTAGACCTCTCTACAGCATAGTCCAGGCTTGTGATTTTTTTCAACCTCATCTTGCAAAGTGTCAGTGAATTTGTCATTTAAGTCATGTAGTGAATAAAAATTTGAAAGTGGAATTACAAGTAGTTTAGTACTACTGGTTCTCATTAACCATCTCTGGACATCACCACAACTTCATATGCTTCTGTGTCAATGTCCAGTAAGTTTTCCTTTAAACTTGAACACTTCCATTGAAGCAGGCCTTTTAAAACAGAAAGAACTGTCTCAGGGTTTACTTATCTTGAAGAATTTTCATTCCTTCTAATTATAAAGAGCTGTTTGTACATACAGCATTGTACGCTGGAAGCATTTTCCCCCAGCATACATATTATCAAATTGGCTTTGGCATCCAATGTTTCTGAAGACAAATGGGCATGTAATATTTTCAAGAATCCCATATCTGGGATATATCTATTGTTCTTGATACTGTTAAGATTGTCTTTAAATTTAGCGTCTAAAATTTTGGTAATAATATGTGTCAACATAGATCTCTCTGGCTTTATCCACACTGCACTTCTCTGGGAATCTTGGATTTGTATATTCATACCATCCATTAAATTGGTGATGCTTTTAGCTATTATTTCTTCAAATATACTCTCTCCTTATCCCATTCCATCCCTTAACCCCTCCCTCCTCTAACTCCTCTCTCTCTCTCTCTCTCTCTCTCTCTCTCTCTCCCTTCCTTCCTCCTTCCCTCCCTCCCTTCATCCCTCTCATCTTCTGGAGATCCTAAACATTTTGTTTTACTATTGTTTTCTTACAAGTTTATTGGGCTCTATTAACTTTTCTTCTTTCTTTTTATTTCCTGCCCCTTAGATCTGACAACTTTAATTGTCATATTTTCAAGTCTATGAACTCTTTTTTTCTGTGTCTATCTTGTTACTGAATCAATCACTTTAACTATTATAGTGATGAGGTTCAGCATTTCTGCTGGGTTGGTGTCACTTCTATTTCTTGGTTGGTTTTGTGCACTTCATTCACATGGAGTCATCTATTTTCTCTATTCTTTCTTCATTTTTTTTATCTTACCTTTTACATGGGATGTAAAGATGAATGGTTTAACATTTTATCCATCAGATTTTATGTCTAAGTAGCTGTAAATTTATTTTTCTTTCTTTTGAGGTAAACATATTTTTTTTCTTGTAGGCCTTATGCTAGAAGTTAGAAATTTGATTATAAAAATGTAATAAATGAAAATCAGATCCCTTCTTGTCTCTACTTCCCTTATTCTTTGAAGACTGATTATTTACTGGAGTATTTTGCAACCATATAGACATGCTTGTTTTGTGCCAAGACATCAGTCCTAAACAAAAACTTAGGGTTACTCTGGATTTTTAGCACCATATACCTTTCCTAGAAATTATGGCTTTCAAATTATCTTGTGTATATAAATAATTTTTCTAACTTGCTCATTTTTCCACCCTTTACTTTGCGCTTTTGGTGTTTATTTTACATCTTCTGTAAGGGCACCTATGTGCCACTGTCACTTTGTAGCCTTACAATTTGGGCCATTTTCTTTCTTTGCCTACATTTCGAATTATACAAAACAGTGCACTCATTGCTTCGGTTGTCTTGGTATTCTACATACAGTTTAAAATACATCTTGATAAAGCATAGGTCTTATCTCCTCTGTATGTTGTTAGTGAAGAACTAGGAAATAGAATGTGATGCTGAATACAGTTTCTCTTGATTATGTATTTGGGCTGTTTCTATGGACTCTGAGCTGCTTTTTTGGTGACTGTACAAAATTGTGTCAGAAAGCTTGGGGAACAATATCTTGGAGGCTTTTTGTCTCCATTTCCTACTATCAATCTCTAGCAGAACAATCTGTACAGAGATACTAGAATTTTCATGAAAATAGAGCCAAGATTATTAAAGCTTAGATAGTAAAAGTAAAAAGAATAAGGCAAACCAAACAACCAATCCACCTCCCCAAAGTATTTTACCATATAGCATAGGCTGGCCTGTTGTTATGATAACAACACTGCAACTGCCTTCTGAGTCCTTGAAATTACAAGAGTGGAATTATAGCTTCTAAGCCTGGCTTAAAATATTTTTGACACCTCCAAGCAAAATAATAAAGATTATAATAAAGCAATATGGTTGTAGTAGGTAATAATTATTAATCAGAAAATATAAACTAAGATGTTGTCCAGAAAAAGATGAATTGTCATGACATTAAAAAAAAAGGCTGAGGAGACTATAAACATAATGAATTCAAAGTAGCATGAATTTCTTTTAAAGAGGATGTTCTGTGCAGCATTACAGCAGAGATTTGAACAAGCAGATAAAACAGGAAAACAGTCCCACCTACAATACGCACAATATGAGTAGTGTGGCTGTTCCTAAGAAAATAGACTCCACCTTTTGAACCTGTTGGGACAGATTTCTTCAGGCAGAAATATTCACAAGGAAATCAGACAAATATTTAAGGATGAAATTTAACCTAATTTTGGTGCAAACCCCTCAAAACCAAAACCAAAGTATCTGAAATTTCAAGTTATATTAGAGTTACAGTAATAAAAACATCATGGTACTGGCCTAAAATAGACTCAATGATCAGTGGAAGAAAACTGACAAGCTGTATAAGCTGACATTCCTAAAGCTATTTGACAAAGAGACTAAAAATGCACAGGGGAGGAAAAACCAACAAACTAACCAACCAACCAACCAACCAACAAACAAACAAAAACACCACCATCTTAAAAAAATGGCACTGATCAAACTGAACAGCTAAAAGTTGAAAAATATAACGGGATACTTCATCTCTCACCCTTCAAAAAACTCAACTCCAATTGGATTAAAGATCTCAAAGGAAGACCAGATAACCTAAATCTGATGGAGGATGAAGTAGAACATTCAATCGAACTGCTTGGCACGGCAAAGAACTTTCTGAACAGGATGTTCATGGTGCAGACATCAAGACCTACCATTAGAAAAGGGGACCTCATCAAGGTAAAAAAGCTTGTGCAGCAATAGATGCCACTATTTAAGCAAATCAACAGTATAGAGAATAGAGAAAAATCTTTGCCAGCTATCCATCTCACAGAGATTATCTAGAATATATAAAGAATTCAAAAATAAAAACATGAAGGAAACAAACAGCTCAACTAATATTGGCCATGGAACTAAACACAGAGTTCTCAAAAGATGAAATATAAGTGGCTGAGAGAGATTTTGAAAAAAAAACTTTGACATCTTTATTCATCAGTGGCATCAAATTTAAACTGCTTTAAGATTTCATTGTACCTCTGTCAGAATGTCTAAGGTCAAAACTACAAATGACAACAGATGTCATTGTGAGGAAAGGGGAGCACTTACTCACTGGTAGTGAGAGTGTACCTTCGTGCAGCCACACCAGAAATACAAGATTCCTCAAAAACCTAAAAAATGATCTATCTCATGACCCAGTTAGACCACTCTTCAGCAAATGCCAAAAGGACACTGTATCTGACTATAGAGATATATGCTCATCCATGTTCACTATTGCTCTTACAATAACCAAGAATTGAAAACAGATCCGAAGTCCATCAGAAGATGAATGGATATCATGTTGCTAAGAAAAAACAAAATAATGAAATTCTCTGGTCCATGGATAAAGCTGGAAACAATTTTCACAAGGTAAGTTAGGTCAGGATAGTATAATATCCCACGTTTTCTCTTATCTGTGGGTGTCAGATTAGAATCTTGAGGTATGTGTATTTCATTTAAAATACCCATGACTTCTTGGAAATTGGTAAGGAGCCTGGAGAAAGCTTTTAAAGAAGACAGTAATATAAAGAAGTAAAGGGATGGTGCAACGGGAAGGCTTAAACTGGGAGTAGGGTGGCTGTCAGAGAAGGAGACAATGTGCAGAGAGATCAATCACTATAGGCCTTTTGAAAACACATAGAAACATACAATTGTAAAAGCTTTTTAATGCACACACATACAGCACAACACGAAACACACACACACACACACACACACACACACACACACACACACACAGAGTAAGAGAGTTAAACTGATGTTACATTATAACAAAGCAACAATGTACTTACCAGAAATCATAGGCTAACAAATAAAGAGCCCCATGTCAGGAAAGTGCTATCTCTTTTAAAGGTGGTAGTGATTGTATAGACACCAACATTACCAGCTACTGCCCATGCTATTCATTATCTTTTAGAACATGTTCTGATTGATGAAGACAGCATACACTTGAGCTATAGAACATTGAAAAATCAATATGGTACTCACCTGGAAGCTTCATCCTAATTGGCTAACTTTCATAGTGCTAAAAGGTACAGTACCAGAGATAGCAGAGGCTTGATGTGCTAGGGTGGGGGTGATAACCAGGAGGTGGGGCTCCACACTCTCAGAGAAGTGAGGGGAGATGGGTAGAAGGAGCTGTGTAAGTCCAGGACTGATGAGGAGGGCAGTGATCAAGATGTAAAGTGAATGAATAAATTAAAGTAAAAAAATAATCAAAAATCATTACCAATTGTAAAGATTGCAAGCTACAATTATGACCTCCCTGGCAAAAATATAACCCCTGTTGGAGTAACCTCAAGAACATGGGCTAAGACAACAACATTCTGATTGAATTTAAGGCCAGCTCCACAAGAAGAAACTCATGACTAGCGCCATTATCAGATCAAGAAACTGAGATCAAACAGGAAATAGGCCCATTCTACTAAATGGGCATAGTATTAACTTGACTCCTTAACGAGGTTTCATTATGCCTATAGATTAAAGTACCTCTCACCTTATCAGAGAAGCTTCTTTTTGTAGTAGATAAAGATTATCACAGAGACCCACAACTTATCTTGATAATAATAATCCAGAAAATAAATGATGGCCAAATTCTTAGACTTGAATGGGACATCCATATCATACCTCTCCTCCGAAGGCTCTGGGATCATTTAAAACAAGAGGTGGAAAGATTGTAAAAGTGGGAGGATGTGGATAGCTGCAAAAAGTGCTTTCTGAACATAGTAGGGAACTGCACACCAGACCAAGTCTCATCATCAGGAAGAGAGGCAACTGTTAGCTGCAGTGAGAGCAAGAATCAGTTTTCCTTAAGAGTATAGCTCTGGTATGTTGACCAAATCCCAATGGGAAGCCAAATAACTAAGAGTATATGGACAGAACAACTTAGACTTGATTGGTTTTTTAATATAATTAATTTATTTTTATTTTGTGTGCATTAGTGTTTCATGTTCATGCATGTCTGTATGAGGGTTTTGGACCCTTTGTAATTGAAGTGACAGACAGCTGTGAATTGTATTGTGAGTTCTTGGAATTGAACACATCTTCTCTGGAAGAGCAGCCAGTGCTCTTAACCTCTGAGCCATCTCTCCAACCCACCATGATTGTTTTTTAAAGGACATAAAGTTTGGTGGGTATATAGAAGGAAGACAGATTTGGGAGAAGATTCAGGAGTAAATAAATATGTTCAAAATACTCTGTACAAAGTACTTAAAGAAATAAAATATCTCAAAGAATAAATATCTGCCCAAAATATTTTCACATGAAGACTATATTTACATGCAAATATTTAAAGAAACATTGGCCTTCTTAAGTAAACCTATATTATATACTCCATTATAGGACATGCAGAAAGAAAAATCTTGGCTTGTACTAAGAAAACACAAAAGAAATAATAAAACATATATGTTTTTATATGTTTTATATGTTTTTATATGTTCACTGGTATGTTTAATATGTGTGACACAGTACACCCTAGAACATACATAGTAGATGCAACACCACTAACTCTAATGAATATAATTCTTTAGAAAATTTTAATGAATTGTTAAATATTTTCTGAAAATTTCTATACATCATGGGTTTTAACAGGAGTCAGATTATTGAAACCCAGAAAACTTAAGGAAGGGATTTTTAGGAGTGTTTATGCTCATATTAAAATAAAACATTTCTCAAAAGAAGACAAACATATAGCCAACAGACACATAAAGATGGCTATCATTTAAATCATAAAGAAGTATTACCCAGGATATGAAGAAAAGAACCCTGTAATCTGGTGGTGGGAAATGTAAATTGGCAGAGCCATTGTTCAAAGTATTATACAGTATTCAAATCACACACACACACAGAGAATAATAAATAACAATTCCATATTTAACCAAAAGTTTTAAAATCAGCTAAAATGATACCTACCCTCCCATGCTGAATGTAACACTATTCACAATTGTGAAGTTATAGAATCAACCAAACAACCATTCAACACATTAACAGAGAAAAACAAAAAACAACAACAACAAAACCCACTGTGGTCCAAACAATGCAACATTGTCCAGTTAACAAAACAAAAACAATAAAAAAGTTTTTTCCTTTGTGAGAACATCAATGTAATCAGAAAATATTATGCTATCAAATAAGCCAGGCAGAGAAAAAGAGGCATGTTGTATATAGTAGCTAAGCCAATCAAACTCAGAAGTAGATAGTAGAATGGGGCTGGAAACAACTAGAAGAAGAAGGAAGAAGATAATAATAAACTGATGACACAAAACCTCAAAAAGGAAGATTTTTTTTTAGATCTACTGCAAAGCATAGGAAATAAATATACTGTATATTTTAAATTGTTAGATATAAATTCCTAAAAGAAAATTTCAAGTTTACTCACCACAAAGGAGATTAAATATTTAAAGAGCAATGTGATACCTGCTTTGATCCAATTATTCCACACTGCATGCATAAATCATGACATCATTTTTATCCCATAAATAGACATAATTATAAATTGTTAATGTGTAGTAAAAATAAACATTAACCAATGACTCATTATTGAAAATTAATATATGATGGCCACAGCAAAGGGTCATATAAACATAGCCTAAAGTGATAATATCTACCTCTGATGTCTACCATTGGTCATTATCATTGTTAAATATAAATGCTGTACCTGTTATAAGTTTTATTTGTCATATTTCAATACATAACACAATTTTTAGAAAGTCTCCTCTCTACCTGGGGAGTAGTAAAATGCACACATAATATTTGTTATCCCAAATTGAAAGTACCAACCTCCATGTCACAGGGAAACGAGCGAGGGCTGTACACTGCAAGCACATTGCTGCTCAGGAAATCAAAGTCAGAGCAGTGGGGCAAGAAAAATAAGTGAGAACAAACTATTTTAAAATGAAAAAAAATTAGTACAATAAACAATATAAGTATAAAACTAAAATGTTAGGAAGAATTAACTAAATTGTCGGATATAAGAAGAGATTAGCATGGTTGGATGTTTTCGGATTTCTTTGGTGGTTTGAATGAGAAATGTCTTCCACATGCTCATGTATGGGATATACACTTGATGCCCAGTTTAATGGCATTGTTTGGAGTGGTTATGGAACCATTGGAAGGTGTGACCTTGCTGAAAGAACTATGTCACTGGGGGCAGGCTTTGAATGTTAGTAGCCTGACTACCACCTCTAGTTTTATCTCTTTCCTTGGTATTTATGACTTATGATGTAATCTTTTATTTTCTTGCTCTTGGTTCCCTGTCTCCATGCCTCCCCTAACAATATGGCTTCTCCTCCTGGAAGCCAAAATAAATTCTTTTTTTCTGTTTATCGTTTTCAGTTACAGTGTTTTATCACAGCAGTAAAACTAACTAATACAGAAGTTGGTATTAGAGACTTGCTGTTGTGCAAAACGTGACCATTTGTATTTGGAGAGGAATATAGAAGGCTTTGAAACCTTGATCTAGAAAGACTACTGTTGCCATGAGCAGCTCTTTTCTGTATGGTGCCTATAAGACAGTAGTGCTGAAAGCAATGTAGAAGGTAGAGGTGGCATATTTCAATATCCGTTACTGGGCTAGCTATCGGTAATGGGATATTTTGACAAATAATGAAGATGCACTCTGCTCTTGGCCTAAGTCCTTGCCAAAGATTTCACTAAAAAATATTGAACTACTCCTTTATTTATTTTTTGATAGATTCAGCAAAATGTTGATTCCATGGATTGGTTATTACTGATAACTATTATGCAGATGTAAGATGAAATCGAATATTCTGGACAAAAGAAATACAATGCACAGTTTATAAAGAAAAAGAACACCAAGAAGCTCAATGTTACAGTCAAGACACATGTCAAAAGAGAGCCTGTATTATTAAAGAGATAAGGACCATTAAGAAGTAACTGCCTAGGCTACGCTAGAAAAATGAAAACAGAATCCTTAGGGCAAAACACCACCCAGGTAAACTTCCAGCTTGTAAGGAAAAAAATAGCCCGAAGAGTTTTCTGAGCCTAGAAAAACAACAACAAAACTGCATACAAAAGCCACTGCTAACATGGTCCAAAGTGGGAAGAGTTCATTCCAAGCTGCTTGGCAGACATGACAGAGCAATCCTTGTAGAAATGGTTCTGGAAGCATAAAAATGCAAGAATAGGAGATCATAGATTTTTTTCCTTCAAGTTTCAGAAAGTTGCTGAGGAGAGGAATGGTGGATACTGAGGCAGAAAATACTGAAAACAAGATGACAAAAGGCCATTACATCATTACATAAAGCTATACAGTGAAGGATGGGTCGAGTGAAGACCCCAACATATTGGAGGCCCCAGTGGCCCTAAAAGATCAGATCTTTTATAGAGTAAATAGATAGTTGAACTGAAGGAGCATTAAAAAAAAACACAGCTTCAGAATAAAAAGCAAAATCAATTATAAGACTCAATTTGGATCTATTGGGATCTATTCTAGGTTTTATTTAATATTGTAGTTAAACATTTCACCGTACAACTCGTTACATTAATAATTTTCAGTGGTTTTTAACATCATGTAGTAACATCACAATGTATTATCCAAAACATTTCACACTTCCCATAAAAATATGCTAACATGCTTTACTAACCATCATTCAAACTCAGATGCTTTATAGGACAAGTGACATTATATTTGTAACTTTCTTATTAACACCTAGTAGAGAGGAAAAAACTAATGTTTAATGGGGCAGAAAACTAGGACCCAGACATTGAAAAGAAGCTAGAGAAGATAGAGGGAAGATGATCCAGCTGTGATAGGTAGCAAGGCATAGCAGAGAAGCTGTGCTGGGCCAGATGAGGATAGCCAAGACCTTCTTGATATCTTGAAAGGCATGGCTGCCCAAAGGAAAACTTAAAAGGTACATGCCATGTCAGGACAGCAATGTGTCCCATTCAGAGATACCCTAACACCATAGCTAGGTCGGCCTGTGTCAGAGACTCAGTCTGCCTTTGCGGTCAGCTGTGCCAAAGTCAGTGACCATTAAGGAATGCATGTAAATCTTGATCTCAAGGCACTGGAGTAGTTGGAAGAAACCACTCGCAGTGCCAGTGACCTTCCCTTCCATCAGCAGAGTGAAGGATCAATGCTTTCCCAGAATAAGGCTGATCTGACGTACTAATGTATGTCACTTCTGGTCTATAGCCAAAGATTTTTACCTTATCCAGAAGATTCAGAAGCCCCCCCCCCCCCTTGACCTTGATGATTCATTGGGGATATGTGGAAGAAAAGAAACGTAGAGACACAAAATAGTGGCTGATTACCCGTGGAAAATTTAGCTGGAGAGACAGGGTGAAGGACATGTTCAATATCCAACTATGAGAAAACGCAACTGCAAGTCTCAGGAACAGTCAGTCCAACATACACTCAAAGCCAGGAGGAAATTGCCCCCCAGCTAGATGGGACTTGTTATGAGTGCAAAGACAGAAAGCTAGGACTATGGGGAGTTTGGCAAGTGTGTGTGTGTCTCTTCCATTCCTGCACACAGACTGATGTAGAAGGTCAATCTCAGCTTTCTGACATTTCTGCGTAAAAGCAAAAGGCATTCAGGAGAGAACCAGCTTTGGATGTTGAATTTTGCTTTTTTCCCCAGGAGCCTCTGTTATGTTGCTGGGTATCATCAGAATTCACAACTCCCAGGCAGCCTCAAACTCCAGAAGACAGCCAATGTGCACAGGCCAAGGGGGAGACACTGATGTGCTTTCAGCTGGGCAGATTCTGTTCATTATGATTACGATATGCTCAGCTTCTGACGGGTTAATAAAGATGCCACAGTACTATAAACTGAGGAGCATCTGATCCTATTTATCAAAAGATACAGTGTATAATCCAGACGTGAGATACTGGCTTAGCCCCAACTTGTTATGTTACCACCATGATTCCGTAAGTCTAACAATAAAAGAAAGAAGAGCCGAGGATAGGGTAGAAAATGATGCTACTTATGTTTATAGAGAAACAGTACGTATATGTCTGTATAAAAGATGGAAGTATATTTCATAGACCAGCCCAGGAGAAATAAAAGTATATGTGAACTTTAAAAAATAATCAGTATCTTTAATTATTAATGTACTTCTTTAAAAGTTCAGGTTAAGGGTTATGGATATATACTCCTTTGAATATCAAGATAGAAATCTGTAGACTAGCCAAGTTCCAAGAAGCCAGATGACACAGTGCAGAGGCTGTGCACATAGGATATTCTGGTCAGCCTGCACCTATGGTGATTTGTATAGGACCACAGAAATATGAAGAACCATCACACAAGTAGGAATTGAAAAGCATGCAACAACTGTTCTTGGAAAAAGAGGGCCACATGGAAGGCTGATTTTTGATTTCAGGTAACCGATGAAAATTCAACCAAAAAGATTATTTTTAGATCACTGGGAAAAGGCCAATACAAAAAGTCCCACTGACTTATTACTGCATTACTAATTAATTTGAAGGCCAAATGAGCTAAAAAAAAAAAAAACTATTTTTTTTAAAGTATACTATTGGGTTTTTTTTTTTCCTTCTTGTCATTTTTCACTCTTACCTATTGTTTGGCTCTAAATTTAACACCTTCAAATGAAATTTGTAAACTTATTATAGCACTTGCATGTGTATTATATAACTTTATTCCCATTCCCTAAAGTTAAAGTCCCTTAATTTTAATAAAGACAAATTGCTATACTCTACTTCTGGCAAGAAAATAAAGAATGAAGGGGCCAGCAAAACAACTTATGGGTAAAAGCACTAGCCACCAAGCCTGACAATCTGAATTCAATTCTAGTAGCCCACATGGTAAAAGGAGGGAACCAATTTTTTCAGGTTGTCTTCTACCTCTTTGCAGGAATACATAACTATTACATATATATTATATTGGTTTCTTGAGACACAGTTTCTCTGTGTATAGCTCTGGCTGTCCTGGAACTCACTCTGTAGACCAGGTTGGTCTTCTTGTTTCTGTCTTTGGAATGCTTGGATTAAAGGCATGCACTGCCACCACTCAGCAAGATTAATTTTTAAATGAAGAAAAAATTTAAAATGAAGAGAACCCAAAGAACATGATTTATTTTAAAAACTCGAAACATCAGATATCACTTTTAGTTGATACTGCTTCTACTTTTTCCCTATTATAGACATATATACACACACAGACAGATACGAACACTTATGTACAGACACATAGATAAAACTATAGCACAAACACATTTTTTGCCTCGGCTTTGGTGAGGGAGGGGGACAGGAAGGTAATTGGCTTTCCTTTTTATGTCCCAGGATGTCTTGGTACTCTTCTCTGAGACCAGTGTCCTCTCAGTACTTCTCACACTAAAGCCAAATGCCTCCTTGTGGGGCCAAAATATAAATGCTAAACCCAGCCACAGAAACATCAGGGTAGACTTTTATGAAATATCACATTTTTTTTCAACATATGTCATTATTCCCCTATATTTAGAAAGGTCTTGTTTGACAAAAATTTCAACTTTTGCTCCACTAGTGTAGTTTGTTAAAACAAACAAACAAACAAATATCAAACAAACAAACAAAAGACATTTAGCATTTTTCAGTGAGGGCAAAGTTAAGTAAATTCCTCTCCTTAACGATAAGTCACACTATGTAGATTTCAGTACCTTTGGTTGGGGGTTTACTTTCAGCTATTGGAGTCTTCTGAAAAAGGTCTTGACTCAAAACCTGAGACAGGTTTGTTTCCCTCCAAGAGACTCAAAAGTATTCTATTAAACAAAAGTGGGGTCTCCTAGAAGGCTTCAAGGGTGTGTCTAGTCCAGGGCATCAAAAAAGTTAGACAGACACCTCCATAATTCTATACTAAACAACAGCACAGAACCAAAATCTGTCTGAAATCCATTTGGAGACAGAAGACTTAAGAATATCATTTAAGCAAGTTACACAATTATGTAACAGAATGGAATGGCAAAAGAAGGTCAGGTCATTTCCTGGTAATCAACGAAGCCCTGGGCCTCCTCTGTGCAACTCAGGAAGCAGCCTGGTTTTCAGGTGAGAAACCACATTCTAAGCCCCAGAGAAAATGCTAGCTCATGTAGAAGGCTCTCTTTTAGTCTCTCCATAAATATCAGTGGCCCTGACTTCATAGAGTACCACTGAGACTATACCTTACATCTTCACAGTTGATATCTTCTAAGTAGTGCAGATGCTTTGAAAAGAACTTATTAAAGCTTCTCAAGCGTCAGGGCAACATTAATTACAAGTTTATTTGGCTAAGATATGGCAATCTGTGTTCTTAGATTTGGGAACCCAATTATATACAAACTATCTAATAAGATTGCTTTGCAAATGTTGGTGACTATTTATAGTATCAGTAATGCCCCAAATCTGAGAATGATGAGATTATTTTTTTTCTGCAAAGCTAGGAGTATTTCATGGATATTTACCAATTAATTTAAGGACGTCATCTCACTATAATTATCTCAAGTGAGAAACTCAATGCCAGTGTACCACATAACTTCAAAACTGGCCCTGCAGAGCAGACAGACCTGAGCCCATACAGCAGCCCTGCAGAGCAGACAGACCTGGGCCCATACAGCAGCCCTGAAGAGCAGACAGACCTGAGCCCGTACAGCACTGTGCCATCAGGGTGGAGGCGGATCATGCGGTTTTTCACTGTCACTCCGTGCACAAACGACTTTTTATCATTTAAGAAATATGTGTCAGGCACCCAGAGCTGGTCAGCCACTCGATTGTCAAGAGTGAGGTTGAGAGGGATCCCAGAATAGGCGAGTCTTTTATCTCTCCAATATTGTTGGAAATACATAGTTAAGGTATAATCCTGGGGAGAAGAGAAGAAAAGAAAGAAAGTTAGTTTGTGTTTAACACAAGTATAATTCTGGCATGCAATGACAAATCCAGGCTGAATCCCATGTCCTGAAATGAGCAGAAGGAGTGGTGCTTTCTTAGGAATGAAACCATTGCATTTAATAACCATAGTGTGTAAAAACATATATAAAATACATATAAATTTTACTTAACTTAGGTAAGGGTACCAGACAGGTTACACTTTGAGGCAATCACACAGCAATAAAGAAGAAGAAACCATAATTGTAAAATCAGATGGCTGGCAGGGAACTTGATTGCATCCCTAGGTACATACTTTTCCACCAAGCAAACAGCATTTTAACCAAGTTATATGGATGAACTCTATAAATCAACCTAAGTATCTGAAGCTACTTTCTTCTGCCTTTGCAAAAACTACAAAATACAGGCATTCCAGAAACTCCCACTGGAGGTGAAGTGGCCTATAGGAGGGCTCTGTGCCCCAACTTTCACATGTTCTCTTCCTCTCAGCTCATCTTGACTATCCTACTCTAACTGATCCATAACTTCACCTGGAGATAACATGATGATGGAATATATGGGAACCCGAGGCCACAGCAGGGCATGGGAGAAGACCACAGCACTGCTACATACAACCAACAAAATCAAGAAATGCCCACACAGGGAACCAAAAACTAACTTTTACATTGTGTTGTTAATTGCAAAACAGCTAATTGGGGTTGGGGGGCAACCAAAGGCTGAACATATAAAAATCATGAAAAGCTAGATATTGCATAAATACATATATGTGTATATATCATAAAATATGGTGAGAGTCACAGACCATTCTGGATCCTATTGTAGAAGGACTAAGCTGAAAACTTGAAGGCATGTAGGTATATTCAAGAGCAAGGAAATTCACATGCCAGTTGGTCAGGTCTGTACAAATGCTCATTTTGTGGGAAGTGAAAGGTGAGGAGCAAGTTAGTTTCAGAATCCATTGTGGAAAATGGGGGCTCACAAATCCCATCAGTAGCCCTACTACCTCACATGGCAGTTCTTCATGCTGTAGTTTATGTCTTATTTGGAAACATAAATGATATGTGTTATACTTAAAAGTGGTAAAGCACGGACGTTAACCTGCCCTCTCCAGATGTGCCCAGCAAGAGGTTGCAAAAAACTCATACATACTTACCAACTCTAAACAAAATACAAATTTTGGAGTGTAGCTACAGCTCAGGGTCAAAATACATGCCTAGGACATGTGTGTCTCCGTTATAAGAAACAGGACTTTCAACACTGTAAAGGCCCAGAAAAAGCAAAGGAAAGATGAAACAGAGCAAACCTATGTGGGCTAGATTTACAGAGAATTTTATCTGAATTCTAATGAAGCTGCAATGCTTGAGAAGTAGGGATTTCTTAGAGGAGCATCCAGTAGTAGAGCTTTGAGCCTGGTACGTACTATATGGATGCCAACTCCCATCCCAACCACAACTCAAAGATTTTCATGGAGAAGACGTCACTAAACTTGGGTCTTCGGAAGCTAGCTGAAAGGGTATGGAGCATGACAAACCTGGGAGCTGTTCATTTACAGCACTTACATATTTGCAAGTCTGTGGAGTGGGCAACAAAACTGGACCTCACACCAGTGGCTGAGAAGCCACTGGGACTGGAATGTGAGCATCATACCATAAAAGACCACACACTTTCAAGTGTCAGAGTGGCTACCAAATACATTAAATCATGTGGCTTAGTTTTTGTATGCCTTGACATCCAGGGTCCCACTAAGCTGAATGGACTGCTTACCCCAGGGTTATCCAGTTATGACACAGAGTGAACAACTTACAGGTCTAGCACCTTCATATCCAAGACAACAAATCCAGAACCCTAACACTTCCTTTATGGAGAGTGAAAATAGCAGCCAATGATTCACAATGGCTTGTGAACTAGGTATAAGTACCAAATTACAAGGAAGAGCTTCTATAGTTAGGAGTCTTTGAGTTACCTAAATTAGACAATTCTAAGATATTTACCTTGATTTATCTGTTCTTCTTTTCTTTTTTTATGGAAATAGCAATAAAGATCTTTACTTCAAGGCAACCTTTTCTTTCTGCCACTTGATTCATATAAGCATGTTCCTGTGTGGTGTATCAGAAAAAAGTCCCCTCCTTTTGTGACTTTTTCTCTGGCAGCCATCTCCTAATATGTTTGTCTTCTCTTACCTGAGCATCTTGTAATGACAATTATTATCAACTGTACTGGATCTAGATCACCTGGGAAACAAAGCTCTGGGAATTATATAAGGGAGTCTCTAGATTGGATTAATAAAAGTAAAACAACCTATAAATAAATATGGGTAGCAGCATCCTATGACTTGGGTGGGATTCTGAGCTGCATAAAAAGGAATACACTTCCTAATTTTGAAAGCAATCCTCTTGCCACCAAACCATGGCTGCCATTGGGTCCTGAATGTTCAAACTATGAGCCAAAATAAGCTTTTTCTTCAAGAGGTTTCTGTCATGTATTTTGTCACAGATATGAGAAAAAAATTAAATCAAAGAAAACTAGTATTGAGGAATAGGACTACTTGTTAAGTTGTCCACCACACTAACCTGGGCATCCTATACTGGTGAGTATATGAAAAGTAAAAATTGGACTTGGGGAGGGGTTATATGTTTTTAAGTCATAAATTTGGAAAGAGTTTGAAGGTAAATCATAGAGGAGAAAAGGGAAAAAGTAGATAAATAAAAATTTGTAAGCAGGTTTGAAATGTTCAATAAATTAATAAAATACTTTGTTTAAATACAAAAAGAAGTGGGGGTCATTGCTCTCATGAACCTGATCATGTGGTTATTTTAGGCCTTTGGAATTGATTTATGGGGGAATGTGGGAGTTTGGAACACTGAGCTATAAAACCCTTAAAACACTGTAAAGAGAACTTAATGGGTCATTCTCATGGGAATTCTGAGAGAACAGAGATCCAGCTCATGAGGTTTCATAGGGGAACAGGGACTCTCCTGAGAACTGGACTAGGCATCATTCAGGCCATTCTGACAAAGCATCCGCTCTTGTCTTGAGCTTGAGTGAAGTTGAATTCAAAAGTAATTGACTCATGGTTTGGTGGAGGAAATCTCGGGGCAGACTAGCGTTCATGACGAGTCATGGCTACTCCTCACAACGCTTCTCCATGTGTACTGTAAAAGATAGTGACAAATGGAGCCAAATAATATGAGAAGTGTACCCTTTGCCAGGGAAAGGGATTAACATTTCAGACAGTAGCCATGCCACAACCCTGGGATGCTGGCTGGGGAATGTTGCATGCAAGGAGTAGAGTTGAACTGTGGGAGAACTTATATGTGCTCCAGGGTTGCAGAGCTGAAAGGTGAGGCTGCTGTAGTCCTTTGGATCGCTGATGATTCTAACATGAGCTCCAGATGCCTAACACTAAGCTGAAGGATTTCCATTTGTCTTTCTTTTTTGAGTACTGCTTTGGTCTGATACTTCTTTGCTATGTCTCCATTTCTGTTTTGTAAGGGGGACATTTATTCTGTCATTGACTGTTAAAAATATGTAACGTGTTTGTTTTTATGTTATAGCAACTCAGAGTTAAGAAATTGCCTGGGTCTCAGAGGAGTCAGCACAAATATTTTTGTAGAGTGTTAGAACTCTTAAAAACTACAGGACTTTTGACAGTGGGTGAGATGCATTTTGAGTATAGATGGTTTTGACAAGAGATTGAAAACTGTGACTTGAAAATGATCTACTTGAGTTTCTATTTGACGTGGTGTAGAGTTGTGATAGTTAATAATGTCAACTTGACAGGATCTATCTTAAGTAGGAGACAAACCCCTGGGCATGCTCATGATGAAAGTTTCTAGAGTAGATTGAGAGGAAAGGCACATCCTAAATGTGGATGGCACCCACCATTCCAAAGGCTGGGTCTTAGCTGGATTAAAAAAAAAAAAGGGCGAGTTCAAGAGTTCACCTTCTCTTTCCTGTTAGCAGTGGATACAATGTGACCATTACTTCAAGATTCTCTGCTATACTAGACTGTGCCATCAAACAGTGAACTAAAATAAACCCTTCCATCTTCACATTCCTCTTGTCAGGTGTTTTGTCAGTCCCAGGAAAAGTAACTAAGGCACACTTCACCTACAGTCTGAAGCACAGAATGTGAGTGGGGAAGGTTGGTTATGCAACTGAAATCTCAATGCATAGGCTGTGTTAGGGAGAGGTCAGAGATGTGGAATGGGCAAAGGTCCTATTGAAAAGCACTTTCTGTTGGAAGCAGAGAGCACCCTTGGCAAACCCTAAAATGTCAGGCACTGTGATGATCCAGAACAGCAGGAGAATGGACCTCCACATCGCCTCTATTAACATTTGTTGAGGAAGCATGTACAATAACCCAGGCATGGGCAGTCGTGGCAGCATAGCAATATGGGAGTAAATGGCATTATCAACTCAGGATCTATTGTGTGCATAAGAATCTTCACGCTAGCAGAACAGCAAAGTTTTACTCAGTTCTTTCTTTAACTGCCACCTGCTTTCCTCCCCCTGAGTCATGAAGTCTAGCACTCCCCACAGAGGCCCCTTCAGACTGGCTTCACATGGTTTGCCATGAGGAAAGAGAAAATGCATCCGTTTGCACTGGGAGCCAGCTGTCATTCACAGTCTGAGGGCTCAGGATCAGGTTTTATTTTAGGTGGTGTTGCTCTCTACACCATAAGCAGCACCTCCTAGATTGGACTTTGGTGGTTGCTAAAGCAATCTGTGTTGATAGGAAGAGCTTAAGGAGCCAGAAGAAGAAAAATCTACTTAAATTCAAAGTAACCAGAATCTGCTCTGTCTTATAAAGAAGTAATAATTCCATCAACGGATATGTGAATCGATGCCATCTTTCTCTTTTCAGACACTGGTAGATGAAGGAGAGGAAAAGTGAATAAGAAGAAGCAGATGATGGAATGGCCCAATACCCCCTCCATTAATTTGTGCCATTATGAAGCAGTGAAAACATAATTCTACTGCTGAGAATGGATACTTCCGGCCTCATCATGGATCCTAGACCTCAGTGACAAAGCATCCAAGATCACATTATTGTTCTCTTTTGTATTTAAATACAGCACAGGTGCTGTCATTATTTTTACAATCCTGCAAAGATTTAAACAAAAATTTACAGAACTGATTTAGCCTAGCTATATCCTCTTCTCTCTTCTACCACCTCTTTTTGAAACCAGAACAACTGGTTTTAAAGTTGGGTATATCTCCTCTGCAACACAAGGGTCTGATGGATAGGGAGCTAGAAAAGTTTGCACATTAAAGTAGAATGAGTTTGTTAGGGGTTTCTTGCAAAAGCCAGGAGAGTGGAGAACCAGGTTATGAGGCATTCTTCAGAGGGATAAGAACTATGGAAGCCTCATCTTACTGCAACACAACTGTTTAAAAGTTTTTGCAAGGATTTCAGAAAAACAGCGCCTCCCCCCCTTTTTTTACACGTGGAATCATGAACAAGACACAGAAGAAACCATGTGTGGAATGGAGGATCCATCATCCAAATTTCAAGCCAGTTCCCAGCAACCAACTAATACTATAAGGCTCCAAGAACCTACAAGAATATTGCCTGTGGAGGACTAATGTGGATGAGTGCACTACATGTCACAGGAGATAGATGGGGCTGGTACTCTGGAAGGGGAAGGGCTACAGGGTAACTTTTGGTCTTGTTCCTCATATGTCTACTTTGGCTTTTGATACAGGGTCCCTCATTGGTCTAGGGCTCAACAATTCAACTGGGCAAGAGAGCTAGTAAGCCCCAGGGAGCCCCTGTCTCTACATCACTGTGATTTTATACTTATCACCATATTCACCTTCTACATGTAGGTTGAGAAGCTCATACACAGGGCCTTTGCTTGCATAGAAGTTGACCAAATGAACTATTACTTCATCCCTATTTGTTGTGTTTTAGGCAAAGACAGACAGTGAAATCTGAGTACAAAGTTAAGAGTGGCTAGCAAGGGTGGAGTATTTCAAACAATAGTCAGTTAAGTCTCCTCAGTGAGGGATAGGTCTATTGGATACCTACAGGTACCTAAGAAGCATGCAGGGAGGTAGCACTGTATACCAAATAAGGGAAATATCCAATATCACAGGAGAAATTAATATGTAATACATTATATATCTCTGCTAATATGGTTGACAGCTCTGTGTTACCAGACCTTTAGATTTCTGGACACATCAGTTTATTGGGATATTTATTCAACTACTGAATAAATATTTCTTGAGTGACTAGCACATAATAGTGAATGTTGCAGAGTGGGTGATGAGCCAGATGCAATAAATATGAGCCCTAAGGGATTGGCCATCAGACTAGGGCAATCTAATTTTGATGTCTATAATTCAAAAGCAATTGGGGTAAAGAGCTACACTGAACATAAAGACACATGGAAATCACAAAAGAAGCTATTTTCAGGAAGGACAACAAATGGAACTTCCTGGAAAGGGGCTTATGCGATGGTTGCATAACATACACCTTGAAGAAGAGGCAATGGATCAGATCATCAGCCCGCAGTCACTGACATTACCACTTCATTGACAAAGCTATTTTCTCCAAACCTTCTGCCAGATGGCCAGGCACAGGAATGTGACACTTACCCTTCTCCATGCATGGTCACCACAAACACTCTGCAGATGAGGAAGCCCCTTGAGGGAAGTATTTGAATCAGTAGAGGTCTAGAAATGGCTGTCTGCAAGGAAAGGCTCCAAAGACACTGAAAGTGAGAAGCAACTGTCCTATTGATCAGTCTGGCAGTGATAACATACTAGAGTCTCTATTCCTTGTTAATTCACAGAGGTTCCATGCCCCTGTCTCTAAAGGAGGTTTTCTTGTTTTGTTCTCTAGAGACTGATGTGTGTGATAAACAAGGCCAGTTTTCAGGTACTCAGCACACTCATCTCTTGACACCAAGAGTATCTGAACAGACAGCCATGGCTATGGCTTTCTTTTCTACTTCTGCTCTTTATGACACACCTGGTAGAGCCTAGAGAGGAATAGGATAGAAAACAGTAGGAGTCAAGAAACAACAGAATGAGATGGGTTCTGAGGAATGTGCAGAAAGGGTATAGTATGGATATCAGGTCAGAGATATGGGTATCTAAAAGGAAGAAACGTGGGAAGACACAGGTTCAGTGGAAAAATGGGGCTCCAGGAAGAGGGGGTCAATGGAGTAGGGAATGAGGACCAGAACTGTCCATGTGGTCCAGGGGTGGCCAGACTAATTCAATTAGCACACAGAGGAGAGACAGGCTGTCTGCAGACACAGGTTATGCAATAGTAGACTGATGTTTCAACATATCTTGACATCTCACTAGCAGCAGGAGGAAAAGAGACAGCCAGAGTATGGCTGTGGGTCTAGAAGGACCCCCATCCTGTGCTGGTTTGAGTAAATACAAACAGAAGATCCCCCTTATATAGCCTCCACCCAGCAGTCCTGGTTTACATTTTACACTCCTATCACTTCTGATATGTGATAATGTGAAGGGACTTGAGTTTAGAGTGTGGCATGAGTCAGTCAAGGATTTGTAAAATGTTTCCCCTATGACAAAATTGACACTAAGACATGTTCAGGAGTCTCACCAGCTCACTCTCATCTCACCCTATCCATATAACCCTGGGCAGCATGAAAACACTTGGTTTCTAATGAGGCTGCAGATTCAATTCAGAAATATGACTGGTACTAACTACATAGTCAGAAGGCTACCATATATAGGAATTCATTTCCAGGCACAAAGCATCCTATACTTTCCCCTCAAAAGAATATAGCAGTTCAACCCCAAATCTTCAGTCAGGAAGGTTACTGGAAAAGACAACTGTCCTGGGATTTCTGGATCCATCTGAAGGTCAGAACATCTCTGAGCATAACAGCTGATAAAAGAGAAGTATGAAACTCAAACCAGGCTGAAGCACAGCAGAAAGCTAGACAACTAAGAAGAGACATGAAGAAGAAGAAGAAGAAGAAGAGGAAGAAGAAGAGGAAGAAGAAGAAGAAGAAGAAGAAGAAGAAGAAGAAGAAGAAGAAGAAGAAGAAGAAGAAGAAGAAGAAGAAGAAGAAGAAGAAGAAAGAAGAGAAGGTAAAAGAGGAGCATGAGGAGGAGAGGGAGGAAGATGAGGATGAGGAGACAGCAGCCTTCTTTAGTTTAGTTAAAGAGCCCACCACGTAAGTCAAAAGCACCATCACTATTAACATCAGTTAAGACAGTTGCCTACATGGAAACAATATTCCTTTTATATAAAGTTGTTTCAAACAAGAATGCAAAAATAACACTGAATCATGCTTAAGATCTAAGTGTATATGGCCCTCCAGTACGGCCTTTCTCATTCCCAGATGTAAAACTGTAATTTTCTAGGAATCTGACCAGAAAGAATCACTGCATACCGATCTTGTGACCAAATGGTTTTATATTATCAGATTGTAGTCTTGTCCAAGGCAACTTGAGTGCCACCTTATAATCTCAATTATTGAAAGGGTTTTTTAAAAAAGAAAAAGAAAGGCAAAATAAAAGAAAGGAAAGTATTTCTTAGCAATTCTTTGAGATATAACTTGAGCACCACTATAATTGTTATGTGGCTAAGACACCTAACTCAAGTCTCTTTATAAGTGCCTGGGTATGTGTCTTTTAAGTATCTTTTTTACACACACATGCCACCACCCTGGTTAAGACTGTTAAACTACCCCTTTCACTTGAATAACAGTCTTTGAAAAACACTTCATAACTAGCATGGAGTTGTGTCTCCAGCCTGCATTCTGCCATTGTCAGCAACACCTCCATTGCCAGTGACGTCACCATTGTTAATACCCTCTGGGTTTAAGTGCTTTCAAGTTTATGAATATCCAAGAGTTCTCCATATTAGGAAAACATCCTCCATCTCTTGTTTACATCTTAATCAGTTCCTGTGGGCACGATTGCCGTGGAGTTTAGACTGGGTGGTACATTCAGGCAGTAATGAAGAAAGTCCATATGTATCTTCATCCAACATTTCCCAGAGCACCAAGAACTAGAACTCTTGGATATACTGTGAAAATGTGAGAGAGCTTAGTTAATTTTATGTGACTTGAAAAAAAGGTAATTTATCCAAACCTTTAGATATCTTAAATCAATACTTCTCTGTGTAATATAAAACTTTATGAAGACTACAGAAAGGTTTAGGAATTGCATTTAAAACAAGAAGTCTTTCTTACAGAGAACATTATAAACAAAACCAATGGAATAGAAGCTCAGTTCTTTTACTTATCACTAGGCTCCTTGATAATCTGATGAAATAATAACATCAATCTTCTTTTCTGCCCCCCCCGCTAGCCTTCTTCCTTTGTGTTCCTCTTTCTTCACCCCTCTCTTCCTCTTTTTCTTCCCCTTTCTCTTCTATTTTCTCTCTTGTTCATTTTCTTTCTTCTCTCTCTTCTCTCCTTCTCCTCTAGTCCTGTCTTGTCCCTTCTCCTTTTTCTTCCTCATTCCTTTGTCCCTTACTTCAGTCAGTATAACACACTAACTTACAGATGCTAGCCACTTTCACTTGATAAAATATGCCTGAATGGATCAGTAGCAGTATTAATAAGTCCTACATTGTCTTGGAATTATTTGTACATTGTGATTTTTTTCATTAAAAAATGTTAAAGCAGTTGTCAGGACCCACTCCACATTGTAGTAGTTCATGTTCAGCATTTGCCAGAAGCACTGGTCCCTGGATGAGATACCAGGCATGGTCGGATCCCTGTTTTGTAGCCAAACCATTGGTCCAAAGTGAATGGAACAGGAATAGGACTGGTGGGCATTCACCTAGGGGACAAAAGGCAAATACTGTTTCCCTCTCCTAAATGGAGCTGAAGACCAAATGATTGATGACTGACTTTCTGGAAGGGAGCCACTCATTGCTGAAGCACTTATATGGAAGTTATTGTCCTTTGACAATCCCATGAGAATATATAAGTTGAAACTACAACAAAATGACACAACCCTGCTCAGTTATTTAAATAAACAACAAAGTTTCCTCCTGCTGGTACCAATTTCTTGGCATTTACCTCATTAAAGTGACAGGGATGCATATTTGGAAGTAGAAATATTGTTCATTATTGTGAAGTTAAGTAATTGACTAGATTCCTCAACACAGGAAATGAAGAAAACATTTACTATCCTTGGGAAAAAGAAAGCAATCTCTAAACTAAATTTAAACATGTACCGGCAACTGTGAAAGCCACGGGACATCTACATTTGCATCTGGTTCAGCAAGTTTATGCTACCAGATCTTACAGGTAAGGTGCTTCCAGGTCAAGGAAGATGAGAACTATTCCAAGACATAGTTATATAAGCCCTAGGTTGTGGTGGCTTTGTCTACAGGCCTTCTACTCTAAGATTAGGCTGGGTAAACGTTGGCATTTCTATTAACATGGTGTGTTTTAAAATTCTAATTTGTTTCTTTTAATGACTAAAATGAATACCCAACATTTCTACCATCCCTTGTCCCACAAAAGTCTTCAATGATGCCTTAAGTTTCTAGTCACTGAGTCTGTGTGGGGATATTCAGTGATACAGTATTACTTATTTTCTTTCCTTCCTCTTCCTCCTTCCTGTTTGTTCCAAGTAATCATCAAATGGCTACCCATCATGAACCAAGAACACTGCTAGGGACTCAGACCCAAAAGTAAAGTAAACACCACTGGTAGCTCACAAGATATTGGGAGACACAGAAGTAAAACAAAGAAACTAGAGTAATTTAGAGAAGGAGCTTTAGAATCAGGCATGTACAAGTCCCAACATCAGCCTCCCACAGGCCTGGCAAACCTGAGGATTTTGAGCTGCTATTTTTGTTGCAGCTCAAAATTGTAGCCCATGACAAAGACCTCAGGAAGACATTCAAAATCCAACCTTCTATCCAGCTTCTCCTCCTTCGTGTTTCACTCTATATACTTCTTCAATGCAAAATTCATAAATTAGTTTGAAAGAATTCCTAGCACAAGGCAAATCACAGAATCCTACTTTTCTTTACAGACAGAGACTTTGAAATCTACAAACATGACTCTTTCTCCCACATTTCTGTATAAGAGTTGATCAGAAAAAAATTTTTGACTCCTTTATGGTGGGTCAGGATAGTTTTTCTACTTTAAAGACTACACCCCTCAGATCCCTTTGCACAGTAACATTTGCAAGTCATTTCTGCTCCTATTAGAGGCCATGTCCTATCTTCTTTTGTAGGCATTCTGGCCATCCACACATTGGTGACAAAATGCTCCCTTTCCATGAATAAACATGATCTGGCCTAAAACCAGGCTAAGCTTCTCTTTCTGCTTTCTATTTCTCTAGAGCTGCCTTTTACACAAGTAGCAGACATGCAGCCAGTCTCCATGTGAATCCCCCAACAATTGGAGGGGAGGCTCTTCATAAAGCTGTAGCCTGACTGTGGTATCTGTTCCCAAACAGGGCTGCCTTGTCTGGCCTCAGTGGGAGATGATGCACCTAATCTGGCATAAACTTGATCTGCCAGGGTGGGAGAATAATTGGGGAGGGGGAGTGCAGGGGATCCTCTCAAAAGAGAAGGGAATAGAGGATGAGGGATGGGATAAGGTCTCTATGAGGGAGGACTGGGAGTGGTCAAAGTATTTGGGATATAAATGAATTTTGATCATCCTGATAAGCCCTTGGAAACAGTGATCACAGGAGTGTTCACAGAATTTTGTTTATTGCTTTGCTTGTTCTTTGACTATTTGTGTTTATTGTATTGCTTCTTCCTTGACTATTTGCATTTACTGTATTGCTAGTTCTTCAACCTAGAACTGACCTTAATACTTGCATGTAATTAAAATGGTATAAAAGCAAAAAGGAGGAGGGGGATGGGATAGGGGGATTCTAGGGAGGGGAAATGGGGAAAAGAGATGACATCTGAAATGTAAATAAGTAAAATATCCAATTTAAAAAAGGGGGGGGAAGAAAATCCAATAAGACAGGAGTATGCTTTTCAAGATATGTTCCTACCATCTACTGGAAAAAAGGGCTGTTGCATGGAGGGCCTGGAAGACTGTGAACAGATGCCTGTCACTACCATCCTCTCCCTACTCCCACCCACTAGAAAACTACCTCTTTGTTCCCTCATATTTCTATAAGGCTCGACATGCTATATGTTCGTAACCACAGAAGAGCATAGTTCACCCTGGATCCCCAGATCTTCAATCTGTAGATTTTTGTGTCATATAAGTCTTAAAATTTTGTTATGCTTTTCTCTTGTTTCTGCTATAGGATGTAGCTATTACTCCTCACCACAGTCTGGGTCTTCTTTTGTGACCGTAACTACCTCACTGTCCACAGTCCAACCACTGTCACTATGATAGATTTTCTATTACTGATGTGTGCCAGATTAGGGAGGATCAACCTGAATGAATCAAAGATAACACACAAAAAGTATACACTGGAGGGCTTCTCATTTCTCCATACCCAACAGGAGACAAGGAGGCTGGCTCTGAAAGGGAGGCCAATATTCACTGAAGTGTCCTCATCTTCGTGTAGGTCACCAGGTGAGAGACTCTCTCTGAGGATAAACCTCCAGTGAATTAACTTCTTCCCAATAAGGCCACGTCTTGAAGGTTTCATGTCCTTCTAAAAGCACCATAGCTTGGTGATCAAGCTTTTAACACACAGGCCTTTAGGGGGACACACTACCAGAAGGGCTATATTTGTCTATCTTTACAGTTATTACATTCTACTTCCCTGTGAACACATCCAGCTGTCTCTGAATTTTCCCATCCAAAAGCATAAACAGAAACCTAATTAAGCTTAATTTGTCCAAAACTAACTCTCCACCTTTCTGCTCTGAACCTCTTCCCATTATGAACACCATCTACTCACTTGCTTCTCCAAACTAAAAATAAAGGCTCTACTGGCCTCTTCCTTCTTTCTCAATCTAATTTTCAAGAGGCATCTAGTAACTACATTGTTGATAGGAACAGTTTTCTAAACCTCTTTCATATCTAACACCAGGCCAACAGGCAAGCAGCAGCAGGAGCAGGAGCAGGAGCAGGAGCAGGAGCAGGAGCAGGAGCAGGAGCAGGAGCAGGAGCAGGAGCAGGAGCAGGAGCAGGAGCAGGAGCAGGAGCAGGAGCAGGAGCAGGAGCAGGAGCAGGAGCAGGAGCAGGAGCAGGAGCAGGAGCAGGAGCAGGAGCAGGAGCAGCAACAAGGGTTAGTGCTCCCATTGATGTTGTTATGACAACTAATTAGAGGAAGAGCTCATGAACTAACAAATTACATCCTTGATAAAGCTTATCAGGTGTCTCAAACACACTGTCTAACTTAGATCTCAGACATATGATGTATGTAACACACACACACATACACACACACACACACACACACACACCATAGCATAGCCAATGTGCAACACTTTATCTGGCAACACATCTTCCAACGTAAAGAAAACACTGCCCAAATGAACTCTTAGCATATGCTAAGAAACTGGGGACACACTACATATTGTCCTTTATTTTAAACTAGTTCATTTAAACAGTAGGCATTGAAGACATATTACATAGACTTAAAGATCTACAAAGATACACTCCTACGGGGTGTGTGTGTGTGTGTGTGTGTGTGTTAGTTATTACCCAGAGATATTTAATTAATATGCTTTAAAAATGAAATGCAATAACCCCTAAATTACATTACCATCCCAAGGTGCACTGAGAACTGTCTGTGGAAAACAGCCATAATGCTTAGGAAATATGCCTTTAAACTCATGTAACCTAAGTCACATCCCTTTCACTCCTCCAGAAGAAACTTTACTAATAGAGCAATGCTGCTGCAACTGGTGAACAAAGAGTGGCTTCTGTCTGCTCAGGCCAGGCAGGTCTTATGAAGCTCTGTGACCCACACCTCTCCTCAGCAAGCTGAGCATCATGAGCTTAAAGTGCATATTTTTAAATAGTGAAGATTGTGACTTAGTTATGTAAGTTATAGTGTTAACATCATTACATTTACTTAACCTAGCATTGGTTAAAATTATTAGTTCTCTTTGAACTACAAGAAATCAGACAATGTGCATGAAAACTAATTCAGAAAAAAGCCTTAAATTTATCATAAACTAGAGACAGCATTTCTGTTTTAAACTAAGATATCACTCATATATGAATACTCCTGGGATCTCACTGCCCTTGGATGGTAGGTGGTCCTCCTCATTAGAGTTTTTCAATGTATTTCCTCCCTTGAAGACAAGCCCCTTGCATCAATGATGACACATATTGCAAAAGACTTGCCATTTCTATGATGATTGTGTTATTTTCAGACACTTGGCGTGTTCATCTCTGACATCATGTCTATTTCTGGCTGCTTTCCAGAAAACTTGCTGGCGTGTTCCTGATAGAAAAGTTATGATATTAACCATGACACATTACACTAAACTGAAAAAAATCATTGTTTTCTAATTTAACATTAATTTCAGAAGGAATATTTAGTTGATACTCCTTCATGGAATTCTATAAAATATTCCTTTCCCCTGAATCACATTTTTTTTTAGGTTGAGATTTTTATCACTCTGTCCAAATATCTGAGATAAAAACACGTTAAGGTTATGTTTGTTAGAGTGATTATTTTTCCTCAAGCTCTTGGCCCACAATCATCTTGTCTCATTGCTATAGGCCTGCCGTGTAGCAAAGCACCGTGGCAGCAAGGATATGTAGGATGGCCAAACCGTCCACTTTATTACGTCCGGAAATCAGAGGATAGCAGGAAAGGTGCAGGGGAAGGTCAGTCTTTGCAGGTCACACTTTCAGTAACATCCTTCAACCAGGTGCTACCTCTCAATAACAATATCGTATTAGGACTCCATCAAAGAATTAATTAACTGCTTTAATCAGAGCTCTCAGGATGCAACCACTTTCCAATAATTGGATTAATCAGGTGGGGAACCAAACCTTTAACACACGAGCCTTTTCTAAACTTCATTTCCAAACTAAGATTAGTAATGAAAGACAAAAATCTACAAAAGCATATTTTCACATAATGAATTAAAATACTGGCAGAGGAAGTGACTGTTTGCCCTCAAATTATAGAGTAATGAAATTTCATTTCCACATTTTAAAAAATGCCCTATCCTTTTTTTCTACATTTGTCTTCTCAACTTGTGTAGCTTGCCTTGGTGTGAATAGTAACGTCGCCATACCCTCTGAGCTATAAAATCCATGTTTTCCAGTGTTCAGGAAATGTGAGAAAGCTAATTCCTTGGCATAGAGCCCAGAAAAAAATCTATGATCTCTTACATGGCCTCTCCAACTGATGGAGATGTCTATCTAATGGGGACTTGTCACTTAATACATTCTGTAAGTCTTCCTTTCATACTTAATGTCTGAGAATCTTAGACTCTTCAAACTCTAACACCATCTAGCCTCTATATATGAAAATCTGGTCCTTCCCTATCTGTATCCATCCCCTGAAAGATTGTTTTAATGTTATGGCTTTGAAGTCCCATTACATTTCAGAATCCCTAATTTGGATCTCCACACAAGCTTAAAACAAACATCAGAATCAATTCAACATGTATCTTCTAGAGTCACACAATGGCATTCTGTCATTACAGGATTTCAATTCCAAATCTCCAAGGATACAAAACTCACCCACATCTCACTTTCTGAGGCAAGGCATGTGAAATTCTCCCTGCTCCCCTCTAGATGAGAAGTCTATCCTTCAGTGTGTTATGGTCAAAATGAATATTAGAGTAAAAACAGTGAGGGTTAGAACACTGAGAAAATAAGGCAGAAGAGAACTGTGGCTGGCTATGAGATAGTGAAGCTGAATAGTTAAGAGAAACGACAAGCTCTAGGAAAAATAACATGCCTGTCTTGGTCAGCCCATATCATCTTCTATAGAAGTTCACACCAGAAACGTGAGTCAGGCATTGATGCTCTTTCTTCTAGTACTCTTTTCAGATTTCTGCGAAGCTATACATACATACATACATACATACATACATACATACATACATACATTTCTGTATATAACACATTTAATTGTAACAAAGTGAATGATGATTGCGAATACCTTCTAAGAAAGCCTCCACTGATTTCAGTAAAGGAACCACACCAGATATCTCCAGGGGTGGACAAGACAAAAATAAATGGGGAAATCAAGACTCAAAGTTTAGATACTTAAGGCAACGTCTGTAGTCGATGCTCAGCATAAACCCTCTCCACCCTGGAACATATGCCCTGATTTTGCTTACTTGCGTCCTGAAATAAATCTTGACTTTTTTCTTGGTCTATTTGTGTCCTGGTATAAATTCTCCTTTGAGAGCACAGACATCAAAACTACTTTCACAATTGGCATAAGAGGAAATGAGAGAGAAGGCAGCTCTCTTCCTCCATAATAGGTCCACTATTTCTTATCCAGACACTGTTAGTGATCAAGCCTTCCTTCCTTCTTTCTCCCTCCTTACTATAGCAGCCTACTAAATGGCAAATTCTACTGCTCTTTTAACATAGACCATTTCTCAACAGAGCGCCCTGGGAAATTTATTGAGAATACATCACATCATTTATTCTTCAGTTCCACATTATACATATAGGCTTGCTACATATATGATGTCTTACCCTAATATTGTCAAGTTTGTTAACTCTAGCAGCAATACTATTTGCTCTGTTCTTCAATAAACCATACATCATACTCACTCAGAATCTGTGCATTTTCTTTCCTGATGGATAACTTCCTTAGCTTGGATTTTTCTCAGGTCTCCTTTTTAAACAGCTTTACCAGATATACATCATTTACCCCCTGCACCTACCCTTCTGTTTTTTGTTTTCCTTTCTCCCTAGCTACTCCTGCTGCATGCAGGTCGTAAGGCCCATTTCTCTGGTTCCCAGACATATATTCAGCACATTGGACAGTGCCCAACACAGATGGGAAATTGTATAAAGATCTGAGCAAGTGAGAAGAAATTCCTTGTAACCTAGGTATCCCATGTGTCCCTTCAAAAGTCCCTGTATGCTTTCACTTAGAGATTCATACTGGTTGCCAGCACTGAATCACTTTCAGTGACAGGTTTTTTTTTTTGTTGTTGTTGTTGTTGTTGTTGTTGTTGTTGTTGTTGTTGTTGTTGGAAAAAGTCAAACCTTAGATTCACAAGAGTGCTGGCAAGGGATATAAATTCTTAGAGCAGATGTCTTCTTGGCCACCTGCAGGCTGGGAAATACAGAAGCACTTCCTTGTTAACAATGTCAACCCTTGGAGACTGATACTCTAAAACACCTTTTCTTCATAGCTATTGTAACTGGTTCTATGATCAGTCAGCTCAAGCCTCTGTCTTCTAGAGTCCATAGTTCTTTGGTCTGCTTTTCTGGTAACCCATACCCACAGAGGAAAATATCCTGCCAGGTGTAGCTTGTAATGCTGGCATAATCTACTTTCTGTCCAAATTTGCGTCCCTTTTCATGGCTGCTGGTGTTGCCTTTTAATATACATAAATAGTATAGATGGTAATTTATTTAATATTTACAAATGTTATCTACAGAAAACCTGTACTTAATCACATATGGTGAACATGGAATTTTCTCAAACTTCAGTAGCTCTTTTCTCCAAGCTGTGGTTAATGATCCAATTTCTTGACCAATAATGATACTTTTTTTGTCCTCAACTGAATTAGCTCTGGACAGGGGCAGTAGAGACAAAACTAGGTCCTTCTTAATTTTCTCCTCACTTCTAGAGAGCCTCTGTGTTCCACTGGCAGTTGGAGAGGCTGGGAAGCATTTCCGTGGCTGGCTATTTTCACTGTCATCTGGCTGAATGGCTCTTCCTTTCTTCCTGTTTTCTTTCTTCCAAGGCAACATCACAAATTACTAAAATGGTTAACAAAACCCACAGCAAAGACACCAACTTCTAAGTTAAAAACAAACAAACAAAAACAAACAAAAAACCAGGAAGCCTTTAAATGCTATTCTTTTCTTGCCTTACCCATCTTCTCTACAGACAGCTCTATTTTGGAGTCTCATTAGCTTCATCCACCCTTTTATCATTCTTTAATTCAATCACAGTGTCTACCATAGTAGCTTTGGGTCACAAGCTCATACCCATCTTTATACCATTCATATATATTTTGATTTAAACCTTTAACTTCATCAAAAGCCAGGAAACTGTTTCCTAAAATGAATGCTCTATATTTAGAAAGCAGGCAATTGTGTACTAAAATACAGGCATAAGGACAGTTCTTACAAAGCTCTATCATGGTTTGAGGAGAGTCTGTTCTGTTGAGTTTGTTACCCACTCAGTTCTGGCACTCAACTGGTTGCCAACATGAACTTTCTGCAAATGGCTTCAAGTTTGTTACCACCAAAGCCATTAATGCTACCTCATGCCTGGACAGGACAGGAGGAAGACATGGGACATAGCTTCAGGATCATAGGTTTTCAGCTCCCTGAAGATGACTGAAAAATAATCTCAGAAAAGGCACCAGTCTCATCCTATGGTTCAAAGCTGTAAGCATCCATGGTCATTAATCCAATATATGGTTGTAAATTGCTTCTATTGCATCACTCTTGTTCGGTGTGACATTTGTGGTTGTGTATACTATACAGTAACTGGAAGAATCCAGTGTTACAAAAAATGTTCCTGCCCCCTAAGGCTAGGCTTCAGCTGATGCTCAGGGCTGCTGCTGCTTCAGCATGTGCTTGTAGTAATTGACTGACCTAGTGGACTCAGGCTTGGCTGGTGGACATGCTGGTTGCTCCCTGTCATCCTGTATCGTTTGGTGTTCTGTTTCCAGCACTGCATAGTGATCAGGCTTTGCTGCATGGTGAAAACTGAGACTCCTCTATGTCAGGATGGCTGCATGGAGAAAGATCTTATGAATCAAACAAGTCTTGCTGGTCTTCATCTCAACCATCTTACTTTAGATGTGACCCTGACCAGGTTCAAAACAGAATCCCAAAGAGGCTTGATATTGGAGATGTCATTTGTAGGCTGCCTGTAGTGAAACAGTGCAAATGGCAAAGGCTTGTGGTTTGTGAACTCATGAGGATGGGCCATTCTGCAGAAAAGTATAGAAGCCCAGAAACATGTGGGTACTTAGATACTTAGATACAATAGAAAGATCAGCTCAAAAGGACTGTTGACAAGCCAGAGCTTGTAAAATTAAGAAATTGTATATCAGACAGAGTATTCAGATGTTTGTGTTATGAATATAAACATTGCTCTCACGATACTTACATGTTTCCATGTGTTCAGTTTCCCTAGTCTGATGAGTAACAGTTAAGCCTATTTGAATTCCTCTAATATTTGCTCCTGGTAAATGTAAACAGATGTTTGAATTACTGTGTCTCAGTAATTTTGACTGGAGGACTCCCTATATTTTGAACTAGATGCCGGTAAAGAAACAAGAACTATCTGAAACTCATAAGAAAGAGCACTGTTTTAATACTGCTTGGGAAAACTTGCTGGGAAGCCAGGGTAACATTAAGTGTAAATAGAATATCTGATGCAGTTCATATTGTAGTGGGTCCAAAGGTGTTCTCACATACAGCTGTGACCCAGTCAAGCTGACTCAAGACCACAGAAAGCAGCTTGAGTGGAGCATCCAGATGGTGATTTAAAGTAGCAAAAGGTCCCTATTCACAAGGTGCTGGTTATAGCATCAACAATCAAGTTAATTGTATATTTTCTTGATTTTGTGAGTAATGGTGGATTTTGTGAGTAATGGTGGATTTTAAAATACAGGTTTCCCATATGTGAGGTGCCTCAAGTTGGGTAGTGTCTTGACTATTTTTAGTATGAGGACAATAAATCCAGGTGCCCTTTGTGTTCCTTGTGTGTTTGTAGAGACCCCACAGTACGGACTCAGCCAGCATGGGGATGGCTGCACAGCCCATAGATATGTTTTCCTCCTTTCTATAAATTTGAATTTTGTGAGCTGGGTTTGGTTATAAGATAATCAAACATACCAATTAACTAGTTGCTCTGTTGATCAGAACTACAGTTTATAATTTATTAGTGACGTGTCTTCACTAACCTTCTTGACTCTGCTCCAGGAAAAGAAAGCAGAATGATTAGGAATAGAGGCAATGGATGACTCCAAGGAGACAGTGTCTTCCAGACACAACAGTTGTGATGCACATATGAACTCCAAGAAAGCAAGGCAGCATGCACAGAGCGAGCCTGTACAAGTTCAAGCCAAACAGGGTCCCCGTGACGGGTGCAGAAGTATATATGGGGCCCCCACACTTAACTTGACTGAAAAGTGAAAAACAGTTTTCTCCAATAAAGTCACACTTGATAGAGGAATCACAGTTAAATGTGGCCATAGCAGTAGATGGATAACACAAAAGGAACTCAAGGGCATTTTCATAGACTTTCTATCTTTTATTGGTTTGTTTAGGCTTTTTATTTATTTATTTATCTTTTGGTCTAACTAGACTTTTTTTGTATTATGGTTTCTGATTTTAAATTTTTATGAGTTTTGTTTGTACATGTGTGTTTCTTTTGTTTTTCTGTGTTCTTATTTTTTTATTCTCATTTGGTTTTCCATTTGTTTGCCCATTTGCTTTGTCAAAGAAGGAAAAAAAAATGGAAATGCATGGTATTGGGTAGGTGCAGAGGTAGGAAGGATTTGGGAGGGTTGGGGGGAATGGGAAATCTTGATTTGCATATAGTGTTTAAATCTTACTGCCAATATAATTTAAAGCTGATAGTTAAATAAGTTGTGATCCACTTGCTTTGTGACCACTTTTGTCATGTAAAATGCATAAATGTCAGGATGTCATGAAGCAACAGTAATTTTGTCTGTCTTTGATATGCTCTGACTCTAAATCTGGGTCGTAAAGAGACCAGATGATAAGAGATGAGATAACAGATGAGACAGGATAAGCTCACAGTGCTGAGTGGCAAACATCTGCAAATATCTCGAGACTCTGTTCCAGCCTTTTAAGTCCATTACTGACCTTACATTTAGTTATATGTGCTGCAAAGATCTGGTTGCATCCAGCTCATGACAAGAGCCTACAGACTCATCTAGAAAGTAATCACAGCAGGCTAGACTTTACAAAGCTGGAGCCAACTGTCAGCACCACTGTGTAGACTTGTTCCAGTGACCCTATTTTTTTGATATACTTTGTTATGTCTTCCTTCTGGGACTGGTCAGACCAAAGAAAGAGAGGATGCGAACACAGCAAATGGAACAGACTGGTATAGCTGAGGTCCAATGATAAGGGCACTGAAATATAAGGGTCAGTGTTTTGCTGGGAAAATACAAACCCTGGGAAAATTAAAGCTTGAAGAATTGTATTTTGTCCCACAGTTGTTCATGTCTCTAGGTGATAAACTTGACAAGAAAGTCATTGTTGCCTCTGGCCAGCATTATCAGCAATGCCAGGAGCCACAGTTAAATTGCTAACACCGGGATACCAGATATGGTTGGCCCAGGCCCTTATGTTATTTGGTTTCTTGTCTGTGAATAAGAATCACTGAAAGTAAAACACATATGCAGCTGCAGAGTGCCCTGTCATGATTAAGTGGCATCAAGTATAAAAAAAGGAAGAAATAAATAAGTAAATATGCATGTGTGTACACATACACAAACACGCGTCTCTTGATATTTATGGAGATCTAAGTACAGCACCTCTGAAGATACCAAAATCTGTAAGCATACATCTCTCTTCCATACAGTAATGCTCATGTATAAACTATGACCACCCCCTGTGTTATATAGATTTCTATATTTATTATTTACAATTCCCAATAGAGGGTGGCTGCTCTATAGAATAGTTATATTGCAATGTGTGTGGAGTAACAATCAAAAGTAAAACAGTGACCTTCTGTAAAACTGTGTATTTTATGCACATTAGAATATCTATATATATGGTTATACACCACACACACACATAGTCACACACACACACACACACACACACATACACACACACCTCCAGTAATGCATATATGGAAGCTGAATTTATGCCAAAATAATGAGACATAAAAAGAGCACTTTTAGTTACCTTTCTCATACTTAACAAGTCTGATATTCTATACTAGTCCACACATACTGATCTATCTAACTACATACACAAACACATATGTTTGCTTATACACACCACCATCATGACAATGACAGATGAATGCACCGGTACAGGTATTTGAGTATCATTAGTTATTTTCAAGAAAGACTAGCAGTTAGTCAATACACATATATTTATTAAATAAATCCATTTATTCATGAATGCACTGATTCAATAGTGTTCCTTCATATTTTAATTCACTTATACAGATTGGGTTGATGAAAGAATACATGTCAGTCCTTGGGTATTTGAAATGTGTAGATATAACCTTCGAACCCATGACACAGCTTTGCTCAGGTGTTACTTTCATTCTCACCCAGGAGATACTTTCGCTGTCACAACCTGGACATTGCCTAGTCTATCTTTTAGGGTAGTCTCCAGTCCTAGTTGACCAGACTTACAATAGTGTAGGACATATTATAAAATGACAGGGAGTGAGCCACCATTGCACAACCATCTGCATGCCCTGGGTATCCAGAAATTCCCAGCAACTTCACTAAGTGATTCAGAGATTGTATCAGGTGAATTTCTGCCTCAGATAACCTGGTGCAGAGTACTTCATTGCCAGAGCTAATCCTATCTTCTTCCCAAGCAGCTATAGTTACTTCCTGGCTACTATGTGACCTCAAGCTCTAGCTGGTTCACACTACCTCTGAGCTGATCTTTCTATTGTATCTAACTATCCAAGTGTCTCTGGGCTTCTATGCTCTTCTACAGGATGGGCCATCCTCATGAGTTCACAAACCACAAGCCTTTGCCATTTGCCCTGTTTCACTACAGACAGCCTTCAAATGACATCTCCAATATCAAGCCTCTTTGGGATTCTGTTTTGAGCCTGGTCAGGGTCACATCTAAAGTAAGATGGTTGAGATGAAGACCATCAAGACTCACCTGACCCATAAGATCTTTCTCTATGCAGCCATCCTGACATAGAGGAGTACCAGCTTTCACCTTGACACCGAGCCTGGGCACTATGCAGTGCTGGAAACAGAACATCAAATGATACAGGATGACAGGGAGCAACCAGCAATGAGCATGTCCACCAGCCAAGCCTGAGTTCACCAGGACAGTCAATTACTACAAGCACATGCTAAAGCAGTGGCAGCCCTGAGCATCAGCTGAAACCTAGCCTTAGGGGGCAGGAACATTGTTTTGTAACCCTAGATTCTTCCAATTCCTTTATAATATACACAGCCACAAATGTCACGTTGAACAAGAGTGATGTAATAGAAGCAATATACAACCTAATACACATACTGCTAACTTACTGGTGTGCGCGTGTGTGTGTGTGTGTGTGTGTGTGTGTGTGTGTGCGCGTGCGTGTGTGTGTGTGTGCACATGCACATGCACACCTACATGCTGGAAGGATCCAGACCATTGATCCTTACATGAGAGCAGCAGAATAGATAACCTCAGCCTATATTTAAAATTACAAACATTTTTTCAATTCTATTACTCTTTCATTTACTTTTGTGATAAACATTACTGATGACCCATGTGGAAATGAAAGAACCTTCTGTTACCACTTGCTGAAGCTTTAATAATTTGAATCCATAAAACAGTCAATGGAGAGATTTACAAAAGAGAAGGCCCATAAATGTATCAATGAACAGGTTCAAGGGAGTCACATAATGTATAGGAACTCAAAAAAGTAGTGGTTGAAATTAAGTAGAATTCTGAGCTAGAAAATAAAGTTGTGGCTTGAGGGCATATAGGGACATGGTGGCAGAACCTGGGAATTCTGGATCGGAGGTACAGGCCATAGAAAGATTCAAGGAGGAAAAGCATACCAGGTGAGTCTATTACACTGTAGACCAGGTTCTTCCAGTAACACCCCGAATGAGGAGAAAGTCAACCATTGCAGAAGTTCTCTTGACAACCCCTCAGATCTTTGGGCACCTTTCCCTGTGAGTTAACCCTTTCAGGTTAGTAAGAAATCAGGAAGGAGTACATAGTCCCTGCAATCCTTTCAGGTAATTCTTAGTAAGACCAGGGACGCTCAGCGGACACACCTGTCTTTGCCTTGCAAAAGAAAGAGCTAAAAGATAAGAGAGACATTGAGGATGCCTCTTTAGCCCAATATCCTTAGTATGTCACGTAACATGATCTGGGGCATTATTTCCTGAGTACCTACTGCACATTGTTGCTAATAAGCAGGAGAGAGACTGAGAGCTCAAAAGAAATAAGAATTATGTCACTTCACGGTGCTGCTCACAGTCTAAGAAAATAAAACAAAGTGAGGAGTTGTAAATTATAAATGTTGGTTTTTACTTCTCCTGATGCTGCAGATAAAAGATTCAAGGGGGATTTTTGGAGGCTAGTGAGAAAGGCAGATACCAACAGACATTCATGGGATATTATCCTGAAACAGATGTTGAGGACTTAGGCAGCTTCCTGACTTCACAACATTGATGTGAGAGAAGACCACCAAGCAAAGGCGGAACAACTGGAGGATGGGAAAGTACATTAGTGATATGGTTACTCCATGTAGGTTCTAAGGGTCTTTGATTTTCTTTGGAAATCATGAGGAAGCAACAATATATTTTAAAATTGCACTGAAAGTATTTTAGTCTCATTACTGTATGATAAATCGAAGTAACCACCTATTGTTGCTTGCCAAGATAGTAACTTGTTAAACCTTAATATCCCAGTATTGCAAAGGATATGATCTTCTTTATAGATAGTCATCCTGGAGATGACTATATTGGTGTGAGGGCATTAAGGTGGGCCTTTACCCAAGATTAGTGGTGTCCTTTGATAAGGGAAAAATCTAGAAGAGATATGCACACAGGAGAAGGATACATAAAACGAATATGGTGATGATTCTACACAGAAGAAAAAATGCCGTAAACCAAGAAGCACTGGAGGGACCTGGAGCAGACTTGCCCTCATGGTCACCACATGCAGTTAATATTGCCAACACTCTGGTCTTTGACTTTCTCAAACTTCTAGGCACTATAGCTGTCAGATCATAGGTAGTTACCTCAAGTTTCCTGCTTACTGCTAGGAAATTTCTGGTATGGAAATATGCTGCCATAGGCCAAGAAATGGGTGATGGCTGCAGTCAGATGTGAACATGCCTGGGTCTTCATAGGACCAATATATGGAACATGTTTATATGCATGTAACATGTGTGTGCAGGGCACACATGTCTAAGTGATGAGGAGAGGAAGTATACACATGTGAGGTGAGGAAAGAAAGCAAGTTCACTTTGGAGGATACACTGGCATGTGACACAATGTCAGGAAGAACTTCATATGTTTTGTAGTAAGTCTTTCTAATAAGGTGGAAGACAAAATGAAAGGAATCTCTAATGTCTCCAGTCAAAAGCACCATTGCTTCCACTGTGGTGCTTCTTCTGTGTAACAGTGTCTACATTCCATATACACCCCTAGATAATGGGCTGTTAGCAGCAATTGATCTGTATAAGCATGCCTTGCATTTAATATAAGAATATATTTAAAAATTTCCCCATGCTAATCATGACATAAATTCCCATCACCACCACCCCCACAAAAGAAACCATCTGTGCATTTTCACTGAGCCTCCTATCATACGCCACCATCCACAGAAGCCACTTATCCACTGCTAGGCTCTTTTCCAGGTGAGGACAGCAGTACTCTGTTTGGACATTTTGCCTGCTTTCTTGCACTTGTCATAATGGTTTCCAAGTCTGTCTACATTGTATTATGTGTCACTCTTTCACTCTTTTTGCTGTCAAAATTTATGACACTGATGCCAGAGCTGGGGTAACACACAGTAATAATCCTCATACTCAGAGCTAAGAGAAGAGGATCATAAGTTTGAACTCTGTCTGGACTGCAGAGTAAGGAACGTCTGGAAAAGAGAAAGAAATGGGGGAGAAGACAACTGTTCTTTATTCCATGGTGTGGTATATAAACCAGTTGGCTCCTGCATTTATGAGTTAGTGAGGATGTTCACCATTTCTCATATACCTGTTTGTGGATAACATACCTTCCCTCAGTATATCTCTTTGAGCAGAATTGTTGACCAATGAGAAGTATTGCAAACCACAAAATTATTTCCAAAGCAGCCACAGCCATTATCTTAGCTACACAACATGAGATGTGCACCCACATCATTCTTCCATTACTAGTTTCCATTTATTTTATTTCAGTGTGTGCCTGTTTGTTTTAGAGGGTGCTTACTTGTTAGAGGCATCCTAGTGGTAATGAGACAGTGTCTCACTGTCATTTAGAATTTCCATATCTAATGATGGTACTTTGTTTAGCTATTCATAGCATTTCTATGGGAAAAAAAAGTCTGTTAAGATCAATTGACGCCGGGCGGTGGTGGCGCACGCCTTTAATCCCAGCACTTGGGAGGCAGAGGCAGGTGGATTTCTGAGTTCAAGGCCAGCCTGGTCTACCGAGTGAGTTCCAGGACAGCCAAAGGCTATACAGAGAAACCCTGTCTCAAAAAACCAAAAAAAAAAAAAAAAAAAAAAAAAAAAAAAAAAAAAAAAAAAAAAAAATCAATTGACAGTATTTTTTGCAATTTGTTTTTGTGCTCACTATTAGGTTGTAAATGTTAATTATGGAGTCTACATGCAATCCACTTGTCAATTATATGCACTGCAAATTTGTGTCCCTGCTTGTACACTGTATATCAAAGAGTTTGACGTTTCAAATGTTGATGAATTCCAAATCATTATTTCCTTTCTCACTTGGGCTTTGATGTCATTTAAGATTTGTGTATTGGGCCCCAAATCAGGGAAATATAGTTCAAGGTTGCTGTGGGGGATTTTTTTTTTTTTTTTTTTTTTTTTTTGGCGGGGGAAGGTTGGTTTAACTTTGTTCTGTAGTCTATAGTTCTCTTTGACTTTTATTATATATAGATCATATTCCATAAATTTTCTACTCCTAAAAACAGAAAGGCTATTTATCAATTTGTAACAAAAAGCACATGTGCCAAAGCTAAGGAATTCTGCACTTCAGTTTATGAGCTGATAGTCCTAGCTGCAAATGGTAGAGCAAACACCTAAGAGAAAAAAAAAATAGCACAACCCATTATGGCAGAAACTGTGGGCTATAAAGGAAGGGTAGGGCCTGGGCCCAGGCAAGGGGAACTAAGTATGTGGACCCTGCCAGAAGCTGGTGGCTATGCACCAGCCAAGGATTTACTCAAAATACAGTACACTATGCTGATCAGGAAGTGGATACAGCAGAGAGGAGAGAAAAAATGGTGCAGTCTATTTACAATTTCAGTAAAAACACAGATGATCTTTTTAACCAAACCATCCTTCACATATGGAAAAGCAGCTCCAAACCTGTAAAGGAAAGAGTAAATAGTGACTCATCAGATAAAACTATTGAGAAGGAGCAGAGGGAATCAGAAGAAGGTCGAGTCAGTGAGACTCAAAGAAGGCAATTTGTATGAGAGATGATATAAAACAGAGAGAATCAATAAAGCTGGGGTGCAAGGGGTCACGGGGACTTCATATGACAAGCATCCACAGCACTGCCATTCACACCAGCAGATGCCCAAAGACACACAGCAAATTGACAAAAAGCTGAGAATTGTGGCTGAGAAAACCCTGGGTGGAATGCAGCGATCTTCAGTTGTGGGTAGCTGCTGGACACCAGGAGATCCTGGAGCTGGTGATGCTGAAGGGGAGGCACAGAGTTGAAAGGCAGAAATGGAAACAGCAAAGTAGAAAAGGCAAGAGCTGAGAGAAGGCACAGAGGCTCTCCACATCAGGCAGGTGTTCGTGACTTCGGTTTCTATCTCTTCATCTCCCTCTTAGAACAAGAGGGTGAACAATCGAGTAAGATGAGAGGAGTTACTGCAGCTTGAATGGAGGAGTCCTCCATATCCCGACTCTTAGATACAGGATTAGGAAAAGGGCTGTCTGGAATTTGCCAGCTCTCTCTCTCTCTCTCTCTCTCTCTCTCTCTCTCTCTCTCTCTCTCTCTCTCTCTCTCCCTCCCTCCCTCCCTCCCTCCCTTCCTCCCTTCCTCCCTCCCTCCCTTCCTCCCTCTCTCTTTCCCTCTCTTTCATGCTCTCTCTCTCATGCTCTCTCTCTTCTTCTCGAATGATATAAGTATGCAATGTCAATATCATCTTGCTTGTTTGTTTGAATATGATGTTTTGACTTGACTAGGTTCACTTTGTTCCTTCCACAGCTGGAAAGGTGGTCTTACACTGACATTCTCGTAATGGAGCAGGAATATTGTATCCACCACCTTGGCTGTACCCCTGTACTCTCTTCAAACATTCCTCTGTGTATTCCTTTCTCCTTGTCTACAGTTTCCCTGTTTAAAATCTTTTTTTTCTTGCTTCAAGTAATATTTAAGGTGTCAGCTTGCTGGGAAGATCTATACAATTGTGCTTAATATATAGTCCTACAGAACTTTTGGCTTGTGTCCTAGAAATGATAGTCTAGTTCTTTCTCAACATCACAAAAAAGTGCAGGCTCTGCACTTAGACCTTGTGCAGTGTGCAGTCAGAGAGCTCCTTGACTTGGATTTCCCCAGCTACAAGACACCTTTGAACCTTTCTCCACTGTTCCAATCAATGAGAAAAATGATCTTTACAGACTGCATTATTGTTCACAATTTTGACCCCTAACTGCAGCTAAGTCCTTTATCACTGCAGACTTCTGCCAGGGATCCTCTTATCTGTCAGGTGTTTGGGTTATTTATATATTTATTTTAGAGATAACTTTACGGTTCGGTTATGACTGCCCTCAAACTTGCAGTCTTTTTATATTAGCCTCAAAAGTACAAGGATTATATGTATGACTTGCCACACTCAGTGTTGCATCTGTCAATTGATATCAAGCTTGGCCATGGGTCTTCACCATGTTAAATTAGGGGCCATAAAGTAGGAAAATACTTTCACTGTGCTCAGGTGACTGGGTTCATCCCCTGTAGTCATCTTTATGTGTCCTGTTAAGAGCACTACCCCAGAGGACCAAAGATACACAGTGCATATTTGCTTCTCATTTTCATCTGGGAGACAGTCTCTTGAAATTAATCCCAGTCAGTGAACGACCAGCCTATCTGCTGATGGGTGAAGTTACAGACACTGTTTTATTAGGATTGTTATGCAGCAGGATTGTGGAAGTAGCAGACATATCTCCTGTGTGAAATCTTGAAGTAAGACTGGTTCAGAGTTATTTCATTTAGAAACTCAGTAAGGCCACCTGAGACTTGTAATTAATAAGTAATGACATTATCTCTCCTTTTTACAAAATGGTCTATTTCTCAGGTTATGGTTCTATTAGCTGCATCATAGCCAGCACATCCTAACACATAGGACATATTTCAGCTTTATGGATAGTATCCTAGTCTCCTCATAGCTCATGTTTGAAATGTCAGGCAGATTTTCCAGGCAACCCTTCAGACTTCTCACATCTCTGGAAAGAACTACATAATCTACACTCTCTGCTATGACTAAGGAATGGACAATTGTGACTGAAGACCTGATTGACAGGATGGTAATTGGGAAGTTGAGCCTGGTGCAGGGTCATTGGGCACTAGGAGAAAGTAGCACTCTATGCCACCTTTTAGTAGTTACCAGGACAGAACAGTTATATAATACATATGTCTGCATCACCTATAATCCTTCAGTGGGTTCCCACTCAAAAGATGAACACTTGCTTCTGTACATGTTCTCCCTGGAATCCTTCCCTCCATTCCTCTAAAGTGATAGGGCTGTGTGAACTTTGACCCTAATCCTAGACATGAACTAATTTATTCCAGGTATTTTGTGGGAGTGATGAAGAGATTCAAGTAGCATTAAACTGCCTCTCCTAAGGAGGTGATGTGAACACCATTCAGAACATTAGTAGTGAGGGAACGGGAAGGTTCCAAGTAAGATTCAATGATCAAAATCTAAGAGAAGGGTCTGGTAATGGCTAATATTAACACCAATTGTGACTATCAAGACTGATGATAACTAGACAAACAAAAAACATTTATGTCAGACCCAAAGCCATTTCTTGGTCCATGCATTAATTCCAATAAAGAAAAATAAGACAGAGACAGATAATAAAAGGAACCATGATAAGCACAAAAAAATGTGTGTGATCTTAAAGTCACATTGCTTGCCTCTGTCAGTTACTACACAGACCAAATCTGTGCTTCCAAATACAAGAGAGTCACAAAATGGTATAGGTACGTACACAGAAAAGGTGCCTTGCCGCTTAAGTGGAGGCCTGTTTAACTGAACATGCAATATTGTTGACAGGAAGTCACCTGTTCAGGTTTAAAAGTCTGATTCTTTGGAAGAATATTCAAATCCTCTGCCTTAACTACTCAGCCACAACTGCCTTTGAAGAATATTCAATTTCATAGATAATATGTAACTAAAGAGGATAATTGACATTTCATTCTACTATTCATTGATGATTATCAAAGCCTTAAACATGAATCAGTATCATTGGCTGCTATTTTATTTGATATACCAATGAAGGCAGAAATAGATTCTTCTACTAGCATCTACTCTCATAATAATCTTAATTCCACACTTGGGCAGGAATGTTCCTCTCATCTGCTATTTCCCTTGTCTGCATCGGAGACAAATTTCCTTTGTCCTGAGTAAGTCAGCAAACAAGCTTCAGGCCAGAGAGCAACAGCATGCAAGATGCTGAGGATGGCCCAATTAGTTGGCCCCAATTTAATTAATTTGAGCATGTCTAGCTTCCTCTGGGTCAGTGTGTCTCCCAGCTGATTTTACAGTCATGCAGAGAGAAATCACACAGCCCTGCTACCCTGCAGACAGCAACCACAGGGCTTGGAGGGATTTTCTTAGCAAAGCACTAGTGCCTAGAGACGGGAGGGTTTACAGCCAAAAAGGCCTGCAAGGGAGCAGAGGAAGGAGGGCAAAAGAACGATCTAGACAGAAGAACATAGGAAAGGAAGTGATCTGCATGGGAAGACTGGCTGAAGAGCCAGGGAGGAAAATGCTGAGACTGCAAACAGAAAGAATGTTTAGCCCCTTCAGTGCACACTTGCAGCAGACCTGGGGAAAGCAACCAACCTGAGCAGTCCAGATCTGGTATGCAAAAAGATCTCTACAAATAGCCTGAAAATAGCAGCTGAACAGCCATGATAGAGAACAGGGCAGGTCTGGGATCATGCTCAAAGGCATCCCTTTGGAACTCTGTCTGCACTTGCTGTTCTCTTAAGAAAGGAGAGAAAAGAACCATTCTTCACAGCCAGTGGAGTAGATAGTTTGTGTCTGTCAACCTGATATGTCAGATGGTAAGCTTTTGTACCTTGCTCGTTCCACTTCTCAAAGCGTGCCACTCATAGTTTCTCCTGCAGAAACTCAGGGCTCTACTAGTCCAAGGTCAGGGTGGATGTGTTTCTCTTCATCTCACTGCTCCTCCAATATATTTTGTTTGTAGCGTATGGGCTGTTGCTAGTGCCTCTTATTTGGGCTCTTAACCTCATTCTTTACTCCAGGCTGGCCCCTCTTTGTGGTGCTCTTGGAAGTAGCTGTGATATACTGTAGTCCCTGTTCTACCCCCTCCACTCATATCCCTTAGTAACCTGCCTAGGACACTAGCTGAGCCATACAAGCAGATGCCTGCAATGAGTTCATACCAGAACTCCACCTTTTATTAACAACAGGCTCCAGCAAAGCACACTGGATGCCAAAATTACACATAAAACATAGTGAACAGCAAGCTATGGCCTTCCTTAAACCAGCCTGCCCTTTGGATTTCATTAATCAGTGTAATATTAGAAGTTCTAATCAAACGTCAAGAAAGATCACTAATCACATTTTGTTCTAACAACTGCAAATAACATCTGGAGTCTCCACACCCTCTTTTCTTTATCCATTCCTCCTAAAGTATATTCTATATGGTTTTTGTATTAGCTAATGTTGAATTATCAATGCTTGTATGGTATCTTTTCCTGTTTTTGTCTTTCTTTTTCTCAGTTTACCTATAGGTGATAGCTTAAAATGTCAATGGGCCGCAACTGTGGGCTTGTCATTGTTAGGTTGTCCTAATCACTAATTGACCCAGTCCTCTATGTGTGGCACTGTTTCCCAGGCTTTGACTCGCACTAATAAAAAGAAAGTTAGGTGACATAAGCAACAAGCAGGGAGTACGAGTGCATTTGCTCCCCATTTCTCTTACCTGTGAATGTGATATGACTAGCTACTTTGAGCTCCTGCCTTGACTCTATCTCAGTATGAACTGTCATCTGTAAATGTAAGCTAAGTAAATCTACCTACACTTACATTGTTTTTCATCATGGTGCTTTATCAGAGCAACAAAAATAAAGCCAGAATACCATATGTACACATATAGGAATATATAGTTAATAATGAATTATAATTATATATAAATATAATTCATATAATACATAGATATATAATATATACATATAATATATAATACATATACAATACATATAATATATAAATATATAATATACAAATATGTATTAATTAATATGCTTTTACTAATATAATGTATATAAATATATAATTAACAAAATCCATATCCATATATATGCGTGTGTGTGTGTGTGTGTGTGTTTCTTATATAAAATACATTATTGGATTTTCCCCCACTCATTCTGCCATATTCTTTTTCAATGCGAAAATCAAACTTTTTACTTAACAAAAGTATCAGATAAAAGTCAGACAGGCACTAACATTAAGAGAAAAGAATTGACTGGAAGAAGTCTCATCTTTAGTGCTTCACAGTACCCTAAATTGATATACATGCAAGACTCTGTTGATGTTGTCACTACACCACACAGCATAAATATAAAATGGTTTGTAAGATTTTCAACTGTTTACTGAATGCTGTCTTATAGTCACAGTGCATTAAGTTTACAAAAGTTTTCAAATGTTGCGATGTATTAAGTTTAGAAAAGTTCCCAAACACATTTCATTTTTGTTGATTTATTGAAGGGGGTCACTACAGGAAAAGTAGTATCTCAGAATCATATAATAAACCTAGCCTAGAAGCCATTAGACAACAAGTCTCCTCTGCTTCTCTTTAGACATCAGATAGATTTAGGTCACTTGTTTGCAAAGTTCTCTGGCCTGTGTAAGAGATCTCCTTGCAAGACACAACACAGGGTGGAAGAGGTTTGTTGGATGTATGAAGAGAGAATACTACAATAGACTGCCTGTGCACATCCAGAAAGGCAAAAATTTATTGATAACCATTCTACAAATTTCTGTCTTCTAACTTATTTACTCAACACACTTGAAATTGAATGGATTAATGATATGTTAAGTTTGCCATTTCAATATTTGTTTTCTAAGTCACATCTCTCCCCTTCTCATTAATTCCTTATTAATTGAGTTTTTAAAAGAACTCTCTAATGATTAAGTCATGGTGTTTAAGTATATCACACTGTTTGGTAATAATTATTATAGATATGGTAATACACAAATGTAGTTCACTTCCCTCTGGCCAGTACTATTTCTTATGAGATTACTGTCACTGAAGTTACTGTTCTATACACACATGGCACAGTTCTCTGGTAACTTTAAGGGTATATTACTTATTACTAGATTTTAGGAGTTTAAGTATGATGTGGCTCAGCATTGATTTATTTAAAATTATTCATGGAGGTATTCTTTTATTTTAAATTTATTATATGCCAAATGATATCCCCTTACCCCCTCACAGAGTCCCTCTCCCCATCCTCCTGCCCCTTCTCCTCTGAGAGGGTGGTATCCTCTCAATATCCCCAACTCTGGTGCATAAGTCTCTGCCAGATTAGGTAAATCATTTCCCTGAGGACAGACAAGGCAGCCCTGCTGGGGAATAGATACCAGTCAGGCTACAGCTTTAGGGAGAACCTCTGCTTCAGTTGTTGGGGGACCCACATGGAGACAAAGCTGCATGTATGCTACGTATGTGTTGGGGGCCTCATTCCAGCCTGTGCATGTTCTTTGGTTGTTGGCACAGTCTCTGAGAGCTCCCACAGGTCCAGGTTAGTTGGCTCTGTTGGTTCTCCTGTGGGGTTCCCAATCCCCCTCAGGGCCTTCAATCTTTCCACCAACTCTTCCATAAGAGTCCCAGACCTCTGTTGAATGTTTGGCTGTGGGTATCTGCATCTGTTTCAGTCAGCTGCTGGGTAGAGCCTCTTAGAGGACAGTTATGCTTCTGTCTGCAAGCATAGCAGAGTATCATTAATAGTGTCAGGAATCTGTGCTTGCCCATGGGACGGGTTTCAAGTTGGGAAGCTGCTCCTTCAGTCTCCATCAATCTTTGTCCCTTCATTTCTTTTAGACAGGATATATTTTGCATTGAATGTTTTGTGGATGGCTTGGTGTCCTTTTCCCTCCAACTGGGGGTCCTGCCTGGCTACAATCAGTGACCTCTTCAGGTTCCATGTCCCCGGTGTTAGTCTTTTCTGCTAAGGTCACCCAGGTTGACTCCAGAAGGGAGCCTCCCCAATCCCAGGTCTCTGAAACTGCCTAGAGATGCCATAAACCACACCCCTACCCAGGCAGCTGCAGGGATGTGCGTTCATCCTTCTGGTCCACTGGACCTCTTTCATGTCTTTTCCTACACATGATCCTGACCACTCCCATCCCCCCACACACATGCACACACCATTCCCCTCTCTGTCTCCTCTTCCATCCACTTGCCTCCTTCCCTCTGCCTACTATGTCTATTTTGTTTTTGCTTCTAAGTGTGATTCAAACATCTTTGCTTGGGCTTTCCTTGTTGTTTAACTTTTTTTCAGTTCGTAGGATGTATCATGAGTATTCCAGGTATTCTTAACTTCCTATATTTATACTTTTGGCTAAATTTTGTCTTGTCTCTTCTAATACACTCTTAAAATATGAATGGCAGCTTCTCTGTTGCTGCCCCAAAGGGCACTAGGAACCACCCACCCTCTGTCTCTTTGGTGTTCAGACTGGCTAACTCTGGCAAATTGTGCCCAAGTTCATTGATCTGGTTTGGTTAGTTTTTTCATTCCTTCAGTAATATTGAGCCTTCCCGGAAAGAACCTTTTAAATGTCCATTATTTCAATTTTAAGCCCAACAGTTTCCTTTCTTAAAAACACTTTCTTAAAAATCTTTGGTTTATTTATTTTTGTTTTCTTATTTGCTTCAGGACGACATGATTGTGAATTTGAATGCTTTATATCAGCTGCTTTGGAATCTGTGTCACACAGAGTATACTTTAATGCTTTTCAGGATCATGCCTGTCAACTGATCTTATTCAAATTATAATGTTCTCGTTCATTGGATGAAGAAAAAAAATTTTATTATGAATTTTATAATGAGGCAGTTAATTATGAGAGTACAGATCATATTTATTTTTCTATTCTACCAAGCAATCTCCATGCTGAGGTAGAATTGAATAGGTGTAGTTGAAGTAGATGTGAATGTTAGGTTTCCCACTGGGTTCTGCACAGTCGACTAAGTTATTTAGTTTTCCAGAGATTGAACTGAGGTAGAAGGCCAGATGCTTCCTTGGGGAGAAGGAGTCTGGATGTTCCTGACTTTGTGAATTGGGTTGTATCATGAAGCTCCTGCTAGTCTCCCTGAAGCTGGGTGGAAAACTGCTGTAGCCATGATCCACTTTCTTCTGCTATAACAGAAAACCACAGACCATGTCACCTGTAAAGAAAAGTAACATTCTCCAAGCTCTGCAGGCTTAGAAATCCAATGCAAACTTATAGGCGCCTGGTGAGCGTCTTCCTGATGTTTCATCCCATGACAAAAGAGTAAGAAAGCATTCACAAAAGAGAGCGAGAAAGCCAGCTTGATTTTGTAATAAACCGACCCTTGTGGTAACTAAGCCAGTCCAGCAAACATACCCCTAACCAAACTAAGAAGTTGAATGACCTTAATCACTTCTGTAAAGTTTAACCTCTCAAGACTGTTCCACTGGGAACTGGGTGTCCGGTACACAGACTTGGGAGACAAACTGTGGCCACAGAAGCTCATCACACTGATTTGATGAAGGAGATTGAAAGTGAAATTCCGGCCTTGGGAAGACAGCTGACAAGGCATTGGAAGGAGGAAAAACAGCAGGAGTTACCTTGCTTGCCAGACACTGTTCAACCTCACTGCTGATCCACCACAGAATAACCAGTGTCCTCCTGCTCTCTCTGAGAGCCCTATGTGTGTATTTGTGCAAGTATGGTTCTATATTCAATCTTGCCACTGGGGTTTGGGAACTATACCAAGCAGATGAAATGCTGAACTCTAGACTATGTTTTACCCTAAGCAACCATAGGGTGATGGGCTTATGGGAAGTGCTGATACACCACTCAGGGGTGGGAAAATGCAGTCCAGACTGCGGGCTAAGCCTGAATGAGAAATGACACAAACTGAGGCCAAAGCTGGAGTTCCCTGACTCCTGGATATCCAGACTCCACTGAAAATCAAAAGTCTGAAGAGTCAGAAAAGGAGGGGGCCCTGGGCTGAGTAAGATGAGCCTGGGGTGGGGGGTGGGGTCGAGGAGGACTCCACCTTAGCTTAGCGGTGAGGTGATTGCCCAGGAGCACTGAAGGTCTTCTGCAGGAGACTAATGCTTTGAGGCTCTGTAGATGAAGGCTTCCTCCATGCTCCCCAGGACAGTTCTTGATGCCACAGACATTTCATGCTTATCCATACCTTTTATTGACTTTTCATCATGGAAAACGGATGCACACCACTTCCTCAGGGTAGACCAGAGATTAAATGTTCAGGAAGGAAAGCTTATTAACTAACACCCCCCCCCCCCAGGGCCCATTTAGATACCTCATTAGCATGGAGAACTCTGTTCTGTGCTACTTGACCATTAGTCACATCTCTGTGTGGAGAGTGTGGTCACATATTCCAGGCCAGCATTCTGATTGGAAGCAGGGCAATGCCTATTGTCCTCTCAGATGGGTGCTGAAGCCCACTCAACCTTATCAAGTTCCGTAGCATGGTCCACCGCCCTACATTCAAGGACGTCTACTTACAAAGGCTAAAAGTCAGGGGACTGTTGCATCTTATCCAGAAGCAGAAGCCTTAAGTAATGGCTTTAATGCAGTTAAACCCTAATTCTAACACTGATGTCAATCCAGAGTCAATTCTGATTTGACTTATTTTCTTTATTATAGTTAGGCTTTTTGAGTATGCCTAATAAATTTCAATTAAATTCCAAACATAATGAGTTTCACCTTGCTTTGTGCTGGATGTTTAATTTTCCTTTAAACATTCTTGAGCTTTCTGCACTGCAGACTAGTTATGTACAAACAGCATGATCCGCTGGGATTTGTTTTATGCTGTCAATTAAAACTAAAAAACAAAAAATAGGGGACTGGGGGTACAGTGTAGTCTTAAAGTTATCACCTGGTATGAATAAAACCTTGGATTTAATTAAAACCACTGCAGTAGAGGAAATAAAAATAGCATTCCCATTTTTTCAGAAAGTTGAGACAGGAGGATCACTTGAGATTACAAGTATGTGATGAGGCCAGAAAACAGAGTAAGACCCTGTCTCAAGCATAAGATTAAATTAAATAAAAATTAAAATTTAGAAATATTAATAAAGTACACCAAAAGTAGGACCTATGGATGAATGATTCCGTCTTTCCATACTTTCCTGTTTTGATGTAGGGAAGAGGTGGGCCCAGCTCTGTGAGCTGCTGGGCACTTGAAGCCTGTTTTTCTACAGCCACTCAATCACGTTACTTTTATGGACCAACTGAATTTTGTTTTAGAGTTGAAAACAATCTTCTGTAGAACTGTGGATTCTCTGAATACGTTCTTCTTGGCCTGCCCTATGGCTATTAACCTGATGGAGTCTCTCCAGATTTTCAACTATGTTATCTCTGCCTGGGAAGGCTAATGGGAACTGAATGGCCCCACTGCATACCATCCTAAAGATGCTCTCAAGGTAGTGGGGAAGGCAGCCCTAGCATGTGGCTGGCGTTTGCTTTTCAACTCTTAGGATCACAAAGCATATTGATTTATTGATGTCCAGAGCCTCTAATACTGTACAGGTTATGTGCTGAGAACAGGTGAAGAGGGTAGACAACACGAGTGTTTCAAGGAAGAGATAGAGGTAGAGAAAGGAGAAGATGCCATGGGAAAGGAATCCTGAAAACATGGCCATGAGGGCTGGCCAGTCCAAGTAAATGTGGCCTAGACAGAACATAGCAAGTCATACCTTGGGGTTATTGACAGGAGAGCAGACATAATAGTATAGAGGATAGATATTTGCCTAGCTTTAATGCTATTAAGCTGTATTATAAATATAAAAGATTGTGTATCTTTTATCTGAAAACTGAATGATCACAGGCAGGGAAGAAGCCACAGAGTAAGATTAAATATTTACTGCAACATCTTTTCAAATATTTAAACATTTTACCTGCTTGGTTTCCCGGTAGTCGTCTGTGAGGTTGATTGGCAAATGTTTCGCAAATGATGAACAAATTCAATTTGTGTCACAGCTCTACCTTGAGTTCCTTCCCAGCCATGGTTGCAATTGAGATCCTTCCCAGCCTTGCAATCGGTGTTGTGGCTGTGATGCCTGCTCTCAAGGCAAGTAGTGGAAGGATCTAGGTAAGGTGTAATTGTTTTCCAGTAATCACTTCTTGACAGTCCCAAGTTCCTCAGGACAGGAACTATGTGTTAACCTCTCCTGTTAATTACATTGTGGCTTTTCAAAAGCACTATTTTCAAACAGCTTTGTGAATTTTGGCTGGCTTCTGGGCAGTAGGAACACCAGGTTATATCAGGATCCTAAAATTTGGGATGCTCCTTTGCCATAGTTTCTACTTCCTGTGGTGGAATTAGAGGGTATATAAGAAATACTCCTACCTCCATAAGGTCAATTGATACTCAAAGCCCCAACAGAGGAACATTTTTTGAGACAAAAGGTAAACTACATAAAAACATCTTTATTATACAAATCAATATCAATATTGTGTTTTGAGAGAAAGTAGCTCTCCTCCCTCAGCATGAAAGAAAAGAAGAAGAAAGAAAATAATTGGGTCATAACACACAAAATAATGGAAGGGAGTAGCATACAATTTTATTCCTCTATTTACTCTAAGCCAAAAGTTTTTGTAGATATTTTAAAAATCTTCCACCAGTCTATAAAATATCACAGTGCCAAAGCCGCAAGATTGTAGTCTCTTTCCTGAAAGGATGAGTTCTGTTACTGAAAGGGAACACTGAGGAGACTAAAGGCACACATGTCCTCTGCAAAATTATTATATCAGCCTAGCTAACTAATATAATATCACACATAGCTACCCCATCAGACATAACAATCTGTGTGTATAAGATCTTATATATACACGATATTCATTTTGTAATATACACAAAGTAGATTAATTGTATGGGTCAAAGAAACAGAAAAAAAACTAATAGTTTTATTTAAAGTTAGGAAATAAGAAAAGTCCTAATTCATGAATGTTGTTTCCTACACTTAACATATTTTATGACCTTACACTATTATAAAAATATTATGTATACTTATGGTATCATAACATTAGAAAAAGTAACTATATTTGGAAATTAATAAAAAGGTATTGATAGGCTGCTGAACAGGGGATGTGAATTGTCAGTTGTATCATGTGTTTCTGGTTTAGTGGCTCTACTCCTCCAAGTTATGATGCCTCACTGCCAAACCCAGGAAAGGGTCAGCTTTGCAGGATATAGAATCATTGCCTCCTATATGCTTTGAAGGCATGTGTAATTATCAATTATAGGTATGTCAATAGGAATTCTGGTATTAAAGTGACAGATAATTTAGTTTTCTTGGTACATCAACCAAATCACACTCAAGTTGTAAAGAGTGAGAAATTCCACATTCAGTTAATATGACTTACAGTGGTCACAGAATCCCACTATGTTTCCATGGAAACAAAATGAATGGTTTCAGATGAAGACTGTCATGTTCTAGGGAAGTAAATGCCATTTGAATTTGACAAGATTGTTGAAAGAAAATACTTTAGGTAACTAAATGAGCTATTCAGAAGGTGCAAAATCTTCTCTAATGTTGCTTTACAGGTCTACAAATATAAACTCATTCAGTCTTTATAAAACATGTAGTTTTGGAAATTGAACAAGAAATTCATCTATCTTAGAAACTTTTTGAAGATTATTTAAAGTTGGGAAAATATATAATTACTTCTATGGAAATACCAAGAAAAACTAGTTCTTCCTCAGGCTTACTTCATATGTCCATAAGATAAAGATAAACATAGCATGTTACTAGAACATTATTCTTCTTTTGGTGATAAAAGTTGTGTTCTGTTAATAGAAAGTAAGTATATGGTAGTTTGAATGAATTGTGCAGTGATCTATATACATCTACATATGTACATAGAAAACACCTAACACATCTACAGTCCCTTACTTATGCTCTTTACAGGAAGGTTCTACACTGATTATGCTATAAAGCCCTCAACTTTCATCACATTCTAAGGAACCCAACCCAGCTACTTTCAGGTGAGCTGCCTATGAACATCCCAAATCTGTTCCCAACCCTGCATAAATAAAAAAAAACTACTAAATGTCATAGATTGTCACCTGGGTCCTAGTAGGCTACATGTCTACATAATTTCTTAGATGTCTTTTGCCAGCTACCAACATCCCCAACCCACGAAGCTGCCAATGTTATAATTAAATCCCAATCCTCACATGTGCTAGCAAGAGCTCTCCCACGGAACTACATGTCCAGTCCTATCCAAATGCTATGCTTCTGTACAGAAGAATGGAGTCTCCAAACCTCACCAGGACTTGTTTCAAAGTCCCTCTGGAAATTCTGTGTATATCACCACCTTATGGACTTGAGTAGCCCAGATGCCAGGAGCAACTGGTACCTACAATTCTGTTCACATCCAACTCAGAAAATCTTCAGTCATAATCCCCTCTTCCTGTAATCTTGTTGGGCTATGAGTCCTTGAGGAGCAGTGACTGTCATCCTAAGTGCCCATGATTCCTTAGCTCCCAGATCAGAACAGTCTTCTGCTTCCTGGTGAGTGAATATCAGAATCTATATTGACAAGGAGATACCACTGAGACACAGTACAATTCTGTAACAGCATATATCCAGAGAAAGTTATTTGTAGACAGCAGTCTACTTGGAAGAGAGGAGTCAATGCAGTATAAACACTAGGAACCAGCAGGGCAGTGGTGGTGCATGCCTTTAATACCAGCACTTGGGAGACAGAGGCAGGCGGATTTCTGAGTTCGAGGCCAGCCTGATCTACAGAGTGAGTTCTAGGAGGGCCAGGGCTATACAGAGAAATCTTGTCTTGAAAAACAAAACAAAAAAAAACCAGTACAAACAAAACAAAACAAACAAACAAACAAACAAAAAACTAGGAAACAGCCTGGAGTAAGTGAAGGAAACATGTCAAGGTACTCTAGGGCATGGAGGATCAGAGGCACAAGAGTCACTGCATCAAGACAGAATGGTTGTTGATACACAGAAACCAGTGAACCAGACAGAGGTCCATAAGCCACTTAGGCAGCTCTATGTAACGCCAGAAAATGAAGGAAAAGAACACAAAGCTATATTCAAGGAAGAAGATAAACATCTGGGAAAAGCTTACTCAAACTGGGAAGGGGTGGAATAAGAAGTAAAATGATGGCGGACAATATAGATGGCCCTCACATGCTTCATTTAACCGGTGGCTTTCTAAGATGCCCTATGGGCAGGCACCACTGCAGGAGATGCTCAGATAGACTGGGCACCATCAAGACCCCTTTCAGGTTGTCAAACAAATGGAAAGCAAAGGCTATATATAGAAGTCAGTTGCTTTAAAAAACATGAAGTAGATGGAGAGAGTGGAGAGTAATGGTGCAGAAGAATGCTATCTTTGATGCTTTGGGCAGAAAAAGACTCCTTAAAAATACAAGTCAAACACAGACTGGAACCAGGTGAGGATGGGCCTTCTGAGTGGTGCTGGACAAGATGATAGGCAAGGTGAGGAGGAGGACACAAGTGTACTCAGTAGACCCAGGAAGGAAGAAATCTTGCAGAGCAGCCAGATCACAGTGGGGAGTTCAGATTTCCTCAAAAAGCACACAACATAAACAAGAGCCCAAAGAGAACCTGGAAGGGGAGACTGGATGGTCTCCATTTGAAGCTCTGGGGAGTGGTCATAGCCTTCATTTCTGGGAAAATAGCTGTATAGCTGTTCAGAAAATACAGAAGGGAGCTGGAATTATCCCCAGGAGTGTGGAACCAGTATCAGCTTTGCACTCAGTGAAGCCAATCTCTTGCACCAGTACATTTTGCACAGAGATGGGTCTACCTCTTTTGAGATGGGAAAAAAACAGAGTTAACAGTCCACAGGAAGTCCGTGGGCATCAATAGTATTTAGAGGCAACCTCCGGTTTTAATTTCAGTATCCTCAAAGCCCCAAAAGTTGAAACGTAATGCCATTGTGACACCATAAAAAGTAACTTTGCTGAGAGGCCTCTGCTCCCATAATACAGTAGTACCTGTATATAAATGCATGTATTGTAATCTCTGGCATTCTATCCCCAACCCTTGCCTACTATAGCTATGGCATAAGGAAAAGTGAAGGCTTTTCCTTGGTGCTTGACTCTCAGTGTTGAACTTTGAAGCCTCTTCAACCAAGAGTCTATAAATTTTCTGTTCCTCATCAGCTCCATTCCCCCTGATTTTTCTGATGCAATGCAGAACAGACTTGTACTTTTGAGAGACAACCAAAGGACATGAAGGGCTGCTGGCTGAAGTCTAAGCTTTAGTCTCTTCTGGCTCTTCATTCCCCATCTGTCTTTCATGTTTCCTACTGTTCTGCTGCAGCCTGGTGATCTATGAGTAATTCTAGAAAGCAGTCTACCCCAGGCCAGTGCATGATCAAAATGTGTAAAGTACCTACCTAGCCCTGGATCTCTACATAATTAGCAGAAAAAGGACAGGTGCTCCTGTCCAGCATTCCTTAACTAGACCCTAGCCTGACTCATGTAGTCTCCTCTAGCACCCCAACTGCAAACAGCTGCACTCTGGCTGGACAACTACCTGAATGCATCATTTTCCCTGCCAGATGAAAAAGTCCACTCAGAGGGGATCAAATTCTATGAGAACTACTGATCCAGAACCTGGCGCTATTGTCATAATGAGAATTTTTAAATCTACACTTATAACAGTTAATAGTGGACAGTTATGTTCCATCCCTTTTTTGTTATGCGTAAGGGATAATAATTTGATTAACACCAGCAATTGGAGGCAACACTCCACCTTCTCAAAGTATTATTCAACACATACACTGTTTAATTATTAAGCATCTTACATTTAACAATGAAAAGACCTTCAGAACAAAAAGAATCTTTACTCAGCAATTTAGAGGATGACTGAGTGGCTCAGAATCCCGTGGGGATGAGGCTACTTTGTATACTATTTTGTATACTCGGCAGAAAGCAGGAATTCTAGATTAAAAGCAACATTCTTGGTGCACATAGAACAAAGTTGTTTATTTGCTTCCATGAAAGGGTCTCATTGTGTATCCCTAGTGGCCTCAACCTTGAGATGATCCTCTTTCCTCAGCCTCCCAAGTACTAAGATCACATCCATACACCACCTGACCCACCTTAGAATTGCACCTAAACATATAGACATGTCTCTCCCCAGCAATACCTCCTGTAACAGACCACAGAAAAACCAAACAAACATAAGGAGCTCAAGGAATATTTTCCATTGGTCCACATAATGGACACAGGTGTTTCCCGGGTGATGCTTCATGCAATAAAAATCAGAATACATTAGAAATGATTTTATTTCTCGGGAGCAACGTTTACACCATGAAAATTAATTCTATTCACCTCTTGTTTTATATTCTCATTTCACAGGTTTGGGAGACCTAAGAATCATATCCTGTGTGGGGCTCAGGTTTGGTTCCAGCCCCAGGTCCTTCTCAAAGTCATGCTGCCTTTACTGAGGCCCCACACTGGCAGAAGAAGCCTTCCCAGCAATCAGGAACAGCTCACAGAAATCTTTCAGGAAAGCCTTGTAATCTGTTTATAACTTGACATACAGCAAAAAGCTTCAAAATCCCAATGGAGAGCTGGAGGGCTTGAGCCATGCCAAATCCGCGCTCAGTAATCAGATCTGGGGTGACCTGCTACTCATTCCTTACAAACTCTCATCCCCATCCTTCAGGATCTATTTCCAGAATAACCCTGGCACACACTCTACTGATACTTTTTCCAATGCTTCAGTCCTGGGCTTTGAGCTCTCTCTTTAAGAGGAACATCATTGTGCCCACCCCTCTCTACACTTCCTCTGTCTCGCTGTTCCTCTGCTCACTGGATGCAAGCCAATTCTGGCATTAAGTAAGGCTCCTTGCCTAAGAAGCTACTCGCCTTTCTTCTCCCCTAGTACATTGCCCTCCCAGCTCGCAAATGTTGATGGTCTTCTTACATTCTGCTCAAAGCCAATACATCATTATCTCCTCTATGTTTTGTTTTCTGAGCCCTCCTTTTTAATTTTCATCTTAAAAGACTTAGCAGGGAAAATCTCCTATCTCAGGAATGGATTTCAAGGTAGAGCAACATAATAGATTAAATTTGAGTTGACACTCAAACGGAAGATTCAATCCTATGTTGAGATGAGTGTCAAAGTTTAGGGCTTTTATAGTAAGCTCCAGCACAGAAAGCCCATTTATATTCGGGTTTGGGACTATTCTACTGAGATCAGTTCTCCCATCACCATCTAAGCCAGGAGAGTCACTGACTCTCATTCATGTGTTTAATTTAAAATGACGATTTAAAAATGTGTTCATTACCTCGGGTTTGTCTGTTACGAAAAACTATCCACCTGTAAAATAATTTCCTTGAGGAAACAAAAGTTCCAGTTTGATCAGTCAATTTCAGTAAGCAGTGAGTGTTTGCAAGTCTGGTTCTGGCTGATCCAGCACTGAGCTGTGAATCTAGATTTATATTGACCTTCTGTTAGGCAGAAGTCGCAGTGGATGGAGACACGGTGCTGAAGCAAGATTTTACAAACATATACATTTTTGTAACTGAAAAAAAATAAGAAAGTGCATGTTACCATGCTTCAGTCACAAAGCTAAAGGAGAAAAGAAGGGGAAGAGAGAGAGACACACAGACACAGAGCAGAGACAGACGACAGACAGACAGACAGACGTGGTGTCTCACATCTGCACTGCCAGCATTTGGGAGGCTGAGTTAGGAGGACCAATGCAAGTTTTAGGCCAACTTCTAGGCCAGCTACTGCCCACCATATAAAACCTTTACTAAAAAAGGCACATTAATAGCTAGTAAACTCTTCAGGCCACCTAATTCGGCCAATATTTATATAATGCTATTGTCAGCTTGGATGTTAGAAAAAGAAAATATTTTTTTCAGAGAATCCCCATCTTTCCGAAGTGAGTGAAAATAGTTCCTTTCAGACCCATTTCTGTATCATCCTCTATATATGATTATTTACTCATGGAACTCAGAGTGTACAGTGGGGAAAATTCCAGTACATCCAAATCTGTGAAAAGCTTCTTGAACTACCATGCTAGCTGGTGGTTTTCCACTGAAGGAACATCCATGGTTGGAGACTTGTGCATGAGCCTACTTAAATACATTTTTAAAGTCTGGAAGCCAAGATCTGAAGCTTTGGTGTTGTCTAAGCCATTGTCACTACTGGGCTGACACTAAATAAAACTATACAGGCGCTATAGTTGGGAAAGTATTTTGGTGTGGCCCCTCAAGCTATCTGAGCTAGAATTTAATCACTATTTTCAGATACTGAAAAGTAGAGAAACTCTAAAGACCTAAAAGCTACAGAGTTTGGGGGTTACTTGGGTGTCAAAAAGATATGAGCTCCATGAGTAAATTTTGGAGGCTTTCCCAGAAGAGGGAGAAGCACTAGACAAAATAGGTGATTCCTGTATTTCACCAGATGACTCTATGCTAAGTCAGGATTCTATCAGCACCAAGTAGGCCTTCAATATATTCTGAGCCTTAGAAGTTGACCAAGAAACATAATCCAAAATAAATATCTTCCCTGTATAAATAGGTCCTCCCTTAAGTATGTTGCCATAGTAAAAGAAATGAATTAATCTGTCATTCAAAGTATCTGACACATTAATATACTGGTTGTATTAGTCAAGGAGATATATATACATTATTAGACTTGAAATTTGTTAGAATGCTTTGCTTCGAGGTCATGGTCCAACTGCTCCAACAATGATTGTTTACCAATGAAAAGTTACACAATCCAGAAGTTATACAGTCCATGAGGCTTGATGTATCCACTGGTCTTTAGTATATGACAGAGTCCCCAAAAAAGTAGGCTTGAATATCAATGAGGGAATGAACTTAACAGTGAGAGTGAGGACAAACATGCAAAGAGAAAGAGCTTCCTTCTACCATGTCCTTTACAAAGGCTAACACCAGAAGGTGGGGCCCAGATTAAAGATGGATATTTTTCAACTCAAAAGAACCAGCTATAAGGTGACGCTTCCTATCTCAAATGATTCCATCAAGAAAAATCCCTCACAGTTGTACCCAGAACCTTGTGTTTTGGTTAATTCTAGATGTGTCAAGCTGACAACTAAGAATAACCATCCCATTGGATATTAGCCTTTGTTAAAAGCAGGAAGCTGAGAAGCAATAAATTGCTTCAATATTTAGATAGGTTCCTCTAACAGCTCTTGGAAATGATAAAAAGTGTGGTAGAAAGATGCTTAATTAGATTACGGACTCTAATGTTATTAAGTCTGAGCAAATTCCAGCAATGCTAGGAACTTTCATCAGTATGAAGCTCAGGCTAGCTCTCCTCCCGCTACCTGTAAAAATTACACCATTAATGTACAGGATTTGATTATGTCAAAATCACTACCTGTATAGGAAATCGAAGCACTCTAAAATGGCCATAATTATAATTTAACTTTGAAAAGGACATTTAATTTATTGTATTCTTTTTTGACATTAAATAATAACTGCCAGTTACTATGGAAAGCCAACAAATCTTACAGAGTCTTGATATAACTTATTGTGAATTCAATACTCGAGTGAGTTGCTTCATATTTTTGTATGTATTTAACATTAAGGATTATTGGATTTTTGTTCTGTGTGCTTTGTTTCACATAAAATTGAATTTTGAAATTTTGAATTTAAAGATCTCCTATTATATGTATAATCTATTATATAGCTGCGCTACAAGTCATTTAAGCCTGCCCCCTGTGAGTAAAAATAATAGAACTCCATGTCAGAAATGGAAATAATGCTGCAGGCTTTGTGGGAGGAGCTAGAGAAGCAGACATGCTTCTTGCACAGGGAACAAACAGGTGATCCCCTACCTCTGTCTGCTTCATCACTAAGAAGGCAGAATTTCCAGCCTGTTCATGAAGCCAGGCATCAGCTGAAAGATCTAATCGTAAAAGGGTACTTGGATCATGGGGGCTGTGATGTGGTGAATAGATCAATCCACTAATGGACTTATAATTTGATGGTATTATTAACAAGGAGGTGGTCCAGGTTGGAAGGACCAACTGGTGTGGCCATGTCTAGTCTATACCTGGCCTCTCCCTTTTCCCTCCTCTGCTTCCTGGCCTTGGTGCATTAAGCAGACTTCTCTACCACACACAACCTTCCTCCTGATGCTCTGACTTCACCTCAGGCTCAAGGTAAGTATATAGTTGACTACAAGGACTGAGACTGTGTCAAAAGAAACCCTTGCTGCCTTAGGCTTTTCCCCTAGATGTTTTGGGCAAGGAAAAAAAAAAACTGATGGATGTGGTGGTGACTCATCTGTTTGAACCTCACTTTCTGCACCTGGGAAATGTGGGAGCTAGTGGTCCATCTCACTCCAACTACTTCACCCAGAGCTCCAAAGGGACTTCAGTGCAAGAAACAACCCTCAGTTCACCCGTTCTAAGTTTCTGAATAGTGAAATTTGTCAATTAAAATGAAGTAAGACTTACAAAAGCCTGACCCCTTCACAAGCCTGGGAGGCAAGACTTGTTTGGCACAAAATTTAGGATTTGTTTGTTTGGTGTGTGTGTGTGTGTGTGTGTGTGTGTGTGTGTGTGTGTGTGTGTGTGTGCCTGCACTCTCACCATAAGGTACATGTGGAGGTACAAGAACTTGCAAAAGTTGGCTTTCCTTCTACTATGTGGGTCCCAAGGATCAAACTTTGGGTTCCAGACTTTACAGCAGGTGTCTTCATCCTCTAAGCCCCCTTTCTTGACTCGAAGTTAAAATTTTGTATTACATATTTGAATGCAAAATTAAGTGTGGTTAATTTTCCTCTGAAAAGTTTAAAGTATAATACATTTAGAAAGATTCTTGCCTGAGTTGTGATGCTCCTGTTGATCTAAGACCCAGCAAATGCTATTTCAAATGAAGATACCCAGAGCACTCTGCCCTGAATTCAGGAAGCACAGGTACCACATGTAGTTCACTCATGGTCTTTGAGGTATTCTTCGGGTTTTCACTGTGGGTTCAGCAGTTACCCTGCTCCCTTTTACCTTAACTTGCATTAGAAGTATGTGTAGTGACAAACATTCAGAAATACAAACAATATTCTCACACTTTAGAAACCAGGTTACGAGTATTAGTAGCTTTATCCTTCATGACTGACAATGTCTTTAAATAGACACAAAGGCTTAACTCCTAATGACTAAAGAAACCTAAGCAACTCACATCATAAAGACACTGGTTAACAGGATAATGAGATGACCACCTACCTGGATGGCTCAAGATTGTGTAACCTCCTCTTCTATTACTGTGAAGGCTTCCCACTGCTCTATCAGCTCTATGACCAATCTCTGGGCCCAATGCTCTCCTCTAGGCATATCAATACATTCTCTCTTTGTCTCATTATGTCCTAGAAAAGTCTTTTGACACATATACCCTTGACTTTGCTTGTGCCAAAGTCTGACTGGCATAAGGAATTTGGAATGTGTAGTTTGTTGTGGATGAGGTGGCAATGTATATCTTACTTAGTGCTTTGTTTGATCAAATGTTTGGGTTATCAGCATCTAAACAGGGTCCAGCTTCATGTCAACCACATTCAAAAGACAGCAAAGAAAACTGGCCAGCCATGATATATTATTATCCTTGGACCTGAATCTCAATTGTTATTAAAAACTCTACAACAGTTTGACAATGAAATTTTAACACTTTAATAACTAGCCTTTAGTGATAGAGATGTGTAGACTAAACTCTAGGGATGATGAGTTAGCTGCCCAGTTCATTTAAGTGTCAATGAGCTCTTGGAAAATAATCATAGGGACCTGAAGATCAGAAAGAGCATGTGGCTAAGGACGTGTTTTCCGACACTGTTAGATGCTTCACATGAAAAAGCACATTGAACCCTCACGGCACATAAAAAAGTTTGTAAAAGTTTAAAATTTCAAGTTTTTTTAAACCAGGCAACTAGGATTTTCAGGCTTGACTTGATGTACAGATGTGTAATGAAAATACGCACGCTCTGCTTGGCACAGCTAGGCATTGTATGGTTCTCACTCTGTGAGAGCTCCAGTGCTCACATCAAAAGGTCTCTGAATGGAAAATTATCATTTTCATCTCAAACACCCTAAATCTGCCACCCTCAACTAATGTAAAACATTCGGGACTAAAACTTAACAGTACATGGAGCCATGGGGTGCCTGTCTGGAAAACGGTCTTTGGTGAGAGGGACTGTAGAATATCAGTTGATTAAACTGTTCCTGCAAGCTAATGAATTCCCATACCTGAAATTTATGTACACCTTTCCACAACACCACAGAGACCTCGGGCCTCCATTTTCATGAGATGCACACAACACACACATTAATACGCCTGTGTGGACAGACAGACAGACCTGAGTGCTGCCAGAAAATGTGGGGAGCACATAATACAGACTTCATGTTGTTCATTGTTTGCTGTTTTGTTAAAGGTTCACTTTGGGATGGAAAGCAAAGACAACACCTGGTTTTAAAACAATGTAAGCAAGGGAATAGCAAAGTAAAAAGCAGTTAAATTGTATCTTCAGCAAAGATGATTCAAGTAGCACAGCTTTAATCAATCCTTAGTTTAAATATAGAACATAGGAAGAGTTGAAAATGAAGGTTTAACTTGGTCTGGAAGAGCCTATCAGTATAACCAAATGCTTCCTGAAAGAAGGCGTCATCTATGGTGGTCACCAGCTTACACTAAAGCAGTCCAGAAGGCTGGGGTACACAGCAAGCCCTGAAAGCACACTGTAATTTATGTCCCTTGCTACCCACTGTGGCAGAAAAGGTGGAAGAGCCTTTTTAAAAGTGCACTCCAGGGTGCCTGGGCCTCTGAGGGGAAAGTGTGCATTCAATAAGCAACTGGCATTAAGACCCTCCAAATATGGAGCTGATGATGAGAACAGTGACTGTCTCCATAGCAACCGAATGTCTATAATGAAAAAGGTTTTCTGTACTGCAGTTCAAGCCACCCGATATCAGATGGTCAGGGAGTTGTAAAATCCCAAGTCAATTTCCTCCATCTCCATGAACTTCTACATTGAGTAAACATATCTGAGTAAGAGTTGCCAAATTTAGAACAAAAATCAGCTGGCAACTGCCTGAAATGCTTTCACAGCAAAATGTATTCCCCAAATCTGGCCAGAAGCCAGGCCTGCTTATCATGCAGAGAGCAGCCGCTGCATGCCATTCAACATCTGTAAACCACCAGGGTGTGGGTGACTGAAGTTCAAGGTCTGTGGAAGCCTCAGTTTCCTCAAGTACACAGTGAGATGGGAATTACTGGACTCACTGCATACTGCTGTAGTAGTGGTGTAAAACCCAAATGTAGCCAGGCATGATGAGGCACATCTGTAATCCCAACACACACAAAAATGAGGCAGGAGGGTCATGGCTTCCAGGTATAACATGTAAATGCTAGAGATGATAAAAAGCACTGGCAAAGATGTGTCCTCACAGAAACTACAGCATGTCAAAAGAGAAAAGAGGAACAATTTGAGACAAACACACTGAGACTCATGTTTCAACTCTCCAGCTGGAGCCACAGGAAGATATGCTTACCTGTGCACACTGCAACATACATCAAACACACATGTAAAATATTCACACATGCACATACCCACACACAAAGCAAATGCACTGTAAATGCACATGCTTACCTAGGAGAATGCATGAGCACTCCTGCACACACACACACACACACACACACATATACACACATATACATACATATACATACATATACATACATATACATACATATACATATACATATGCATATACAGTGTGTGTGTGTTGAAAATTAGTTCTAATGCTTTGTCTTAATTCGGCTCTCAAAAGCTGCACCCCAGCTGGCCTCAATTTGTAATAAAGAATTGCCATATGGACAATGGCTGGCCAGGGAGATGGAGGCAGGACTTTTAGATTGTGTGTCTTTCATTCACCAATCCAGAGCTCAATCACAGGAAGCACGCACAACCCGGTTGTCAAAGCGGATTAACTATTCACCACTATAAATGCACACAGGCACAACACACACTCACACACACTGAATGAGCAGAGCATCTGAAGCATGAAAACACCCTATGCTTCTCCATAAATATTTCCCTCTAACTGATTTCTTATGATTTTGATCATTATTGACAGTTCCACAAAGAAGATGGGTGTTTCCGATACCATAGAAAAGTAATCATGTGAATTCTTTTCTTTCGAAGATTGTTCTGAAGATATAGCTGATACAAATGGTTAATGTTCTATATATGGGTAACAGAAGAAAATGGTTTCAAACAAGAATGTTCAGCCTCAGCCTTATCCACCAATAAAAGCCTTTCGTCTCTGTTGCTGGGTTTCCCAGCTGTTACACCTGCACCAGAACACAAATGGCCCTATTTTTAGCTTCATATAACTTGAGTAAAATCTCAGAACAATTGGGCATAATTACTATGCCTCTTAACTGTCAGAATGCCTTTCTGCAGACTTTGAAGGCCAGGAGACCCCTGGGCCTGCATCCCCCATCATCACCTTTGCTTCTGTCCTCACAAGAGACAAGAGGGCTTCATTTCTAAGATGAATACCTTGCAGATTGTTGTCATAACAATCTCATCCCAAACTTACCTGGAAAGAAGGATGCATTTGTGTGATGATGGGAAGGCACTGCCAAGCACAGGTGGGAGTCTGTTACCTCGATGAGCTTCAGAGTGCAAGAATTTATTTGATTTAAGGTCATTATGAAATAAATACAAGGCTTGCAATAAAACAGAAAAAAAAAAAGAATGAACAAAGGAGGGAGGAAGGGACGGAGGGACTGAGGGAGGGAGGGGCAGAGGGATGGAGAGAGGTTGAATGTACCCAAGACACATTTTCCTGAGTTACTAAAGTACAGTTCCAAAACAAGGACACTGAGATTACACCAACTTTTCAGGCATCTGCATGCGTATGTTGTGTTGCATGATCTCATTTGTAAAGATCTACAGTCAGGACACAGAACTGGCCTTCTTCCAAGGTACACCAGCCAGCCTGCCTCGCCTTCTTTCTAATATCTAGCAGTGACTGATGAATTCTGCAAAATTTCAATTTCCTTTCTTTCAGAAACATCACGTGGCTTTCTATGTACTGACATCTCCAAGTGTAAAATAGATCTCACTACTTTTCCTTTCGTCTGTAAGGGCTTTAGCTACATAAACTATGTTTTCTAGTCAATGCACACACGATTCCTCAGTCTCCTCGATAGCCTTCTCGTTGCCATGCAACATCCTGCTCCTTAGTCTTAATCGATTACTCTGATAAAACCACAGTCTACATGGATTTTGAGAGATAACACTTTCACTCTGTGTACACAGGCACCCAACTTTTTCTCTTTCTTTCCTTCTTTCCTTCTTTCCTTCTTTCTTTCTTTCTTTCTTTCTTTCTTTCTTTCTTTCTTTCTTTTTTTCTTTCTTTCTTTCTTTTCTTTCTGTTTGGAGTTGTTTATTTATTTGGGGGAGCACAATCTCCTCTGTAGTGCAAGCCAGCCTAGAACTCAATAGTAGCCCACGGTGGCATGCATATTATGGCAATCCTCCTGCTTCCTGGGATTATAGGCATGAGCAACACATGTGGCCACCATCTTGCATTCAGCCTACCTATACTTTATATTAACTGCTGAAGTCTCTTAGGGATTACATATGGTACCTGCATCTTATTTTTCACTCACTCTGATGATCCTTGTCTTTTCTCTCCTGTTTAGACATCTTTTATTTAAAGTAAATATTACTGTTTGGGAGAAGCCTGAAAATTCATTTTTGTTTATTTACTTACTGTACCTCCTCTTCTCTCACTTTCGCTGTCAGTCTATGTTTGCTCCCACTTTTTTTCTTTCTATGTTTGTTAAGACTTCTTTCTTTTTATTTTCTTTTGCTCTTCTCTTGCTCTTTTTTTCCTATTAATTTATTTATTTATTCACTTTACATCCTAATCACAGCCCTGCTCTCTGCCCAGTCCCTACTTCATAAGTCCCTCCCCCATCCTCCCCTTCTACTCTAAGAAGGGGCAAGCCCCTTCCCCCCACCTGGGTACCAACCTGGCTTATCAAGTCACTGTAGAACTAGGCACATCCTCTCATGGCTGCCTCTCTTTGGGCAACAGGCCCAGAATAAACTGCCTTTCATGCCCACAGGACCAAAGCCTGCTGTGCTTCCTGGTATGATCTACAAAGTGTTTTAGTTATTAAAAACAGCATGGGAGGAACAGGCTCCTCCTTCTGGCAAGAGCTCAAGGCCACTTGCTTCACTTGTAAATTGACTGACCTCAGCAGCATCTCTTTCAGGAGGAATTGTTAAAGGCCAGGGACTTGAAACCTCTCACCCCATAAAAATAAGATGGAGTCACAGTGAACATCTTCAAAGAGTGCATAGGTTGTCGAAGTACATGAAAAGCCTGCATGCAACCAGCAGCTAAGCACGGAGATGGAGATGAAAGCATGAATTGAAACCTTGAAACAATAGAAACGGTCCAAATGTAAGTTAGTGGTACTCACAGTCACAGTAATAGCAAGGGAATGCACTCCTCTTTCTATACAATTTCTATTCTACGTAAAGCAACAGAGGAAGAAGAGGGTGTGGTCAGGTATGGACCTGAAACCTCACACCAACACCTATGTGGAAGCTTTAGAAAGCCATTTCATCTTTCTGGTTCATTGTCCCTTAATCCTCACAGTAGAGATGGTAAAGCCATGTCAGTGTGCTATACAGAATAAGTCAGATAGTTTTTAATTCTTCAAATGTTAGTTACCTGCTTTATGTGACAGCAGTAGGGAAACACTGTGAAGTGCATCATAAAAGGAACACTCACTCACTGTGCGGGAAGAATGCAAACTGGCACACTCATTCTGGAATTCATTATGGAGAATGCTCAAAAACAAAAATAAAAAAAAAATCTACCTTATCACCCAACTATGCAGCTCCTTGGCATATGCCCAAAGACCTCCACCTCCTACTCCACAGATCCTTGGTCAGCCATGTTCACCACTGCCCCATCAGCAACAATTAGGCAATGGAAACAATCTAAATATCCTTTAGCCAATGAATGAATAGTGAAATATGGTACATGCATACTATGGAATACTCTTCAGCAGGAAAAAAAAGTGAAATCTTGAAATTTGCTGGTAAGAGATGGGTCTAAGAAAGATCACAGTGGATGAAGTAACCCAGACCCAGGAAGACATGTCACATTTCTCTCTCATCTTCTGTTCCTAGCTCCAAGTCTTCAGGTGAGGGTGTATAACATGTAGTAAAAACAGAAACCAGGAGAATATAATGAAACTGTAGCAAGGAGGCTTGAGCGAAATAGCAGGACACAGGTGATATAAAGGCGGGGGTGTGTGTGTGAAACATATATATTATATATTGGGGGAGGAGGGAGAGATTTCAATGCAAAAAGAAAGAAGGAAAGTAGGACAAATAACGCCAATGCTTCAAGGAATCATTATTTTACAGTTATCTAAACTTAGATGCAATGCTCATGTATGCACGCGTGCGTGCGTGTGCGCGCACACACACACACACATACATGCACACATACACACTCACAACTTAAATGAAGTTATGCCACTTGAGCTGACGATGCTCCCCCATAAGAACCACACACTAACAAAAAGCCCAGTACCAGGGATGAAAAAGCTACTTTCACTGCTTGCTCAGAGGAGTCCAAATGAATTCCAGACTCTCAAAACAACACAGGATATTGGCCTTGCTATTAGTTGCCACTGAGTGGTTGAAATGGAGTCCCTATTGCTCAAGACAGTACACATTTAGGACACAAGACTTGGATGATTCAGGTTGGATCTAATCTTAATCCCTCTCTCCTGTGGTCTAGCGTCTGTACTACCAGAAAGTTTCACGCAAACTTCCAAAAGAGGAAATAAATAATAGTCTTACTCAGATGGGACAGCTATGAACTACAATGACCAGCAAGGCAGAGCATCCAAAAAAAAAAAAAAAAAATGATACTGACACATTAGCAATCATCATGAGCTGTCTAATTGGACTTAAAGACCACTTAACAAGATGCAAATCATACCTGGTACCAGAAAAGTAGCCAACTTCTAGGGCTTAGGAAGGTAATGGATCTTAGAAAAGAATCTACCGCAATGCTTTGGTAAATGAGCATAATTTTTAACTAAAGGCTAAATGTTATCCTTATAGCCACTGATAAGTAAATCTACACCTCTTATGAACCAGAGAAGCTTCTCTTTACAGTAAATGGATACCATCACAGAAAACCAACACTGGCAGAGATCAAAGGATCCTGGAGAGTTTAGTCCCAGTGGATACATATGAAGCACAACTCTTGCTTCCACGGCTCAGGGAACACTGCAGAGGATAGAGTGGAAAGATTGTAAAGCCCAGGCTATCAGGAAATCCACTGTGAGACTGAGTCTCCTAGAAACCACTGCATAAAAAGGACCTGAACAATGACAATATCCTTAGACATGCTAACTAACAAGCAATCAGGAAAACATCAAATGGTACCACCCTTAGACAAAGAACTATAGGCAATTAATGACTGCCAAAAGAAGGTGAATTAGCCTCTCCCAGAAATCAGTTCCCTAATGGTTTGCCCAATGCAAAGAAATCAGCTATGAAACCATCTATACAAAAAAAAAATAACAAAAGCAGACAGCAGGTTGTACAGTTGTATCCATATGTTTGTGCACTGATGTGGGTAACAATAATTTAAAAAAGGCTATATATTTGAGAGTGCGGGCTTGATGGGAGGGTACATAGGAGGGCTGGAGGGAGGAAAGGAAAGGGGAAGTGATGTAATAATATTTTAATTAAAAGTATACTTCAAAAACGTCACATGTGGTGAACCCACCCTGGGACATTGAGGCTTCTGGCATAACCCTGAAGCACAGATAAATTCAAAGTTAAGCCTTCTGCCTTAGAAGCACGCACAAGTGCACAGAGCTGCTTTCAGCCGAAGCCACTGTTCAGAAGAAGCGGGCTTACGTAAGTACAATAGCATTGAGAAGTGGCCGCTCTGAAGCACTCACAAGCTTCCCACGTGTCACACTATTTTTAGGTTTCAGGGAAAATGAATTGCTCAGATGAAAGCACTGCTCCTCCATTCTACCATATTACTCATGGCCAAACAATTTCCACGGCCCTGACTGAGAGGTGCTTTTCTATTACACAGCACACAGGAAGAAAGGAGAGCAAGCTACTCTTTCTGGAGAAGTTTCTTGGAGGTTATATATTTCCATACATCAGCAACACACCATGCTTCATAGTAGGGGGAAGAGATAAGTGACAGAGAACCTGTTGGTAGCCACTGGCTACCACTCTTCCACATGAGGCAGTGAGGAACTCCAGGCAGAGGAAACTATGTGGGCAAATCTGTGAGCAAGCTTCACAGGCGCTACTTCTAGCACTCACCTCCTGTGCAGGTCAAAGGTGGAGCCAGAAAGCAGGTAGTAGAAAGGCATTCCGGCATCTTGCGATTTTTGAAGACACCAAAAAGACAGGGTGTCTTAAAGGACTCAGAACAGCTATAGATCCAAAACTTAGGGAGATGGGAGTGTTGGTGTACAAGCAGAACTCATAGTCTTAGAAAAGATTTGTCCAGGCTGAAAATGTAGCTCAATGGAGAATGCTTGCCTAACATACATTAGGGTTCCAGCCCCCTAACCAAGCTTTCAACAGCCAAAATAATCTTCAAAGTAGGAGGATGAGAATTTGCCATTTCCTTTACAAATTGTTCCATGACTGCAAATCTCATCCCTCTGAGGGATGCAGGAAGGTCATCCATCTAATTTAAAAAGCATCACAGTCATAGTAAGAACATACACCTCTCCCCACCACACAGCATTCATGGGCTGTTAGAGTGGCTGAGCCATGGACTAGAGGCACTGCTCTGCAATCCAGAGTGCTCCTTCTCTTTATCCCTCTGAAATAGCAGCTAGTAAGGTTTCTAACCATTTTATAAAGGAAGAAGGAAACATAAATTTTACAGTTGGGTAAAAGCAGCAACTTCAGTCAATGTCTCCAAAGTAAAACTTAAGAGGTAGTCTGTGAGGCAGTATGACATCCCAGGATACCTAGGGACATGGGCCTCAGAGTTCTCATGTCTCTAATAGGATCTGGACAGAAACTACTCCAGAAAATTCTCAACAGCCCCTTTGTCACTAATATGTGGGGGGGCATAGAGCCCACAGGAGATCTGTTCAGAGTGATAAATTTCTTAGTATGCCACAGTAAATAGAAAGTGTACACTCTGAAGACAGTATTGACAATGGCTATTTTAAACTGCTCTGAGTCCTCTATAGAAGGCATAACTTCATCAGGTTTATAATTAATTTTTAAATTCAAAATATGACATTGGATATATTTGGTTTCTTATCTGTCCTAAAATTGTAACTTAAGAGAAAGGGTTTACTTTGGCTGAGAGTTCAGTTCATCCTGTTGTGGAAGCACTGCAGTAGACTAAAGCAGAAAGCAGAGAGGTGGGTGACTGTACACAGCTTTATTATTCAGCTTGACTACAGTCTTTTCTCTTTTTATGCAGGACAGGGTCCTGGCTTATTGCATGGTGTCATTCACATTCAAAATGGCTCTTTCTGTCCTATAAAATTTTCTCTGGAAACCTTCTTAAAGACAAACTCAAGGGTGTCTCCAAGAGGTCCAAATGTGGTCTTTTTCACAATGATGAGTAACCATCACAGATGTGGAAAAAAGGGCCATCCATAACTACCAAGTTTCCACAGTCTTACTTTAGTCTGGGGCTTCAGTCTGAGATGTGATGTTCAAACAGCAGCACTAATGCACCCACACCTTCTCTGATCGGTTTAGATGGAAACACTCAAGATGGACCCAGAAAGCTGTGTCAGACCAAGTCTCCAGGGCGCTCAGATGTGCACTGAAGTTTACTGCTGGGCTTGCTAAAGGACTTGGTTATAAAGGAAGCCAGGGACAGTCTTGGAGCTGTCAAACCTTACCCTGTCTGTGATAGAGTGGGAACCCAGCAGAGTGCACAGGCGAATCATCTGTACCTGGAAGAGCTGTGGGAGAGCAGGATGCCCAGCTGCTGCATTGAATGCTCCTGCCTGGTGAAGAGAGACAGCCTAAAAAGGCAATGCTTGAGAATGGAAAATCTATACAAAAGAGACAAGATATCCTGTCCAATTGTGGCCTTAAACAGCAATGTCTGCAATCACCCATATGCCTTCCATGAACTTTACAGATCATCTAGAGAGGAAAAGTACACCTTCTCAGGAAAAATTCAATCCACTAAATTCCAAAGTAAATTGGTATAGATATGTGTAAGAGAGGAATTAATGCCCTACAGAAAATATGAAAATATCACTCAATGTTATGATTGGCACAAACTACATTGCTTATAAGATCATAACATATTCCCATTACTTTTGGTTTTGATTGTTTTGTTGTTATTGTTGTTTCTAGTTCTACATGATTTTTTTTGTTGTGTTTTGTTTGTTTTCTAATACCAAATGATGATTGTCACAAGAATCAAGCAATACAGATTGTGATGGCAAGATGGTTTTGGTTGCCACCAATTCCTTAAAATAAAGAAAACCAAATTGTTTCGTGGGGACATTCACCTGCATTGGTCTGGAAGATTTAAGTAGGAAATGGTTTCCAACCCACAGGAACTAATGGTGCCTCTGAACTCTAGACTTTGAAGAAAAGCAGTACAGATAAAAATATAGAAGGTATGCAAAGGATGCAGGTGAAAAAGAGATGTGGGAATCACGAAATTCATATCTACACACAGCTCTTCGAAAACAAGTCAGTGACCTGGGAAAGCAGGTCACCTGTACTATCTCCAAGACAGAGAGATGACTTGCCATCTCAAGGCTCACACATTAGCTTCTGTTGGCATTTATCTTGAGAACATTCTCACTCATACACAGACTTTCTTCCCAGGCTGGAGTCCTCTCTGTTGGCTTCGTCGATCAACAGGAACATCAGCTTTTGCTAAGAGAATGCAATCACTAAGTACATAGGTTTTCTAGTAATTCTCTTGCCAGGATAGTTCTTTGATTCATCTGTGGAGGAACTAGTATAATTCCTCCCATCAGTGCAACAGCAAGTTCTACACATCTGTAGAAGGGATGGAAGTTCAGAACTTTCCCGTAAGTATTTGTTGTGGATGTATCATAGAGGGAGCTGCTGGAGTCCCCAGAAAAATGCATTTTTTTAAAGGTAGAAGAAAAACAAGCATGCCCCTCACAATGCAAAACAAATTCCTGAACTTTTGCTCTTCAAGGAGAGCAAAACCCTTTGTCTTTGACATTTTCCTCTTCAAACTGAGGCTCTTACTCCCTTGGGTTCTATGCCATCCGTCCCACCTGTCCTAAGCCACCCATCAGGCAGTCCCATAAACCTTCCAAATTGTCTCAAGATTCTTCCCTCTTGACTCAATCCCTTCTCTCTTGAAGCAATTACCTTTCCTGTTACCTCCAACACTTGGGCAACAGGGAGAGAGGTACACAGAGAGAAAGACAGACAGAGAGAGAGAGAGAGAGAGAGAGAGAGAGAGAGAGAGAGAGAGAGAGAGAACACGTATCTGAATGTTGTGTCATTCAGATATGTGTATGTGAATCAGAAGCTCACATATGTACTTGAATCCATTGTGTCATGCATGTATCAGAGTCCATGATGTCACTCAGATGTATGTATCTAAAACTATTGTGTCACTCAGTTGTGGTGTGTGGTGTGCATGTGAGTGTGTGTGTGTGTGTGTGTGTGTGTGTGTGTGTGTGTGTGTGTGTGTATGGCTGTATGCCTGATATCACTCAAGTGCATTTCTGCATCCACTGTGTTACTCTGTCTCCTTCTTCATCTGTTCTAGTAGCATACAACCTAGGACAAGCCAGGGTCACAAAACCATCAGGCAATATCACAAATAGAAAAAGAATATAGGACTTTTCTTCAAAGAGCTATCATGATGGATAACTGAAGTGTCCATTAGACTAATGAGAGATTTGTAAAGAGCTGGTGAATCTTCTGAGAGTAACTCCTAGCAACATGGCACATAGTAGAAAGATGGAGGAGGTGTAGTAGTTACTTTCCTTGTTAATTTGACAAAACACTTGAGAAAGGAACTTAGGGAGGAAGGAATTTACTTTGGTTCACTGTTTGAATATGGTTTGTCATGACTAGGAAGTTATGGCAGCAGGAGCTAAAGGTGGCTCCTCACAGTGCATCCACAATCAGGAAGCAGGGAGAGAATGATGCTTCTGTTCAAATTGCTTTCTCCTTTTTATTCAGCCTGGAAACTCAGCCCATGGAGTGATGTTTTGTATATTTATGGTATTTGTCCCCAACTCCACTAACCTAATGTAAAAACTCCCTCACAGACATGCACAGGTTTATCTCTGATAACTTGAAAATATTATCCATCTCGGCTATTCAGGTGTGTTTCAGAACCCTCCCTCTTCTTCCTTTCTCTCTTTGACTTTTTAAAAATTAAAACACTCCCTCATAGAGAGGTCTGAGCACATTCAGGAAATAGGACCCTTGTTTCTCTTGGTAAGAAATGCAGTGATTATCTTGTCTTTTCTTTATTTGTCATGGTGGTCTTTGTCATGTGACCATGGCCTTATTCCACAGCAGACTTGACTAATACGTGTAACTCTCTAGCAAAGATTCATAGATTAGTGTGTATCACATTGTATCCCAAATCATGCACAATTGCCATTCACCAATAAAGGAGGATGAGAGTCTAGAACTTTGTTCCATGTGTCTATCCACAGAAGTGTTGTGTGGCGGAAAAGCATGAGATTGTGCTTACCACACATGGTAGGCAGGTCAGGAAGGGTTTCCACAGAGTACACATGACAAGAAATTAAATAGGCAGAGGTGAGGGCAACACTCCAAGAAGTGCAGAAGCAGGGCTGGCTGGGAACACGGCGGCAACCCTAGAAGAGTCTGGGGTGGCACAGGTTGCTGTGTTTGAGGATGTGTTAGGTAGAGGCATCTTCACTGCCAGCTGAGTGGGACCCTTTGACGTCTGGCAAAACAGCTGGGCAGAGAGTGGGTGTGATGTCAGTGACTATCTAGGCCATGGAGATACATAAAGGTGCTGCACATAATGTGAGAAGAGAAGTTAGTAGAGTGTGTATAGTATCCGAGGAGCCACAAGCCAGACCAACTCTCCATACTGCAGGCACTTTGGCAGCTTTCAGTGCACACCCTGCCCCAGCTATTCTAACAAATATTGTCATATGAAAATTAAAATCCTGGGATGTAAAACTGCGATACAACTGAGACACGAAATCATATTGAAACTGATGGAAGCATATTTTGAGGATCCTTATGAAACTGGCATGTATACACTAAAGACAGAAGCCTTTTCCTGAGCCACCTTGGTTTCTCTTTTGTAAGCCATTGACTTTTTTCCCCAAGGCTTCTCATGAACGCTGGGAGGACAACTGGCCATTTAGGGCTCAGAAAATGTTTCCTCCTCCCCTCCTAAATCTCACCCCTCCCTTCTTCTTTAGAGTCACTTTTGCAGTAAGGTAGAAAGCACCCTTTCCATTGAATGCAGCTGTACAATGTAGAGATTAATTCACTTCCTTTTATTTTTGGTGTAAAGTTAAGGTCTTCACTAATTGCAGAGGGGTGATTTCTGCCTTGTATTGACCAGACAGAAATACTGATGAGAGGCCAAGAATGGAGAAAAGGAGGAAGGAGGAAGGAGGAAGCAGAAGAGAAAGGAGAAAGGAGAAAGGGGGAGGGGCAAGGGCAGAAGCAGAGGCGGAGAGACAGAGACAGAAACAGAGACAGAGCACTTTAGTTTCCTGGGTCTCCTTTCTCTGTTTCCTTTGGTTCATACACCGTTCTATATGTGTGGTTTTGCTCTCTTGAACTTGACCATAAAATCAGATAAATTCTTTGTGTCTGGGGAGGTAAACTTTTAGAGCTATAATATAACCAACAACATTTATTAATAAAATATTGCTATCTTTCTTGTACCCTTGCTCATAACAGGAATGACCACCTGCCCCTCATGATTGGCCTAACTCCCCTCAACGCCACACTAATGTAAGTCTTTACCAGACAGTTAGATGAGAGATGAGGCCTGCTGTGGGATAAAGCTGAAGTCACATAGCAAATAAAAACATTATGACGCATAATAAAAAGATAAGAAAAATGATTCATTCCTTCACAAAAGAAATAAGAGTCTCAGTTCCAGAGCATGCCCAGATCCAAGTCCACATAACTGACCAAGCCCTTTTGAGTTTGTGGTATCTATGGCATTTTCTTCCCATAAGATCGAATAATTTTTTGTAGAATACATTTCCATCACTAAGTGGATGGAAATGAACAGAATTCATTTTTCTGTTGAGGTGTTTCATCACAGAATCCCAACCCAGTTTTCAAATGTATCTAAGAAAAAGTACTGTGTTGAGATGTTTCAGAGAGTAGCTGTCTGTGCCTGGAACCAGAAAGGGCAGGAAGATCCTTAACTGTGTCGTGAACATGCTGCTCCACCTGCCCAATAGAAACCAAAGCTGCTGGTGGAGACTTCTATATGATGGGTGTCTCTTTTGCTGCCACACAGATAGTTTCTCGAAGCCACGGGGCACCAACAGACACTGCAACACAGCCTTGTGTGTGCATTATAGACCCAGAATGGGGGAGGGGGGCTCTAGAATGAGTCATAAAGAATTGCTAATTCCTTTGTTGATGAATACTGCTGGAAGCTCAGAATGACTTTATTGTGCTTCATCAGTTTTATGGTTGACATGTTTTCAATTTACTTTTCTCTGTTAAAACCTTATAGGAGTATTTTGATGGGGACACTCTCCCCTCTACTAACCAAAACCCACAGCTCAGGGCAGTTCTGAGCCTAAGCACTGTAAGCAGATACCAAGGAGAAAGCCTGTGTTCATTCACTGCCAGGGCTTCAACAGTTTCATCTCACCCAATCTGGTAGAAGTAAAGGTACTTTTCATTTTCACATATATGATTTGCTAATTTTCTCTGATACACATCAATATACCAATATGGTTTCGTTGTCTAAATAGAAACCTTATCAACTAAGAAAAATCACCCTGTATTCCACCTGTTTTTTCTTAATTTGTAGTATGTTCTTTTCCCATTTTTTGCAACCCCCCCTTTTTTTTTTTTCTTGACATACACAGAATGTGCTGCCCTGGAAGAGGGACGCTTGGGGCTGGAGACCTTTGAGAATCCACAAATGCAGGAGGAAATTTTCTCTAACCTTACCTTACTAAAGATCCCCCATCAAAATGAAGTTCAGCTCCATTCTTTCAAGTCTGAAAGACAGACTCTAGCTTCAGGAAAGTAAAAAAGTGAGTACCAGAGCTCAGAGGACACCATTTGTCTCCTCTGTAAGCGGAGCTTTCTGTACAATCTGGAGTTCTTTAAAAAAGGTGAACCTCAATTGAGAAAATGCCCCCAAGAGAACAGCCTGTGTGCAAGCCTGTTGGACATTTGTAGTAGCCAACAGTAGGAGGAGGAGGAGTGTAGTATAGATGCCACCACTGAGCTAGTGGCTTTGGGTACTAAAGGAAAGCCGGCTATACAAGTCACGAGGAACAAGTCGGTAAGCAACACTCCTCAGGGCTTCTGTATCAGTTCCTACCTCTAAGATGATGTCTTGAGTTTCTAACCTGACTTTTCTGGAGGAAGGACTACAAGCTATAATGTAAACTAAGCTCTTTCCTCCCCAAGTTGCTTTTGGTCATGATGCTTTATCACAGCAATAGAAGAGCCAACTAAAACATTCCCTCTCTTCCTCTATTCAGACGTGATATAAAGTATCAAATCTCACTCCTCCTGTATGTGGAACTTCTATGCACATAAAACTATTAAAATATAAATAAATTGGTATGCATGTTCCTCTGGTATGGGTTTAATTTAAAGTCCCACAAGCCCCAAGCCTAAAACTTAAAGTACAGGCAAATCTTATGACACACCTACATTAGCCAATCAAGTGGTTTCTTGGCACAGCTCTCTACTTAACACACACACTGGTAAGGTTTTCATAATGGAAAGCATCTCTGGGTTTCAAACAGAGTGCAAGGCGGGGCTTGAGGATACGTGAAAGCTATACCAAACTGTCAGCAGCTGTTGGAACGGAGCTGGAGACAGCTCTGCACTGTCACCTAAGGCACAGATTTACCAGAGATCTCCAGTGAAGGCAAGACTCTAAAGTTTGGCACAGAAAAACAATTTCAGGATAAGTTAATTAGCAGTGCTATAGTTTATACAGAAAAAAAATATTTAGGATAGATGCAAGCATGGGAGTCAGTAAGAAAGAGGAAAGTAGTACCCTTTCTTATCTTCAAGGAAAAGATCATGGCTGTGTGCTCAGGTGTCTTCACAGTTTAAGACTTGGGACAATTCTCATCACCTCGCTGACCATTGCTGAGAAACTTTTCCCTGTACGGGATGTTTCCTGTGGTAAAGCATATGGTTATATGGGATAATGCAAGGCCCTAGGTTATGAGATGGCAAGGGAAGTGAAGATGTTCTCACTGGAAAAGAATGCTACTAGTCTTGTTTTTGAAATCCTAGAAAATATCTGGAAAAGGAGTAAGGCCACCATATTCAAGGTCATATATGCTCAAGCCTTGCATATGTTGTATTGCCATTTTAATGTTCTTATTTAAAATATCTCTACATAAGAGGCACATCAACCTCTCTATGTCAGCTACTATCACAGCAAGTATTCAGCCATTGTGCTGGGACAATTGGTTTTCAGCTGGTGAGACACTTCATGCAGGACTCCAAGGTGACGGGCTCCTTCACACCAACATGTCCCCATTATTTTTCCTGTCTTTTTCTCTTGACTCAGTGGATTAAAAAATAATCAAAGTGGGTTGAAGGAAAAAATTCTGTTTAGTTACTTAACAAGACCACAATGAGTTTCACAGACAGGAGCGGGCTGACTTCAGGCTTGCCCATGACCCATGCCCAGAGCTCGGGAATGTGCCCAGAAATGTACCATAGTATCAAAAACTCTATATAAATCATGAGTTTATGAGAGACTATCACAGGGAAATAGATACATTTAAAGCAGATTTCTTTATTACTGTGTTTCATCTTAATAGTGGTTTTATAGTAAGTTCTTTCTTAAAAGGCATAGATACTAAAAAAGAAAAATCTGTTAATCTATAAAATGTGCTACCTGGCAGCAAAAATCAAGTCAATTCTAAAAGAAGATATATATAAGTTTATTAATGAATTTAACCACTCATTCCTCCTTTTATTGGTTAATATTTTCTAATACCTAAGACTAGAAACTGGGCAATTTAAGAAAAGATGACTGTTGTGTAGAACTGATTCTAGGGGAGTGAAGACAAACACATACATATGCATATTCTGTAATGATATGGACTAAGAGGATCACAAGGAAAATAGCTATTGAGACATGTACATAGAACTTACTTTTCTAAGTAGTTCATTTGGGTCCACAAAGTAACCCGAATTAAGATGAAATCCTGGCATTGGTCTGTTTTATATCTGCTAATCTCTTTTACAAGGCTGGGGGCACAGAGAGCTATCAGGGTACTAACCCTGTACTTGCCATCTATTTCAAAAACAGTAAAATGTTGCAGAACAAACCGATCCACCCCCCATCATGGACGAGAGCCCTTACACCTGTGGTGGAACTGCATCCTGGAGACTGTGAACTACACTGACCCCCTCAAGTTCTTAGAACTTTCTGGAACCACCTTGTAGGACCTGAGCTGAGACAATAACTAACTTCACCATACCTAGACCAACAGTGCCTAATGATGTACACTTAACCTTTGCGCTAGTTATTCTATTTGAAGCCAAAGTTCATGTCATTACCCTGAAGATGGTGTTGTGATTCCTGAACCCCTTTATTTGTTCTTCTTAGTCAAGTGGTGACACTAGATAAATCCTTCTGCCTTTTACTATTATGCATCTCCTTAATTCATTTACTAGGGATGGGTAGTGAAACTTGCTTGTTGTCTTAGTTAGGGTTTTACCACTGAATAGATATCATGACCAAGACAACTCTTATAAGGAACACATTTCATTGGGCCAGTTTTACAGATTCAGAGATTCAGTCCATTAGTATCAAAGTGGGATCATGGCAGCATCCAGGAAGGCATGGTGCAGAAGTCTTCATCTGAAGGCCTCTAAGAGAAGACTGGCTTCCAGGCAGCTGGGACAAGGACTTAAAGTCCATACTCACATTGACACACTTCCCCCAATAAGGCTACACCTGAAAATAGTGAGACTCACTGGGCCAAAGCTGGTGTTCAAACCAACGTACTTATTAAGAGTCCCAAAGCCCAAGCTTCTGGCCAAAAATCCAGTTCCAATTCTGGTAAGAATCAGGAGTGAGATGGAAAGTCAGCCCTAGGTGGATGCTTTAGAGCAGTGATACAGAGTCAGGTGCTCAAGCACAGACCTGAAATGAAGAAATTGGAAGCTACAGAACTATGAGGAAGCATTTCAGCAGAAACTTGGAGCTAGGCAAGGCTGAAAGGACCAAAACTGTACTTCTGCATAGAGTTGGCCTCTGCAGGATATAAGGATACAGCCTTGGCTGTAACCCATATTATAGTCACTCCTTGAGTTCACAGAATATATAATAAAACTAAGGTGCCACAAAGGGTTAAGAATCTGCCTTTCTTACCTCTGAGATGGTAGCATCACACTGAAGGAGCTTGCGGGCCTTCCTGTGAAATAATTACTTGTGGTTTCAAGTCTCAGGAGTCCCTGAGTCTCTTAATGAGGCACTGAATATTAAATTACACTCAAGAGCGCTGGCTCCGGTTAAGATCATGGAGTTGATTTCTCATGGTACAGCTATTTCTTTCCCCCAATTTTCTGAACAACAACATCAAGTTATAGATCTTTCGCAGCATATAAAACAAGGCTTTGGTCCAGTGCCCTGCTCTGCTCCAATGGAGACTTGCTCTGAAGCCTGAGATGCAACTCCAACATTCCTTCTAAGAACAACTAAACAAGATATGCCCCCTCAAACAAGGAGAACTCAGGGGTGGGGATTTATTGGGAAATAAACAAAACAAAACAAAACAAAACAAAACAGAATGGAGGGCCGGTGGCTAGAAGTCACTAAGGAGGAAATAAAGAGGAAATCCCTTCTTATACACTGACCTGGCAGAAACCTCAGGTCAGAGTCATCAGTCAATACCCTATAGAAGATGAGTCAGGGACAGGGACAGGGAGTAATGGAGGAACCTGGTGGGTTATCTGGGGTGATCCAGTTCAGACTGGGAATTGAATGAATCTCATTTAACAGAGGTCTTGTAAATCAGGTATTTACAGATATTTCTGGAAAAAAATATGACTTTTCACTTGGGCCAACATCTCTGTTTTGCTTTATATGTAAATATCTGTCTCCTTTTAGTTTAGCTGGAGGCATAGAAATAAATTACTGGCCTAAACTCAAAGTCATCTTTGATTTCATAAAGAATAAAACCTCACAGGCCAGGTCTGCCTCCCACCCCCACATGAGAACAATTATTTTACACTCTGGAGTAGGAGCATTTTTGTAGAAATCATTTAGATATTCTCAAAAGAGATGGTCTTTGACCACCTTGCCTAGCAAGTATTGCAATAAAGATCAACCAGACCACACCTTGACCAGGATTGTTTGACGATACATAGTACACGCAATAACTGCTCCAATTCCTTCTTCACTTAAAGCTCATGTTATTATCCCAACGATAGACTTATGTCATTGTACCCCTTTGTCTGTACATAGAGTGGTCACAGCAAACACATCTGTTCTGAGCTTTACTGTTACTCATATCCCATTGGGGTATTTGAGACACATACCCAACTCTGTTAGATGCCGTAACAGGCCAGCCTTTTGCCTTAAAATCTCCAGTTACAGCTACAGACTACAGAGATGGACACAAATTCTCAAGTTCCAGGACCAGGAAAGAAGAGTTAGGAGGACCCTAGTAAGAGCTCAAACAAAAAGAGACTCTTCAGTAGTGATAAATACAATACACATCTTTAAGAAGAAATTCACACCATGGTAAAAATGCCTGCCAACCAGCTAATGACCTATGCTCAAGTTGCACAGTGAAATCTTCTCTCAAAAAGCAAACAGACTCTACACAGCCCTCTACTTTTGTTTAAATAAATACAGAATACACTTCTCAAGGAATGCACGCTGTTAATCTACAAGTTCCCTAGGCCTGGATTGTAACTATGTTATTTAAATTAACCTTTACTTTTCTTTTGTGACTGGAACTAGACTTGAAACCAGGAAACTAAACCAATGGACCCCAAAGAATTAAAACTCCCTTAGGAACCTCATTCTGAGGCAGGGAAAGGAAAAACATGTTGCCTGACAAAAGAACTTGTCTACCAGAGGGAGGTTTCAAACAACTATGCCAAGTTATCACACAGTTAAATTAACTTGTGCCTATTTCCTGGCTTTTGTTCCATCCTTTATATGAAATACTGATACATGCACTGAAAATTCTGGGAGAAACTGTAAATCTTTCTCTCAATGTATTGGCCAGAGTGTAAATAAATACATTCTGCTTTACTAATTTTTGCTTTTAATTTTCTTTAGAAATAGTAAAATTTAGAGTAGTTTATGAACCTAAAACCTTGGTAACCAGTTGAATTTTTTTTTAAAAAAAAAAAAAAATCTGATTTCTAAAGACATGCTTAGCTTTTATGGCTTTCTGATCCTTTATGGTCCAAGTCCTGACCAGGCAAGATAGATGGACTTGCATATAGCACTGTCAGTGTATTTAAATAGATGACAGTAAACATACAGACAAGGAATTGTTGTTTTCTTGAAATGGCAGAGATCACCCTGCCACCAAAAAGAAGCTATAAAATTAAAGCTACTCTTTGGGCACAGTGAAATTTGATAGAGGACAGGAAGGGACAGATAAGGGCACTTTGCATTGTGCATTATAAAAGCACATCTGTGCCTTGTGCTGTAAAAGCAGTCTGCATGCACACATTACAAATAGCCCAACAAATGCAAAGCTCTAATGGTCTGCTCTGAATCAAGCTTGTAATGCAGTGGAAACTCAGAAATAATGCAAGACCCAACACCATTGCATAGATGAACAAGCCGCTATACATAGCTGTCCATGAGGGGAAAGCGTGGAAGAGTAAGAAGAAACATATCAATGCTATGGACCTCAGAGACAAGGATGGCTGCCTGACTAAAGAGTCAGGGCCAAATTTGGAAATGATTAATGCCTTTGTTTTAGTTTCCTATAAATATGAAATGGCTCAAAGAGGACAGATCTTTTTGGGTGCCAACCAGATCAATCTTCCCAGAACTCTCATTGGCATATATAAAGACAGGCAGGAAGAACTAAAAGATTCTAGGGGACATGCTCCTTTATAAACACATATCACATCTGTTTGCATAGGCACATGAAAACATGCCGCCATTTCTCTGTGAGTGGTAAATTCCTTACCAGGAATAGTTAAGCTTAAACTTAAATTGATTAAACCAGAATAAAAGAAGCCCATCATGCTGGTGTGTGTTTATAACTCAAGAATTTAGAAGGCTGAAATCAAAGCTTTGGTCTGGTTATTTTCTATTGTTAACTTGACAAAAAGTAAAGTCATCCAGCAAGAGGGACCTTCAACTGAAGGACTTGCTGTATACACTGCATATAGGCATGTTTGTGGGTGCATCTTCCTTATTGCTAGTGGATACAGAAGGGTCCAGGCCACTGTGATCAGAACATCCCCCAGGCAAGTAGACCCAAGTCACCATATAGTGATTTGAATGAGCATGGTCCCCATAGGCTTATATGTTTGAACAATTGATCTCGTGTATATAGAAGTATTTAAGAAGGATCAGAAGGTATGTCCTTGTTGGATAATATGTCTAATTGGGGGCACACTTTGAGATTTCAAAAAATGCATACCATGACCTGTATGCCTTCTGCCTCCTGCTTGTGGTTGGAGATAGGAGCTCTCAGTTGTTCCTGGAACTGGGCTTTTGCTCCACCATTTATGAACTCTAACCATAAGCCCTACCAAAAACTTCCTTTGATATGTTTGATTCATGGTGTTTCATCACAGCAGTAGAAAGATAACGAATACAGAGTGTAAAATAAAACTACCTGAGCAAACCAGGGAAGCAAGCTAGTTGTCAGCATTCCTCCTTAGTGTCTGCTTAGTGTCTGCTGTCTAGAGTTCCTGCCTGGATGATAGGTGCTAACCCATGAAAGAAACCCTTTCTTCTCCATGTTGGTTTTGCTCAGTGTTTTATAATGGTGACTGATAAGCCAACTCAAATGAAGGCCTTAATTTCCAGTCTAGTCAGAGCTATATAGAAATACCCATAACAAATTAATCTTTACATCGATTAATCAAAATAGAAACATTTTCTGTCTCAGTGGTGCAAGGTACAACTTCCCAGGAAAACTTGCCTAGGGGACCAATGATACAAGCTTAAGCATGTATTATGTTAATCAAATAATAATGTCAAGATAAAAATAAATGATCATGATCTCCATTTCATTCCAGAGACTGTGTCTAAATAGTTTTTCAATGAATGTCACTTTTCACCGATATTTCTATGTAAATGTATACAGTGATTTTTTTTTGTTGTTGTTAATTAGAATTAGTAAGTCATAAGAACAGTGTGCCTCTCTGGGTGCAGAGTATCACAGGCCAGAGATCTGGGAAGGCTGTAAAAAGCTATGAATATCAAAACAGCCAATCACTGTTCATAGCTCTCCTTTTATTTCTATGGTAATTTTATCCCTTGGCCTAAAGTGAAATCTAGCCCCACCCTGGCCTAGGCCTACACTAAACTCTACCTCAATGTAGATTGCTTTTATCTTCAGCCTCAGCTAAAACACATAAAAATTACATCCTTTCTAGCAAAAGGACAGGACTAGAAGCAACGGTGATCATACAACATAAATAGTATTCTGACTTCTGTCTGACTGAAAGATGCCCCCAATCATTTAGTTAGAGCAACCCTCCCTCAGGGCATTTCAAACATAGATGATCTAAAGGCAAATATACATAAAAGCTTAATTCAAGCACCATTCATTTGCCTAGAGTTGACAAGCTGGAAGTTTTCACGTTCACTGATTTCTCATTGAGTGTGTTTAAGGATCTGGGCCTCTTCTTAGCCATGTCTCAAACCTGGAAATACCACTAAGGACTTCATGACTCCTAAAACTCTTCCCTGTATTTGACTAAAATCCCTAAATTTCTAAAGATTTAGCAGAGGGGAGAAACCATTTGCTTCCTACACTCCAAGGAAGTAGGAAGAAGGCATTTTAAAGCAACGTGACCCCAAATCACCACTGAACATGAACATGTGTTCTGTGGTTTAGAGCTTTGTCTTTGCTCCAGACTTTTATACTTTGAAGTTGACTCATAAAGCTGCTTTAATAATTAATAGCTGTGTTCCATTTTTTTCAGTCTTTGAGGGCCAAATTTAAGTTCCCATAAGAATATGTAAATCACAGGGGGGGGGGGGAAATGTTCTAATTTCACCCTAATAACAAAATACACAAGGGTGCTGAGGGCAGTTGCAAAAGACTCTCTCTAGCAGTCCAAAGTGCTATTTTCAAAGGCTTGGATCGATGACTAGCTGAAGAAGGGATACAGAACCATAATGCAAAACTGGGCTGAGTAAGCATCACAGCAATTTGATTAGGACCAGGACATGTTCAGAAAGCCAGTGAAAGCAGGACAGGTTCTTCCTGGGCACAACTGCAGTTGATCTGTCAGGAAGGGAAGGCTAGGAGGAAGCCCAGCTTCCAGATGTATGGCATCATCTGTGCCCAGAACCAACATTGTGAGGAAACTGACACTTCAAATTCACAAGACATGAGGTGACCATGTAAATTATTGGACTTGCCAGATGTTTTAACTAAGAAAAATAAAAACATAATCATATTCATGTGAAAGTTTCCTCTCTAGACTTCTCCTGCAGGCCCCGGCCCCTGTTCATCAGGCAGCATGGCCACACCTCCACTGAATAGCAGATTTCTAACCTCATTATCAGCAGGACTGGCTGACATCTGTGCTTCCAAAATACCCTGCTAACCTCTCTCAGAATAAAACAGTGAGAATCACACTCACCTGCTCTTGAGATTCACACATGCTCATTAGCATTTCACTGGGATCTGCTGAAGGGCACTGCCCTGTGATGGGATGCATGTCTGTGATTCCTCAGCCCTGTCTGTCCCTTCTCACACCTTCTCTCCCACCTTTGTTTTCAGATCTGACTCATTTATGTTATTGTGTTTCAGGAAAACTTATTTGGGCTTGCCTCAGAAAGAGACATTGGAATTGTTGATGATCAGAAACTATTGGTGACACAAATTATTGATGACTAAGACAATTATGAAGTAGTACCAGACTTGGAGTGTCAGAGTCAGTAGGGTGCACTCTTTTCAATCCACTGGGGCTCCTCTGCTTCTGAGAGGAGACTAGGAGAGCAGGGGATCATGCTACCCCTTGGCTAAGTCAGCTTGCTTTTCCCTCCAGCAGACTAGACATAGCCCTGAAGCTCCACTACCAAGCCTACTTCCTACATGGCCCACAATTTCAGGTCTTAGTCCTTAAGAGATGCTTCAGATATACTTAGACATAACCAGCCAGTCTAAAGTCAGGCTGATTTTACTCTGCAGATTAACTTTAATCTCTTCGATCCAAACCTTCTGTACCAGAGTTCATTGCATCTGTCAACATGGCTAGTTGATAACCCTAATCTAGAGGCTTCTTTGAAGATAATTTTCAGATAGACCTAGAAGTTAACCCCATAGGCTGAGGGCAAAACAAATGTATGTTATATAACGTAGTGGGCCTATTTTAAGCAGGTACAGGAAATATAGAAAAAAGACTGAAGCCCTACAAAGAGAAAGGTATCTGCTAAGCTTGTACTTGAACTGAAGTATCAGTTCTTCCTTAGGTCTCCAGCCCGATAGCCTTCCCTGTAGACATCAGATTTGCCAGCCTTCATAGTGTTCGGTAATTCCCTGAAATGAATCTCTGTGTGCATACAAGTGCGTATATGGCCTTCTGGATCTCTTTTTGAGGAGAATGTTGGCATATGGTGGCATGATACTTCATCACTATTCTCTTCTTTGTGACTGCACAATGGGACCAAATCCTCCCTGCACCCTACGCTGCTCCATTTACAGGATGACATAATGTTATTCCATTGCAGACCTAAGACTATAGCTAGTTCATTTCACTTTGCTGAGTGACATCTGCCACAAAAGATGCATGGTGCCTACATAATAACACCCCATCTTTGTTCTGTGATTAACTGCCAGGGCCTGATAGCAACAATGAGAACTCATGGCACAGGTGGTCCTCCTTCCAGGAACCAGCAGGAGGGAGGATTCCTAAGCCTGTATCTGGAGCCCCACATCCATCCCTGTCCTGTCTGCCCCTATACTGAGCACTAAGAAGACCTGAGCTAAATGTGGCTCCATCTTCCTGCAGTAGTAGCAGCAGCACACAGGCCACACTTAGTGAGATTAACTTTCCTGGTGTTTGCTCATTACTTTTCTTACCATTGCTTTCCTTTAGGCTTGATTTCAAACCTTTTGCTTTAAAAAAAAAATTGTTTTGATCATTTCCTGATTTTAAGTCATCTTAAATCTTTAGGATGTGATGAAAAATAAACAAAGCAGTCATCAGTGAATGGAAGCTGTCCCATTCGTCATGGATTTACTGTTCATTTGGCTCCGAACAAAGACTCAATGAATTCAGAAGAAAGGATGACACACTTCTTTCTATCCCTTGACTGGAGGAGAAAAAAATCAATGCAAATTTCTAAATGCCTATTATTTGCCTCAAAATTGGATTATTAAGATCATAAATAACCCAACCTGATCTTCCGATTTTCGTGTGGGCAAGACGCTGCATCATCAGACACAGGCCGCTAAGTGGGTTCAAGTGTGACTCCCATAATGTCGTGTCTATGCTAAGCTTGTGCAAAGTCAGAACATCTGAAAATCCCAACTCACACAAAGTCAATTACCATCCTTATTTGTTTCCAGAGTCTGGGTTATGTAACGTTCCACATTATGAAACAGACATTATAAGGTTATGTTGTTTCTAATTAGTGTTAGACACCCCCAGGACTTGGAAACATTATTTATGATGACGTAAACAATCTCTTAAAAAATTATCTTGGCATTTGGAGAAATAGCTCAAAATGGCTCCTATGTTGGGCTTTGGGGACTTTTTTTTTTTTTTTTTTGGTTGTTTGCTTGTTTTGGTTTTTTGCATTTCCTGAACACTTTCCAAGGGTTGTATTTTTCTTGGGTGAATGGTTAAATGAAACTCCTCCCCTTTGTCCTTTCAAAGTCCAATGTTAATACCTGGTCTTCCATTTCCACATTTCTCTTCTATCCCTAGAGCAGCACTGATTCATCTATAGTATGTGAAAGCTGATTTTTTTTTTCACCTTCACCTCCACAAAATCATCAAGAAAGTTCATGTACAATCCTGGGTTATGTCAGTACCTTCCACTCCTCTTGCAGCCTAGTATGATCAGCTTTTTCCTCAGCAGTATTCCTAAACTTCCATATTAGTTAATGGCAGAATACACCAAGTTAACTTTAAAGGTGTATGAGACACAAGTAAAGTCAGTGGAAGAGCCTCTCAAGTGCAAGACCTGAGTCCCTTCTTACTTGGACCAAGGAGCAGAAACAGAAAACTATGCAAAGCTCAATCTTCTACAGGAACCCCAGGCTGGCAGAGAGTGGTGACTTTTGTCCCCTACCTCGTAAGTCTTAAGTAGTAGCATAATTTGGGGCAGATCATATCTCTTACATCTTAAGGTTCAGGTCTCTGAGATGGGTTTTTACCAAGTTAGAGATTACATTCCCAGTCTGGGGGAGCAGTATTAATTAATACTCCATAGAGTGGGTGGTGATGAAGCACCTAGAGATCCTATCCCTTTGCTCTGTGAGAAGGGTGACCATTCTGTAGTTAGGACCATCCCCGCCTTCAGAAAGACTTTTTAGCTTAACATAGGACCTGTGGTGGACCTAGGACAAAGCAGGCAAGTTTCAATACTTGCCCATTCAGCACTTGAAGGTATGGATCCAGCACCAATGGTCTGACTTCACCTCAGTCCTCAGTTTCAGGGGTTCTAGGCAGCAAAGCTGAGGTCTCGTGTCTTGTACAAATGAGGCTCCAAAGACAACATGATGAGTGCTACTCTAAAATGCCAAGTGTTCAAGTACTGGAGCCAAGTGATTCCATGACAAAGCTTCTATCCAGCTGTTGAGAAGAGCTGCCCTCTATTGCAAAATGCTAATAGCATTGCTAACAGCATTGCTACAATGCTGACAGTACTGATGACATTGAAGCTAGAGCACGGTCAACATATCAAGGTTCCCTTTAATTCAGCAAGTTCCCATCTGAGTGGGTTCCGAGTTCTCCATGTCATCTGTTTCTTAGCAGGAAATTATCCATTACTGGATTAGGAACAAAGATCTGCTGAATGTATTTGAGGGCAGTCTGTCTCTAATGTATTGGCAGCTCCTAGCCCAACCCCTATATAAACTGGTATTCTAAAATTATTGTCAATGCATAAATGCATGCGAAAGATTACCAACTTTTACTTCTAGCAGCATTGCTATAGGAAAAGACACAAGTAAGCCATTGAAAGAGAACTGATGGGGCTGGAGAGATTGCTCAGTGGTTAAGAGCACTGACTGTTCTTTCAGAGGTCTTGAGTTCAATTCCCAGAAACCACATGGTGGCTCAAAAACATCTGTAATGGGATCCAATGCACTCTTCTGGTGTGTGTCTGAAGACAGCTACAGTGTATTCATATAAATAAAAATAAATAAAGATTTAGAAGAAAGAAAGAAAGAAAGAAAGAAAGAAAGAAAGAAAGAAAGAAAGAAAGAAAGGAAGGAAGAAAGAAAGAGAACTGTTCCCTTTTCCTGTGGGCTCTAAAGAGCAGAGGAGTATACATACTCACCCACTATGTAGACTTGATGGAAAAATTACTTATAGCTTTCATTATTAAACACTCTACATTTAAAACAAGATGTAAAACATAATAAAATAGTGACAGTTATGAGTATGAGTCCTGGGTCCACGTTCCACAAAGGGAAAATAAACTGGCAGAAAGAATACACACGTGTATGATGGAGAGTAATAAAGAGAAGAGTCCTATAACGAGGGTTTGAGAGAGGGGTGGCACCAGTGTGCCACTTGGAGGCACAAGCCCTCTCCAAGTTTCCACATGCCTTGGAGTTACTACAGGGACATACTGCTGAGAGGGAATACCCAGAGCAGAACCAGAGTGCGATTTAGGAAAAAGATATGGTAAGTTAGTAACGCCTCAGGGTATGCATGTTCAAGTTAATACAGTCATTTACTAAATGAGTGGCTTCAAGGTCTCATTTTGCAACCCAATGAATGGAGAGAGACATAATCTCATGAAGCTGAGGATGTAGCTGAGAGGAAGAATTTGTGAGAAGCAGAGTCATTCGTTGGCCCAAGGTTCAGGTTCCATCCCTATCAAGCACAACCCTAAATCTCAGAATGTCTGATAGAGATCCCACATAGAAGGCAGGCACAGACAGTCTAGATAAGGATAGGAATGAGAGCAGCACAGAAATTCATATATCATTATTTCAGTTTCCCCTTTCTCAGCCAAGTTAGCTGTCTTCCTGTACATATCACCCAGTACCTTCCTGCCATCTACCATCGAAGGATTTAGGGGTTGATTTTCATTAACTCTTCCCTGTAAATGGGCACTGCCTCCTGGCTTGATATGTCCCCCAAGCATTCTAAATGTCTATCTTGGGCATTTGTCACCTTCCTATGCAAGAAAAACATACATGGTATAATTCCCTAAAAAACACACAAATACACAGGAAGGTATATTGGGCTTTACTCAGTGCTTGTCAGAAAAAAAATGAGGACGGGGGGACGTAGGGCCTAAAAAGGAACTGGCTCACATGCAAAGAGTCAGACACTCCAAGATCTCTAGCTAAGGTGGACTGTCTTTGGGAGGGAGGCCAGACAACCAAGAGAGCTGAAAATATGAGTTCCCCTGCAAAGCAAGAGGAGCTTAAGTTCATGTTCAGGATAACAGAAGAGCTATGACTTGAGCTCTTGTTATGAATGAGCCACAAGTGTAGGACTGCTGGTCAGGATTGTAGGCTATGTCTCTGCAACACTGTGTCCTAAAGTAGTGGGAATGACCTATACAAAAAGAAAAGAACAGTGGCCACCGGGATAACGCTCAGAGTATGAGCTTTCCACGTCCAAGTCTGAGATGTCATGAGGATTCTCAGGACATTCTTTCTTACTTGATGTTAAGAATACTCTAAAACCTAAGAAAATGCACATCAATAAATAACAGGGAATAAAATCCATGACTGTATAAAAGATCTCAAAACCCATACAACTTCTTTCAGAAAGGAATAATGAATGCTGACAACTGCAAAACATTGAGAAGATCAGACTTGAACTTAAATAACATGTGTGAGCACTGAAGATTGACGTTAGAGCCCAGGCATGCTCTACCACTAAGTTGCACCAAACCCTGAACAACTGATCATCTAACAGCTCAGCAGCTCATGAAGTTTACGTCAGGAAATGGATATTCTACGACAGGATGACAGCATGTTGTCAGGGGTGCTTTACAGCACATGCTTCAGAAAGAGCAGAAGTGCAAACAGTGGCAGTAAGCTGACTCCTGTTGCCACTGGGTACCAAGATGATTGTTCCCTGGTCCCACTGAGGAATTGATGTGAACGACTAACCCTACTTAAGAAGAGGTATGTTTGATCCAGTTTGGGCTGGAATATTATATTCCACTCCCAGGGTGAAAGCTCTTTTATTAATACCAGTCATATCTGGTAAAGTGCTGTGTTGGACAAACCACATCTACAGAAGAGGAACAAAGTCAATGGCCACAAAACTATAAGCTTCAAGCCCCATGCAATACTGTGTACCTAATGTAGGAGGGCCATGACTTGACTCCCAGGCTTGAGGGAATTTCACTGCATTGCACTAGAAGATGAGTGTAGGGAAATAAACCTGTCCAGGCACACAGTCTTTTACCTTGCCGGAGTCACTGTATCTGCCTTCCTCCTTTGTCCCATCACAGTCCCATGACTCCTTACTCTTCTCCTTGACAGATATTCTCCATTCTGTGCTCAGAAGGTCTCCCATCAGCACTCACACAGAACTTTCTCCCTCAGGCTTGATTCCATAATTTGTGTTGAAGGTATTGCAAATAAAACATACCCATGCCACCTTTTGAATGTGATTATACATATGTTTAGGTGGGGTTTGGAATTCAGTGATGACTTACCAAGTGCCTTATGGAGTCATGAGTCCCTTCAAGCTGGCTGCTTATACAAGTAAATTCCACTCTAAAGAAGCAGGAAAGGCTTCATAGTAAAGTTCAAAGCAATTCACCAAATCAGTGCAGGTCAATACACTCAGGCATCCTTCTTTCAGAAGCTTCCTGGAGCTCTCTTCCCATCCTTAGTGACCTCTCCTCTACCCTCCACCTTCTTTCTCTTCTTCTTCTCTCCCATTGATTTCTGCTGTCTTTCTCAGAATAATGAAAAATAATATAATATAATATAACATAATATAAAATATTTACAAGTGTCAAATCCTATTTTTGTTTTGTCTTATTCAATTGATAACAACCTGACTGAGAGGAGCAGATTGTAACCGGTTTGTATTTTCCAACCAGTTCTGTTCTGCTGCCCTGAGGGTATCTGGTCCTGTAATTATACCTGCTGGCTGAGAATTTTAATAAGCATTTCTGTGATTGCTGATTTTTACATCATTATAAAATGTGTGTTTAAGAAGACTCCCTACTGCAAACGAAATAAACATATAGAATAAACACATTATTTTAATGTTTTGTAAGTTTCATAAGCCACTGAATCCCATTTTTAATCGTGTGTGTGTGTGTGTGTGTGTGTGTGTGCGTGTGTGTGCGTGTGTGTGTGTGCGTGTGTGTGTGTGCGTGTGTGTGTGTGTGTGCGTGTGTGTGTGTGTGCGTGTGTGTGTGTGTGCGTGTGTGTGTGTGTGTGTGTGTGTGTGTGTGCGTGTGTGTGTGTGTGTGCGTGTGTGTGTGTGTGTGTGTGCGTGTGTGTGTGTGTGTGTGCGTGTGTGTGTGCGTGTGTGTGCGTGTGTGTGTGTGTGTGCGTGTGTGTGTGTGTGTGTGTGTGTGTGTGCGTGTGTGTGTGCGTGTGTGTGCGTGTGTGTGTGTGTGTGCGTGTGTGTGCGTGTGTGTGTGTGCGTGTGTGTGTGTGCGTGTGTGTGTGTGCGTGTGTGTGTGTGTGTGTGTGTGTGTGTGTGTGTGTAGGAGGTGTAGGCTTACCATGGTGCTTGTGTGGTCAGAGAACAACCTCACAGGTGTTCGTCCTTAACTTCTACCTCCCTTGAGATACTGTCTCTTTCTTGTTGCTGCATGCACCAAGTGAGCTGGCCCATGGGCTTCTGGGAATTCTCCTATATCTATCTCCCCCTCTGAACACAGGAGCACTGGAATTACAGCTTCATATATTATCATGTCTGATCTTACATGAGTTCTGAAAATCTGAGTTCAAATTCTCATGCTACCTTGGCAAGTATTTGCCTACGGAGCCACCACCTCCCCAGGACAAGTCCCTGCATTCTAATAAGAATTCTCACACTTTTGGAATAATCCATTGCTGAGGAGACACTCTGACTCGATGAGGTATTTATTACCATTAGCTAAAAACCACAAGAAACTAAACTTGGAAATGAAAAATGTCTATATTGCATAATGATCCCATGAGTGGTGATATGGATAGAAAGCCCAAACTGTAATTATTACAAACTCAAACAAAACATGACACCATTTAAAGACACAGGCATCTAGTAGATTTTTGAGTACTGTGAAGGCTGCATATTAGAAAGATTGCTCTGTGGGAAGCTCGAGCACCAGACACAGTAATGATGCAGAGAGAAGGCCAGCATGCTCACAGTATGATGAGAGCTGGTTGCACAGCTCTCTCCCCAGCATCAGGTCTGGGAAGCCACACTCTCCCTACTGGAATCCTCAGATGTACACTGGTCTGATGTGGGATCCTTCAGCAGGGATCTATGGCAGACTGGGAATTGTGACCATGTTGATTGGCAGTTTTTATTTTCTGTATCATTGGTTGAGGTTCAGGAGAAAAAGTAGGAGACTTAAGGCATTTCCGTAAGGAATTAACTTGGGAAGACCATAGGTTTGCTACCAATGTCATTTATGCTTATAAAGGTGCAGATTTCAATGAAAGGTAGTGACCCTCATCTACCGCATTAGTTTTTAAGAGTGTGAATAATAACCTCTGTTCACAAAGAACAGCTAAGAAACTAGATGCCATGCTGCTGATGAAAGCTGCTCCTACAGAACACGTCATCACTCAAAGAATCCTAAAATGGTTTAGACAGACCATGTAAGCTACATTACTACCCACTTACCCTAATCTACGGGCAAACTCGTATTAAAAATTTAAATCACACACATGACACAAAACCCCAGGTTATTTATTATCACATTTGTTTTAAGTGGCCTCATTTTCCAAATGCAAAATTAATCTCTGAAAGTAAAGACTGGAAGCTTATTTCCTTGCATATTTTTGGAAGCAGGAATCACTCCCCACAAGTAAAAGGAATTTTCATCCTACATCTGTTCTCTCAAAAGCCTAGTGGGGACCAGGTGGATCCAAAGGCTTCCAGGCTTGGATTTATGACAGAACTCAGCCTTTCCCATCGAGCACAGGCAGGCCCTGTTCTCTTTTTCCCTGGCCTCTTGATTTCCACCCCAAGCTCTCTGTGATGTTTCAAGTGCTTCTACATATCTCTCCCTCTCAAAGTCACCATTCTGCACCATTAACCTAACTAGCAGCTCTTGACGGCACCCAAAATGGAACATCAGCCTCACTCCATTACATGTTGCCCTCATTTTCACTAACCCGGAAAAGAGAGTAAACCAAAAGTCTTGTGGAAAAAATAGTTTCAAAGAATTGGAGACAAATAAACTGAAAGAAATATTTATTGTTTCACTTTAGGCAAACATGAAGATTTTGTTTTTTAAGAGGACATCCAAATTGGTGAGTTTTTCAAACGCATTTCTGTGTAATTGAATCATTTGTGACATTTTTTTTGTTGATTTTTTTCCCCAAAATTTTAGTCATTTATTTGGAATAAGGTACACATGTACTATGGTGCCACATTTATCTGAGTCTTATAATCCAGACTTTTTTTTTTTTTTTTTTTTTTTTTTTTTGAGAAAGGGTCTTTCTATAAAGTCCAAACTGGCCTTAAATATTTGATATTCTTATCCCTGACTTTCGGGTATTTAAAATTGCTTTTAATTTTATATTACATTTATTTCTTTATTTTGTGTGTGATTCTGTATTTACAAGTCATGGCATGTACGGAGATCAGAAGACAACGTGTGAAAATTACCTTTTTCCCATTACCATATATGGATCTCGGGAATGGAATTCAGGTCTTCAGCCTTGGAGGCAAGCTTCTCTACCCATTATACTATCTCAAAAGCACATACATGATTTCTTACACATTTGAAAGGTTTAACCTGAGTCAGGTATGTAAATCAACCTCCAGCGCTGGCATAGAAATATGAGCATTAACATTGGTATAAGTTTGCCCTGAAGATAAAGTTCCATAAAAGGCAAGGAAAGGGGACAGTTGAAAGGGGTAAGAGTTTTGATTCTTAGTATGAGCATCATACAAACTCATCTTCAAAAGATGCAGTATCACATAAGCACAGTGTTGCTCCTCATGGCTTACTCCACCTGCATTTTTATTCCATGCAGAATCACCAGCCCAGTGATAGCATCATCTATATTGGGCTGGGTCCTCCAACACCACTGTTAATCAAAAACTACCTTACAAGCATTCCGACAGGCCAACCTGATGGGTGTGTTTCCTCAAATGAGGATTTCTTTTCCCAGATGACCCTAGCTTATGTTACATTGACATAAAATCTAGTTTACATAGATCATAACTACCCTTCATGTCCTTGTAACAAATACCCAACAGGGTAAAAACAACTACTAAAGAGAAACTACTACGTCATCTGAACAACTGTGGAGATTTCAGTACATAATTGAGAGGACTGTGTGTTGGTGAGGCAGCACACCATTGAGGAAGTACATGGTGGAGCAAAAGGAAAGAGGAAGACACAATAATCTCACTATCCCCTTCAAGGGTGTACCAAATTACCTAAAGATTCGCTAGACCTCAGCACTTGATATTTCCATCAACTGCGAGCACCAAGCCAGAAAGCAAAAGTTTAACAAGTAAATGTTAGGGCATATTTATCATCTAACAGACAGTAAAAACATTGCAACTAATCCCCCTGTTTGCTACTTTCTCCACTTTCTCTTTTGTTTCCATCCTCTGCCTATTCTAGCCTTCGAAGACCTTCGCTCAACTCTACTTTTATAGGTGTTTTGTTTTTATGTAAGTTTTGTGAAAAAAAAAAAAAAAAACGCAATGACTTTACATAGTTATACATGTTCCAAGAGAAACAAAGAGCAATGGAGGAGGCAAAGAAAAGGAAGAAAAATAGGACCGCACAAGGAAACGGAATAGGAACTCCCTGCCTGAGTTAAAAACAAGTCCCCCAAGGAACCTTCATCCTATCCGGCATCACTGCCATTCACACAGAAGAGAGGTCCGTACCCAGGCAGAAGTCATGCTAGCCAGATCATAGAGAAGAAGTAAATGAACCTGACCCATGGCTGAGGAAATTTGCAAGTAGATGTTCAAGGGAGGCCATGAAGAATGGAGAATCTAATCACAGCCTATTTAATGACCTAATCACTCTGAAAATGGAATGATAAGGAGTAAAGTTATTATTTGTTCTCCCCTGGAGCTTCTATTCCCATACTTAATTAATTTTTCAGAGTAAGTCATTCCAAAGTTCCCAACCAATTAGCGGAAGAAACAAATAAGCAAAGGCCTTGCTAATGAGTCACTAATCTGCCTCAATAACTCTGATTCTTACATGTATATCATGATCTACCATTCAAATTTCTGGGATTCCCACAAATGCAGGAGGACATCTGTGAGTTTTAGCATCTTCTCTGTTCATCGGAGTCATGCACCTAAGATTATGCTTTAAGTAGATATAATTAGAATACTACATTACTTTTGTTTTTGTTTTTGTTTTTCTGCTTTGACAAAAACTTACAGAAACTTAAGGAAGTGTTTGACTCACAGTTTTTAGGGCAGTAGGAGCATGAGGCAACTGGTCATACTGTGTGCATAATATGAAAACAAAGAAAGGCAGATGCTGGTGGTTACTCAGTCCTAGAACCTGAGCCCATGGAATGGTAATTCTCACAGTTAGGATGGGACTTCCCTTTTAGGTACACCTTCCCAGAAACCCCTACAGTAGACTCAGGTGTATTTCCATGGGTGGTATAAATCTTGTCAAACCTACAATCAAGATTAACCACAGCAATCCACACCGGTACACTGAGCACCCTATCCACCTCTGAAGTGTCTTCTTTGCCTTCTGAACATGAAAGATCTCTGGAGACAAAATTTCTGCAGTCATAGACACCATATTCTGCTTTACTCTAGTCCAGATGATACACTATCCACCTGAAATTTATTGCAACATTAAAAAGACATGATAGGGCAAAAGGAAGGATTTAACATCAGCTACGTTACCATCTCTTAGTGCAGCAAAAGCCTTTCAGGCACCTGTGTGTAAGAATAACAAAGTTCTCTTACATACTTAATTTCTTTTTACCTTTAAAGTGAGCAGCCAATACAATGGGCTTTACTGTGGTGTGTTCAGTCTCCTGTGGGCTCTAGTGAAAAAAGATCCAACTGCAATTCCTTACACCACAGAGTCGTTTCCTAGCTCTCCTAGACTGAAGTCTACACAGAACAACAGTATTTGGCTCTACAATGGCAGTAAAGATGACATTAAATTGTGAAAGACAATTTACTATTTTTTCAACTAGGGAAGAAAAAGGAATATTTTTTTCTTCTACATTGCTAACTGCTCACTGGGGAATCTCTGGTGAGGATACTGGGATACCACCCTTAGTCACAAGCTTTGCTGTGGTGAGGATCATAGTTTCCTCAATGAAAGTAGAAAAAAAAAAGGCCTTTCTGTATTATTTGTGTTACTGTAATAATGCTGTGAATAAAAGCAGATGAATTAAGGTGTTTTGTAAGTCACACCCATGTGTCATCAGGGTAAGAAATCTCCTATTTAACCTGTCGTGAACAATTCTAATTCCTCTGAAAGTTCTTTTTTTAAAAAAATTATATGTATCTCTCTCTCTCTCTCTCTCTCTCTCTCTCTCTCTCTCTCTCTGTGTGTGTGTGTGTGTGTGTACATGTGTGTATGTGTGTGTGTGTGTGAGTGTGTGTGTGTGTGTATGCATGTGCACATGTGCATGTTAGTGCCTGACTAGGGTAAAGGGCTTGGGATCCCCTAGAGTTGGTGTAGCAGGCAGTTGTGAGCTGCTCAGTGCAGTGTGGGTTCTGGAAACCAACTAGCATCCTCTCCAAAAGCAGTGGGTATCTTTCCCACCGACAGTGGTCACCTCTTCAGCCTCTATTTATTTTTATCCACTAAAAATGATACTTTTAGCTGGGCGGTGGTGACGCATGCCTTGAATCCCAGCACTTGGGAGGCAGAGGCAGGCGGACTTCTGAGTTCGAGGCCAGCCTGGTCTACAGAGTGAGTTCCAGGACAGCCAGGACTACACAGAGAACAGAGAAACCCTGTCTCGAAAAACCAAAAAAAAAAAAAAAAAAAAAAAAAAAAAAAGAGAGAGAGAGAGATACTTTTACTGGAAGAAATTTCTTTATGGATCAAAACATTTAAATACTAATTTTTGATCCATATGTCAGAGCACATTTTAACCCCAGAGTAGCATACCTACCTAGCAAATACCACAACCTGGATTTCAGTCCTAGTTGCACACATTCAAAAAGAAGGAAACAAACAAACTAATCAAAAGTCACATAATGACATGAGGAAAAAAATAAATCAGTTGTCTGCATCTGTGGGATAATTCTTAGATTTAATAAACTTTAAATTGAAAATATTTAAGAGAATGTTCTTCTGAGAGCTTGCCAGTATACTGAACATATACCCAATTGTCTATGAACCTTTACCTCTGTGCTGAAAATGAACATACCATTTATTGACACTATCCCCTAAAGTCTAAGGAATCCCGTACAATAATGATCCATACAACACTTAGCATATACACAAAAACTTGTTCATTATATTTACGAGACTTAAGTACCCTTGAATTTGGGTATCTGTGGGACTAAATTCTTACAGAGAACTTGTACATGCAGAAAGAAGTGGCCATTAAGGCCAGGGATATTCAGAAAGATATCATGCCTTAAGCCTCAGATAATTTTCAAATGTTGAGTAATTAATATCACCAAAGGTCCCTTAGCAAAAATGAGTACATACAAAGGAATCCCTGGTTTTTCATAAGGACAACATCTTTGTATGTTTTCTTTGCAAAATCTTCCTTCCCACCAGAGTTGAAACATAAGCACAAGTATCAATATTCCCAAGTAAGTACAAAGCATGGTACCATGAATATTTTGGATCTTCAGTTCAACACCCACACTGTAGGCTACAAAGTGGCCAGATATTTGTAGCACGGGCTCCAAATATTCCCAGAAACCCAAAATAGAAACAAAGAAAAAGGCAAAAATAAATGGTCCTGGGAGACAATTTCAGTAGCACCTTTAGCCTAGGATGAGTTTTCCATACAAGCAAGATTCTGCCACCCAAGACCTTTGTTTTATACTCCCAGAGGGAAAAGTCAAATCCACTGTTTACATCTTAGTATGAAAATAACTAAATAGCCACACTCCTATTTTCCAGTGAACCAGATGAAATACAGATCATAAACTCTCACTAGATCCAGGCAAGAACTAAGGACACAAGACAAAATACTGCCCACAAAACTGTAGAATGGGACAGATGGATATGGAGAATCACAGGTCACTGGAGCAAAAGGTGACCTTAAGGCCAGCAAATTCTGGGACAATTAGACAGTGCTAACTACTGGAGGTTGAACATGGTCTACCTTGAAAGTCAAAGACCATGAGGTCCCAGTCTTAAAGGCCATCAAGTGCCCAGGGATAAGAATATAGAAAAATCCTATGTGCTTCCAACAAAGACAGTAAAAGCATCATTTTGAAATCTACTCTGGGCAACCTTTATACCTTTAATAAATACAATATTTTAATCATTAAGCAGATATGATATAATGATAATCACTGTATCAGAGCCTAACAAAAGAGCATGGAGACAAAACGTCAGGTCCTCCATTAGCCATCCATTCTCATGTAAAGGAGTGTTCCTTCATAGGAGAAGCACTGATGAAGGTCACAGACCTCACTAAAATCCAGACCTTATCATAAGACTATAGAACCCTTTGCTGTGACACTCTGCCATTGTTTCAGCAGGATGCCCTCTTGCGAACAGGGTACTTGCAGGCTCTGCTTCTGAAAAACTGAGCTAAGCATCACTTTGATATAAACTAGTGGTTCCTGATACTCAGTAGCTGGGGACTAGAGAATTATTTTAAGTCAGAAATTTGAGATGGCTCTGGGCAATATGTATCTGGGCAGTCGTAGAGGAGAGTTTAAGAAGGTAAAAATGACATTACCTGAAATCTAATATTTACAACTATATGTAAATTCTAGAAACCCCAAAACACCATGAAAGAAAAAAATGTATTCCATTTCAAGAAACACTGGCTCTTAATACAGACTCCTCAGGGTCCCCCAGTTTTTTCCGCCACCCCCTACAAACTTTCTGTCTAACCTGTCTCCATTCTTTTTATTACTCACTAACACCAACAAGATCACTCACTACCAGGAACCCACAGCTGCCACACTAGGCTAAGACTCAGTAGAGAACCATTATTATCCAGCTTGTCCTCCGTTGCTGAAGCTCCAGACTTACTCTTAGTCGTGCTGTAGCTTGCTGGAGTATCTGTTCACACACCCACTTCAATTCCCAGGGACTCTGCTTCTTGATGTGGACCCAAGATACTCTTATTTCTTTCTGGATGATTCTTTCAGCATTTCCTTGTAGCTCATCTCCATTTCTGTGCAACAAGTGCCAAGCCACAGAAACACTCTCTACCAGAGATACCCCAGCCACCACAAGGCTGGTGGATCCTGATTGCACAACAGAAATCACAAACAGAACACCTACCTTATAAAGAAGAGATGAAACATCTGCCCAAAAAACATTGTAACTCAAATTTCAAATAACTTATAATTTTAATTATCATAACTCGAGAATGCCTAGATCCCAGAGCAAAATAAGCATTAACAGACAGGATAACAATATACTGCAACCTTATTACAATAGGCCTCAAGAGAAAAACAATTTAGCTGAAACACAAGACAAGGACTTCAAAATTACAGTTTTGAATATGTTCAAGGACCTTAAAGAGGTCATGGATAAATGTCTCATTGAAGACCAGGAAATACAAACAAAACAGTGAAATAAAATAATGAAAACAATTCAACATGTAGAAATTGAATTTAACAATGAAATAGAATCACTAAAGTAAAGCCAAACTGAAATAAAACTCAAAATGAAAAACTCAAGAAATCAAACAAAAAAAATCTTATGGAAAAGCCTCACCAACAGATTGAAGAGGAAGACGGAATTTCAAATCTTAAAGTCAAGGTAGAAGAAATGAATAGTTCATCCATAGAAAATGTTAAATCTTAAACAACCCAAGCACAAACTATCCAGAAAATTTGAGACGCTGTGAGAAGACCAAACCTATGGTGAATAACCATAGAGAGATAAGATGAAACCCAGATTAAAAGCACAGAAAATATTATTTAACAAAATTATAGAAGAAAATATTCCTAATATAAAGAAAGAAATGCTTATCAAGGCAGAAAATACATATGGAACATGGAAGAGATAGGATCAGAAAATAAACTCTCATGACACATAATTACCAAAACCCTAAGTGTATAGAACAAAAAAAAAGGATAATAAAACTTGCCGGAGAAAAGATATATAAAAATGCAGGCCCATTAACATCTGACTTTTCGGTGGAAACTCTGAAAGGCTTGACCTGATGTTTTAAAAGCTCTTAGAAACTACTGATACCATCCCAGATAACTATAGCTTGCAATATTATCTATTACAATTCATATGGAAAAATAGTTCTTCACTAAAACCAAATTTAAGCAAATTCTAAACAAGACTCCAGTTCTAAAGAAGGCACTAGACGGAAAACACCAGTCTGAAGGAATCAACTACACACACAAGAAGACACATGAAATAAATAATATTAGAACAATACATCAAAAAGGGGAACTTACATCACCACAACAAAGTAGCATGAATCAATAAGCACTGCTCAATAATAACTAACAATATTAATGATCTTAATTCCATGATCAAAAGACACAGAGTAAGAGAACTGATTAGAAACAGAGTCTAACTTTTGGCTATATCCAAAAAAAAAAAAAAAAAAAAAAAATCATCAAGGATAGACAATACCTTGGGATAAAAAAACAAAATATCAGTGCCTTGTTCAACCCTTACCAGAAAAGCTTCTTTTTGCAATATATAGAGATTTAACACAGAGACAAACAATTGGACATTGTGCAGAGAGTGACAGACTTTCTAGCACTCAGCCTAAATGAAATGTCCTCATCAATCCCCTCCCCTCAAGGCTCAAAGATTTATGGGGAAAGAGGAAGCAAAAAGATTGTATGAGCCAGAGATGATGGATGACTCCACTGAAATAGTGTCTTTCAGATACAACAGGAGTGATGCATGTATGAACTTCACAAAGACTGTGGCAGCACACACAAGACTGCATAGGCCCAAGGAAGACATGGCCTCAGCACTGAGAAAAAAACGGACATAGGTTACCACCTCTAGTGAAGAAGCTATTTGCTGGAAAGGAGAAAAGTCAGTTTTCCCCTAATAGAGTATCACTGAGTATGCCAACAACGGTCCCGGCAAGCCTCATGGACAAGTAGTTAGCCAAGCCAAAGCAAATGTCATGCTTTTTATGGTTTGTTTGTTTGTTTGTTTGTTTGTTTCATTTTGTTTTAATTTTTGGCCTTACTGAGTTTTGATATGTTTGTTATAAGTTTTAGTTCTGTGAATTTTTTTTTTGAAAGAAAGGCATAAGAAACATAGTTTAACAGGTAAAGAGTTAGGAGGATCTGGGAGGAGTTCAGGAAGAGAGAACTTAGTGTGTAAAAAAATAGACATTCTTTTAACTACAAAAATAAAATAAAATGATAAAATATAAAGTGATGAATGCCCTGAATGTGCTGGAGAGTAGAAGAGACAAAGCATAAGGATAAATAGAGGCTTAATACCACAGTAGAACCTGAAGGAAGAGGAGTAGCAACAGCAGGAGGAGAAGCAGGAGAAGGAGAAATAACGTATCTACAATAGGTGCAACAATCGTGAAACATGAACACCAGTAGGAGAAAGAGAGGAACTTAGAAATACTGACACAGTGATAGTGAGAAAACGTCAGAAGTGCCAAGCAGCAGAAATAGCAAATCTATACCTAGGCTTGCCATATTTAAACTATAGAAACCACAGACCAAGAGACAGTCTTCAGTAAGAAAAAGAAGAAGCATGGATAAGAGTTATAGCAAACTTCTCTTTAGAAGCCAAAAGAATAATAAAAGGGAATAACATGGTTAAATTCTTAAAAGAAGACAATGTATGACCTAGAATTCTCTACTAAGCAATATTGCTCTTCACATGTGAAGGGGAACATAGTGTCAGACAGACAAACAGGGAATGTGTATGAGTAGACTTACAGGTTCTTAATGCAGGAAAGGGGAGAAGGTTGAGACTGAGATCTTCATAAAGCATTAGAGAAAGAGAAGTGGCAGTAACATGAAAGCTTATGTTCTTCTCATCATTAATTGACCTAAAAGTTCCCATTAGTAAGACTAGATATCTATATTAGATGGAGATATGCACAGAACCTCCCCGGCATCCTTCCTGGAGCTTAGGGGCTGGTACATAGAAGAGTCTTTTCTATGAATTATGAGACGGTAAAGCAAAGGACTAGTCTCTGTCTCAGTTTTTGATATATAGGAAATCTACTAAGAAACTAGTCAGTGAATTCTACATGAGAAGCCACAAACTAAACCAAACCAAAAAGAAAAGTCAATGGCATTGTGGAGCTGAAATTATTGTCCCCTGAGGTGGAAAGGTTACAGCAATCAAAGTCTCACTAAATATGAAACTTCTAGGAATCTGAGCTTACAGACACTTCTCCCCCTATTCCTCTTACCCATTCAGCTTTTCCTAAATAACAGTTGATAAAGTAAATTGTGCCTTCTCTCACACACTCTATACACTTGACTTTCTCATGTCAATTCGTATTTTTTTTCTCCATTCTATTTCATGCCTCCTGTATACTAGGTATTATGTTAGGCATTTTGTATCCATTTTCCCATGTAAAGTTTGTACGCTCCTATAACAATATATTATTGTTGTTTACACAATGAATAAATTGAGGCTAAGGACATGGTAGTAAAAACATACACGCTTCCTGAAAGTCTCTGTAATTCTCTGCCCTAGCATGGAAGTGCATCTTCTCCAAGTAGAGGAACTGCTCCATGACTGGTATAACCCCATACACATGGAAGAGCTGTGTAATGTTGCAAAGCCTTCACAACTATGCCATTAGCCTTACTCAGCGATTCCCTAAATTCACAAGGTCCCTGACCTTGGCACCACTCCACGCACATGAGGAACTGGCTGAGTTAGCTCATTCCTCATACTGACGATGAGTTCTGTAGAGAGTCTTGGAAAGCTCACAGCTCTGTTGAAAGTAGTAATAATACTCCACAGAGGTGGGGAAACTTCCATGTCCTCATGACCCCAAGAAAAGCAGGAACGGGCTATGTCTTAGGCAGAACTCACTGGACTATCTAGCACTGTTTGAGTATCCCAGAAAACAGACCACAAACAAAACCTTATGAAAACATTGACTTAAGTGATAAAACCAAAGCTGGTGACTGGAGAAAACAAAGAAGAAACTGAATGGCAGCCAACACTTAAGAGAATCTTGAACCTGAGGCAAACTTAATGAGAGTGTGTTTAGGGAGAAAGAAAGAATGGGGAGGAGAGGGAAGAGAGGAAGATTATGAAGAAACTGTTCTTAAAGCACATGTATATACACACACACATTGTTAAGAATGCTGGTAGCGTGCAAGGCTCTCTTGGAAGCTTTTAGCCACTAATGGTCAGATCCCAACAGATTTTTTAGTGAGCCAAATGCAAGGGAAGTATAGCTCTAATGTTTCAGTTTATTTTTAAGCATAAGGATTAGGAAGACACTGCTGGAGAATACATTATCCTGATTGAGAAACTGCCTGTGTCCAGACATGCGCACTTTTCCTTACTATGAAAACAATGTGATTTTCCTTTGAATTCCTTGAAAATAAACATGACTTGCTTTTCAAGTGACACAACTCGATTTCCACTTTAGAATAAACACTAGAGCAAAGCTGCACTATCTGTTCAGTGTCCTCTCACCATGAAAGGTTTCTCTCTCTCTCTCTCTCTCTCTCTCTCTCTCTCTCTCTCTCTCTCTCTCTCTCTCCCTCTCTCTCTCTCTCTCTGGTTGCATTCCAGATACAGTTTGAAAGTACTCATGCATGAAGTTCCTTTGCTGACAGAAGAGCACATAGGCCATCCTAGACCATCTTCCACCTCTTTTGTCTTTCTTCTCCAGTCCAGAGCTAGAGGGGGTATGCAGTCGGTTTTCTTGGTTAGAAAAAAAAAGAAAGAAAGAAAGAAAGAAAGAAAGAAAGAAAGAAAGAAAGAAAGAAAGAAAGAAAGAAAGAAACTATCTCTCCCAATCACCAATGCAATTGTATAAGTCCCTGACCTATGAATCAAACAAACCTTGGCTGGAGAAGAATTCATTGATAGGAATCAAACCCAGGGCCTTGAACATACATGACAAGCACCATGCTGCTGAGTCATACTCTCAGCTTTTGTTTTATGATGTTATGTGTTACCATCACTGGCCAGAACTTGTGAACTTCCTGCCTTGAGTTCCTGTGTGTGATGATCACAGACATGTGTAACCATGGCAAGAGCATAATAGTAGTCTTGGATATGTGATTTTTGATGACTGCATTGGTGATGGTTCTTGTTGTGTTGATGAAACACCTGACAAAAGCAGTCGGGGGAGAAATGGGGTTTATCAAGGCTCACAGTTTAAGAGGACGAGCACAGTGGGGAAGGCATGGTTATCAGAAGGATAAAGCAGCTACTCAGCTTGTGTCTGTAATCAAGAAGTGGATGCAAGCTGCTTCATTCTTTTTATTCAATCCAGTCCCCAGCCCATGGGATGGTGCTGCTCACATTCAGTGCAGGACTTTCCTCGTCAGTTAAACCTTCCCAGAAATAAGCTCATAAACACACTTAGAGATGTGCTCCCATGGCAATGCTAAACCCTCCACCAACTAATACTCAAGATTAATTGTGGTCACCAGGCACCAGTGGTCTGACCATAACTGTTCCCCTAGTCACAGCTTCTCCAGGAATTCAGTCCACCTCTATTATAACATCAGTGTCGATGAAGTTTCCTAGGCTCCTTGGTTAAACTGGCCTCCATAAGCCATGCTCAGCAGAGCAAAATAGCCCTGTGCATGCTGCAGAAAGCATGTAGAAGCTGCTAGGTTAGCCTCACTAACCGTCAAAGAAATGTCAACTAATTATGCCTTGGGAAAAAAGGGGAACAGATGGATTGACATGACTAATGTCATTACTCTATACTCCTCCAGAAATAAAATGTGTTGACCTATAGACTTCACTGAATTAAGGGTTGGGAAATACAATGGCTTGTTTCTTGCTAGAAGACATGTTTGTTCTTTAATACACATACTTCCATTTCTATTGTGGGCTCACTGCAACTGCTCAAAGATTGTATTAGGATTCAATTGATTGCTGTGGGCCTACACTCAGGAAATCACAATTACAATGCATTGACAGACTATTTTTCTCTAAATATAAACAGCTCAGTGGCAAGAAACTTAAACCAGAGCAAGAAAAAGAATCTAAAATGATCCCAAAGACAAAAAAAAAAAAAAAAAAAAAAGAAAAGAAAAGAAAAAACACAGAAGAAAAAAAGAATTTAAGAAAGAAAAGATGAAATAGGAAGGAAGAGGAGGAGGAGAAGGAAGAGAAGGAGGAAGAAGAAAAAGAAAAGATGTTAGGAAAGGATTTTCAGAGAAGTAGAAAGTATTCATCAGGCCACCCCCTGACCTACCCTCACATCTTCCAGCACCATGTAGCTCCTGTTAACAGGAGCATGTTCATTGTCCCCTTACTCCAGTGCCAGAAACTTCATTAAAAGAAAGCCAGGTATGAGCACTAAAAGGGAAAAAGCTGGTGTGGAAAGGCTGATTTCAAAGCCACCACAACAAAAGCATAACAAATACTTCACCAGCTCTGTGGAAATTCTCATAATAGTTACATCACTGTCAAATTAAGGATTAAAATAACTAGAATTCAAGAAAACTAAAAAAAAATGATTATTATTCCACCATGTGATGAAGTTTATTTAGTTTATGTTCAGCTAAGATACTAAAGTGAAAAAAGGAAAACAGACACAAATGCCAACTTGAAGTCACAAAACTTAGCGTTTCTTCCATGACTTTATTACCATTGTCCTAGACTTGACTATCATTCTACAGTGTGGGGTTTAGTTTCCATGTGTTTGTGTGCTTTATGTCATTTCCATTGTTATCAAAATCTAGATTAATTATTCTCTGTTGCAGAATGTTATTTCAGTTTTCCAATATCTGTTGAAACTTATTCTGTGATCAATTCTGTAGAAAGTTCCATGGGCTACTGAGGAGAATGTGTATTCTTTAGAACTGGAATGGAAAGCTCTAGACATGTCTGTCAGGGCCATTTAATTTATGTTATCATTATCTCCAATGTTTTTCAATTTACTTTTTGTCCACATGGCTTCTCTTTGGTTCAACTTTCACTGTGGTTACTTTAATTTTTTTATCTATTAATATTTCTCTTGTAAAATCTTGTCCATGTACTTTTAGTGCTTATATGGGTAGAGTTCGATTTTTTACTTTATTGCTATTTTTGGTTTGAAGTATATAGTCAGACACTAGACCACTTGCTTGTTTCTTAGTTCTATTTTATTAGAATACATTTTCCATCTTTTTACCCCAAGGTGGTTTCCATCTCTTATGCTTAAGTTATGTTTCTTGGAGGTAACAAAAAGACCCATCCTGTTTTCTAATCCAATATTTTAATTCATTGTTTCTCTATTCAGTAATTAAGACTGTTACTATTAAGAGTTATTACTTTACAGTGTGTATTATTTCCTGTTATCTTCTTAAACTTCTCTTGATTGGCTGTTTGTTACTTTCTATTTCTTCCATGTGTCCTCTTGGGTATGTTTATCCTCCTCTGTATATCTAAATATGCTTTCAAGTGTCCTCTGTAGAAGTGTGTTTGTGGCCGTATTTTTTCTTTTATCTTTGAGATTATGATGTAGTTACATCATTTTCCCCCTTGCTTTCCTCCCTCAAAATCTTCCCATATAGCCCTCCTTGTTCTCTTTCAACATCATAGCCACTTTGTTCATAAATGTATACATACATACACACACATGCACATATACACATATATATATAGTATATATACATACACACACACACACACACACACACACACACACACACACACATATATATATATATATATATATATATATATATATATATATATATATATGGAGAGAGAGAGAGAGAGAGAAAGAGAGAGAACATGCTTGATCCATATCCGGTCAATTGTATTTAGGGTTAACCATTTGGAATTGGGTAATCAATTGGTGTGCTCTTACCTGAGTAAAACTATCTCTCCTGCTCTCAGCATTCCTTAGTTGCCTGTAGTTCTGTGGGGTTGAAGCCTCATGTGCTTTTGCCTGTCCTCTTTGGCATGGTTGTATTTGTTGTCCTAATAAGCTCATATTTACACAGACACACTGGTTAGACTTTAGGGATGCAGCACCACAAATTATCAGGAGACACATGCTCACAACAAACTCTCTAATTTTCTGGATCTTAGAATCTTTCCAGCCCCTCTTCCACTATATCTCTTGAGCTTTCAATTGAAGAAGCTGAATTATAGATATAACCAATGGGACCAAACTCCAAAACTCTGTATTTTTTATTGTGATTTTTCTATAATGATGTGTGTTACAATGAGAAGTTTCTTTGTTGAAAGGTGGGGACTACACTTATCTGTGACAATCGGGGAAAATATTTAGAATGTGGTTAGAGATTGTGCTGGTTTACTAAAGTGGTGGTTATAGGTTCTCCAAGATAAGTTATTTCACTTGCCCTGGGTAGTCCCTTAAGTCCAATTAGAGAGCTGCCAGTTACTGCCAAGGTATGCTTGCCACTACTACTGGCTTACTATACCGTGTTATCACTGTGATTCACAGGGGTCATAGCTGGGTAGGACTGTTAGATGCTTCTCTCCTATGGAAGCTTACATGGCACCTTCTGCTACTATAAAAACTTGTCCTCAAAAAGGAGGCACTCATGTCAATTCTATCTCAGGAGCCTCTAGCCTCTATTTCTGAAGTACATGGTGTCTCCAGCAATAGGGATATTTCAAACAAATTGTTTGAAATGATATTTCAAACAAATTGTTCAAAATACAATATAAAACAAAACAAGAAAGTACAATGATTTCACTCAAAGAAGATGTTAACGAAAGCAAAACAGAAAATATCTCAATCCGCCAAATGCTAGTGAACTTCAGCCCATAAAGTTTCTGCCAGGAACAAAGTCTCAGGTAGCAAAAGAAAAAACCCAGAGACTCAGGGTCCTAGACTTGAGACTTCACAGAGAACAAAAGTGATGTCAATTTTATTCCCATATATTCTATGTCTATAGATCAACTGTAAGAGAAAGGGGAGGAAGAGCAAAAGGTAGAGGAGGAGGAGGAGGAGGAGGAGGAGGATTCTCATAAAAACAAAACAAAACAAACAAATAAAATAACAGCCAGATACAAACTCTGTGTGGCTGTAAGCAACATGTACAGTGGTATGAGGAATAGTCACATTCATTAAATCTCCATGAAAGTTCTTCATACAGAAATGTACAAGAGTATGGGAAATTTTCTTTGGATACTTAGTTGTCTTATAAACACAAGAAATGTTCATTTAGATTTGACTATTATGAAGAACTTTTTGGTATGGCTTTGCATCTAGGTTTGTTTTTCCTGCCCCTTTTTATATTTGATGGCATGGTGTGGCTTGATAATGTGTTCTTCCTTCTTCTAACCAAGCATTAATTAACACTGACTGTGTACAAAGAAATGTACTGACACAGTTAGAAGACAAAAGTTAGCTCCTTTTTCTGGTAACATCTGCACTAATGTTTTTAAAGCAGTGTAACTTAAAATAACTAGAAAGCAAGAATGAGTGCATAGATAAGCAAAAATAAATATCACCCACAAAGAACTCCAGCACAAAAGAAACATGAGTGAGGTGGGGCCTTATCAGCATTCTCAGAGAAAGAGAATGCTATATCTTGTTATATCATTTACTCCTATGTTCATTCATTCATTCATTCATTCAATGATGTTTCCCCACTTATCACCTTTACTATACTGAAGAGTAACTATGTATACTGTTTGATAGGCATACATGGGCATCATCAAGCCCTTATCAAGTCCCACACTTATGAAGCTGTTTACATTTAAGCAACTCCTATGAATCACATACCCCAAAAGGTAGCCAGTCTGCTCCCTCTTCCCTGCCTTCCCACTCAGGCCTTGAGAATGCCCACTCTGCTCCATCCTGTTGCATACTCCTCTGGGAGTATCTGCTCCCTTCCTTGAATGTGCTGCTCCTCACAGTCCTTCTCTCTCTCTCTGCTTAGTCATGGGTGGCAACAGCTCTGGAATTCTCATGTAAAGATATCCTCTGGGTCATTAAACTAAAGGCCATTTCACCACATACTGATGGCCACCTCCCTCAGTAACAATTTCACACCCTAAATATATGGGACACACCTGACTCAGGCACAGACAGGGTCTACAATATTGTCAATTTCATACAAATGCATATAATATTCTCTTATTATTTTCCCCATAATCCCCTCCTTTACCCTCTCTATTTCCATTTCATCACCCACTGAATTATTACTCCTTCCTAACATGTCCCCCTCCTACATTCATGCCGTGTGTGTGCACCCATGTACATGCATATATGCATACATGTGTTTGTGTGTGTGTGTGTGTGTGTGTGTGTGTGTGTGTGTGTGTGTGTGTTCCAATGCATCTAACTAGGGTTTCTTGCATAAGATGAGTGTAGGGAGTTATTTGCTTGAGCAAAGGCAACTTAGCAGTTGCTGTACAACAAAAAATATGATTCTTCCTACTGAACAACGAATAACTGTCTATAGCTTCACAAGGATATGGTTATTTAAGCCCATCCCTATTCATACTGCAATGTTCATGCCTCAGCCTCCTTCAGATCTTATGCAGGTAACCACAGCTGCTGTGATCTTATGAGTACAGCCATTATGTCATGTTTGGAAAATACTGTTTCAAAGCATTGCTTCTCATCCTTCAAGCTCTTTTATCACTTCCGATTCCTTTTCTATGATATTCCCTAAACCTTTGAGATAAGGGTGACATAGATGTCCCATTTAGGACTGAGCACTCATGACAGGTTATAAATCTGCATTAACTACTGCCCATTGAAAACCAAAGTTTCTCTGAACAAGGCTAAGAGCAGCACTTCTCTCTGGGCATGAATACATATCTTTAAAAGGTTGACCATGTGAAACCACCATAGCAGATTCCAAACTAGAGCTCATGGCCTCCAAAACTTGTATGTCATGGGCTTTTGACCACATGCACATAATACAAGATACAATTCCCTCTTGCTTATGGCACGGGCCTGAAGTCCACTCAGAAAGCAGTTGGTTACCCCAATAACAGTCATGTTTCTATTGTATCAATCTATATGTACTTCCTAAAAGATCAACAAAGATTTGTTAAACCAGTATGTATTATAGCTCTGTCTACAGACAACTCCGTGAAAACAAAAGGGATTCTCAGACTTTACCATCATCCTTTATCCTCAGTGAGGTCAGCAGATAGAGGTTCAGATTTGACTGGTATGTTCATCAATTTTCCATGCTGGAAATACATGAAATACTGTATAAAGGAATGGGTGTGTTGTGGCTGGCATTTTGGAAGTTCCTGTCCATAAACAACTGTCTTCATTGCTTTTGTTGCCTGTGGGAAGGCAGGACACATCATGACAGAAATATACATACAGTGGGGCAATGCTACTCTCCATATGCCAGTGAGTAAAAGAAGCAAAAAAGAGGAGGAGGTGTCACAATTCTTGAGATGTTTCAGTAACCTGAAGAGTTCCCACAGGCCCTATTGTTAAAGGCTCCACCACCTCTCATTAGTGCCAGGTTGGAGGCCAAACCCAATACAGGTATGTTTGGTGATAATTTTATTCCTAAACTAGAGCTGCCTTTATGCTAAATGAGTCATTGGGAGTGGAGGATGAAGTAGAAGTTTAGAAGGGAATGAGCATACATATTTGGGAAGTAGCGCTGAAGCTACAACTCTGAGATAATGAATATGATAAATGTTGGAAATACAAAGAAAGATGCAAATATGGTTTCCACCTTAGAGACTGTCACAACAGTTCCAAAAAGGAAAAGAAAAATAAATGTACAATTATAGACACATGATAGTTTAACAGATATGTGCTAAGTGTTTTAGTATTATAGAGAAGAAAGTCTCTATAACTATAATATGTCTAATATCAAGTACTCTATAAATAATAGAGGTTCATTTAGTTCACAGATATTGCCAACATCTGGTGACAAGGGTGAATTTTTGTTATTTGTGTTTTCTTCATTTTAACATAATAGAGGGTATCAGATGTTAAGACAGCATGTAGAGGAAAAATGCCTTCATTTTATCTTGTTGCAAAAGGATTAAACTTAGGTCTTCTTGCTTTCACTGCAAATCCTCTTACCTATTGAGCCATCTCCCCAAACCTTTACTTCCTTCTAAAGATAACAAAAGGCATCATAGCAACCCTAAACTCATGACCTCACCTTACCTAATTTCCAGCATCCCTAACTTCAAGTCCCTTAATTGTGATTTTGAATACTTTGTTTCCAGTGTGTGTAGTTCCAGAGGACATAATCATACCACAACCAAAAGCCATGAGGTAAGACCAATGGAAAGGTATTTTCAGCATAGATATGATGCAGCAAAATTAGAGACAGAAACAATTGGAAAATGGTTACAGAGTCCAGATAGGGGATAGAAGATGCTGAGTTGCAACAGTAGGACATCCCAGAGTAAAATCCCAAGCTTAGAGTAATTGCTTAACATGCACAGTGCTCTGGCTTCAATCTCCAGCTGGCAGCTAGGACTAACACAGAATAAAGACTTCAGAAGTATCTAGGATACTGAGTCATTCTACCAAAATGTAGTCTCAACTGGAGGGAGAATAGGAGACAGAGAATGAACTGAGTTTCTGTCTCAGGCGATGGTTCTAGAGAGAACATATGCTAAGGACATTAGATAATGAAATGAGGTTGTGAACACCAGTGGTGGTGATAGGGAAGGGAGAGTCCCAGCACTGGGGCAGCATGGAAGGATGGAAAAACATTTACAGAGAATGGACATGAAGCTCCTCTGTTTTGTAAGACTATCTTCTAAGTTACACTGCTGCCATCTTCAGTTCAGCTGGGCCTGCTCACAAATGATCACAACTAGGCTTGAAGAAGATTGATATTCCTTTACAGAAAGAGGGAGCATGGTTGGTCACGGGACTCTGAGTATAATTAAATGTTGTCTCAGGCTTACAAGGAAGAGCTAAAATATATAAGTGGTGAAGATCCAGGGAAGGGGGCCCCTATCTACACTGCCATGGAGGACATCATCCACATTGGGTATAGATCTTCCAGTGTAGCTCCTTTAGGGTCATCCATGCTGCTGCCAATAACCCATCATCCATTGCTCTGTAAGTAAACCTACTAAACTCTTTGGTTGCCCCAAGTGAAGTTTGTTGAAATAATACCTAACTTTGTCAAAGGGACCAGACACATTGTTATGTCTCCTTTGAGAAAGAATTTTAGCAACAATTTGAGGTGCTGGAATGATACTGGTAATAAAACAGATAGCTGAGACAAAGTTACATGATGAAAGATTGTGAAAGAAATTTTGATATGGTGATTTATTCCTATAGAACCTATGGGAGTTAGTGGCAGGTAAACAGGAGTTTAGAGAATATTGAAACATGTAACTAAGGTGAGACCAGCTGGGCAAGGGATATATGTGGGAGAAATCCCAGGTTGACATTCTTTTTCTAAGTTGAATGAAATGGCATACCTACCCAATGAGTAGGGTCAACCCAGAGTGTATGGCAATGTTTGAAAATGGCTGAAAATGCAGAGAAGACATTATAATCCCTGGGAGTGTTGAGAGCATCATTGGCAGGGGATCAATAAGCAGTTGGAGAGGCAGCCTGGTCACCGCTGTAAGTAATAAGGATCTAGCTGAAGACCAGGTAGCAGCCTGGAGGGAGACTGCAGGTATAAAGGAAAAACTACAATACAGACAGATGTGGCTGATATCCTCTGTATTAGCCTTTAATTTAGCATGAAACATAGATGTTAAAAAAAGATGGGCATAGAAATTGTTGTTTCTCACAGCTAGGAGCCAAAGGATAAAAACCCTAAACCTTATGTGACTCCTTGAAATCCCAATCCCTAGAATCTATGGAGGAGTCATTTAACAAAGAGGAAGATGGAGAAACAGAGGCAATAGAACAATGCTTGAGTCTGACCTTTGATGTGTAGTCACAGGAAACATCCAGAATCCATCATGTAGACATTAAGGAGTCTTAAGAATGGTCTGGTGATGGAGACCATGATAATCTGAATAGTCAGTACTGGAATTAGGGCAAAGTCTCTGATGGACTGACTCATATGAGGCATTAAAAATATTTGGCTATCACCAGAGAATTTTGGCATGAGTATCAGGGCCTGGAGGATAGACATAGGCACTACAAAAGACACTAAGTGGATAGATATGGCCTGATAGAAGACTGTTCACCAGACACTTAATAAAGAACTAGATCCAGCTAGGACCATGAGACAGACATGGAATTTTAGCAGCATTATTGAGCCCTTCAGTGGAACAGGATCTGTAGGAAAGGCTTTGGAAGATCTAAGTAACTTAGACCAGCATAGAACGAGTGACCATGCAGTAGGAGAGCAGCCCAGAGAAAAGAGAAAGGCAAAGCAGAGGATGAGGTCTGTTCGGGTTACTTGAGGAAAAGTATGACAAGATGTGTACTGAGCCTGAGTTCTTAAGTAAAAATTGACAGAAAGCCCAATTCTGTGCTGATGGGACTCCTGGAAGGCTTTAACGGTAGTAGTCCACAGGCAGCCTCCAACATAAAGCAGTACAGGTGCAGACGAGCAATTCAATAGCATGGATGGGTAATTATTCCACCACTATTACTAAACATGGTCCCTTTCTCTCCAGCAAGAGGAAGTAGATGATTTGCTAAAGT